>NC_090646.1:632221576-632574909 GCF_040937935.1 Hyperolius riggenbachi
TGCTGGAAGGGCACTCCTACATAACGCCCACAGCAATGTTAGGAACACCCCTTCCCACCTCCCTCAGTTCACTCTCCCGCCTCCCTCATCTCACTCCCTCACTTCTATCACTTTTCCTCCTACCAGGGCTGTGCCGTGAGCCAGGAAGTACTTTTGGGTTACGACCATCTTGGATTTCTTCCGTCAGCTGTGGAGGCTGAACAAGACCACAAAGAGTAGTGAGGAGCAGCGCAGATTTAACCAGGAGACGGCGTGGATCAGGCAGTATCTTTTATTTATCATTATCATGCCGTCTTGGGTTTGCTTAAACCTTTCAATGCCTTCTGAAAGAGAGAAAGCTATTAAAGCTTCAGTATGTTTAGGATATTTTTACCATAAAAGTTATTATGCTGTGGCGAATCTTTTAGAGCAGAGAGGAAGTTCTGAGTTTAGTTCCACTTTAAGCATGACATCACAGGGGGCATGGCCTCACTTCCACAATGTGGAAATGGAGGTACTAATGGGACCCACCAGGTATACCTATGAAATCTCCGCCGGGAGACTTGGGTGCAGGATACAGCTGCTATATGGCGTTAATTACTATTCCCCCTCCAGGTCCACATGGATGGTAGGGGATTATGTAATTCGGCTTCCAGCTATCCCTGGTGGCCGAATTACAGTGTTTTAAATGTAACTTCAGCTCCGTATTCTGACGGCGCCAAAGTTACTCACTGTGCACCGCTATAGCCGTAATTTCTATCACGGTCTATGGTGGCGCTGGCTGCACCCAAATCTCCTGCGCTGTTATTACAGCGCTTGCCCACCAGGGCTCAGAAACCCTTCATTGTAAAGTGTACCAGAGCTCAAAAAACAAAAAAAGATTTATACATACCTGGGGCTTCCTCCAGCCCCATCCGCTCGGATCGCTCCCATGACCGCCATCCTCCGATGTCTGCAGTTATGGGAACCAGGTCCCGTCACTTTCGTCAGTCGGCTCCAGTCTACTCAGCAGAGGTGTGCCCTCTACGTATCTCTCCAGCAGCCGCTGGAGCAGACTGACGCAAGTGACGGGACCCGGTTCCCGTAGCTGCAGACATCGGAGGATGGCAGTCGTGGGAGCGATCCGAGCGGATGGGGCTGGAGGAAACCCCAGGTATGTAGAAATCTTTTTTGTATTTTGAGCTCTGAGTCCCTTTAAGAAAAAGACACCAGGGAGACAGTGGCGTTCCTACCAAAGGGCGGCAAGGGGCGCCCTGCTCCGGGTGTCGGGCGCCCCAGGGGGTGTCATCAAGGCCTCCTACAGAGGCCTGTGCAGGAGGGGGAAGCAACACAGAATGGAGGGGTGGTGGAGAATGCGGCGGGGAGGGGGGACGGACCCCCCACCTCCCTCACCTGGGTCCCCTCCTTCTGGCGCTTCACCCCTCCTAATTAACAGCAGCTGTAGATAAGCGGGAAGGAGCGGGCGGAGAGGACTTACTCACCTGCTTCCTGCGTTCCAGGCGATGGCGCACAGCGTCATCGTCACGTGACGCTGCTCTCCGCCTTCTTCACCGCCCACTGTGCTTCCTGATTAGCGGAAGCGCAGTGAGTGACAGAGAAGGCGGAGACCAGCGTCACGTGAGGATAACGTGTGCGCCATCTCCAGGAAGCAGGTAAGTCCTCTCCGCCCGCTCCTGCCCGCTTATCTAAAGCTGCTGCTAATTAGGAGGGGGGGAGCGCAAGAAGGAGGGGACCCAGGTGAGGGAGGTGGGGGGTCTGGCCCCCCTCCCCGCCACCCCTCCTTCCAAGCTTCCCCCATACCGGGGGCAACTATACTACTGGGGCAACTATACTAGCTATACTGGGAGCAACTATACTAGCTATACTGGGGGCAACTAAACTAGCTATACTGGGGGCAACTATACTAGCTATACACTAGCTATACTGGGGGCAACTAAACTAGCTATACTGGGGGCAACTATACTACTGGGGCAACTATACTGGGGAGTGGGGGCAACTATACTAGCTATACTGGGGGCAACTAAACTAGCTATACTGGGGGCAACTAAACTAGCTAGCTATACTGGGGGCAACTAAACTAGCTATACTGGGGGCAACTATTCAAGCTATACTGAGGGCAACTAAACTATCTAGCTATACTGGGGGCAACTAAACTAGCTATACTGGGGGCAACTAAACTAGCTATACTGGGGGCAACTATACTAGCTATACTTGGGCAACTATACCAGCTATACTGGGGGCAGCTATACTGGGGGCAGCTATACTAGCTATACTGGGGCAACTAAACTAGCTATACTGGGGGCAACTAAACTAGCTATACTGGGAGCAACTATACCAGCTATACTGGGGGCAGCTATACTGGGGGCAGCTATACTGGGGGCAGCTATACTAGCTATACTGGGGCAACTAAACTAGCTATACTGGGGGCAACTGAACTAGCTATACTGGGGCAACTATACTAGCTAATACTTTAAATTACAATTAGCTCCGCCCTCATCTGGTCATGATCACGCCCATTTTTCAACCTTGTGGCCAAGCCCATTTTTTTGGGGGGGTGGGGGTGGGGGGGGGTGCCTTTTAATACCCAGCACAGGGTGCCAAATGCCCTAGGTATGCCACTGCAGGGAGAGTAGGTAAACGGCCAGGAAAGCAGTCTTAACAATATTTAGCAATTTTTGTTATCACTTTCTGTCTGCTTTACACCGGTCTGTTGAGAGCTATAGGAAGCTGCATTATTAATTAGAATTTACAGATTAGTATGTGTAAACAGTACCATGTCTTGCTGTGGAGGATATGAATTCCTTTAAACTGTTTTTTTTTAATCAGCCAAAAGCTAATTAAAATATTCTGAGCCTGAGTCATATGTAGGAATTCTGCTGGGAAAGTGTCGGAGAGGACGAGCAGGGAGATGGATACCGAGTGACATGGCAGAATCTGTACATATACATCCACGCCTATTACTGTTATGTAGGGACGCCCATTCAGATTCCACAGATATTAAATTTCTGCATTTCCGAGCGGGAATTGGATTTCTTTAGACTGACTTGTCACTTAATTGTCCCTCAAAGGGGCTCACAATCTAATCCCTACCATAGTCATATGTCTATGCATGTAACATGTAGTTCATGTATCGTAGTCTAGGTCCAATTTTTAGGGGGAAGCCAATTAAAGAGAAACCGTAACTAAGAATTGAAGTTCAGCCCAATCAGTAGCTGATACCCCCTTTTACATGAGAAATCAATTCCTTTTCACAGACCGACCATCAGGAGGCACTGTATGGCTGATATTGTGGTGAAACCCCTCCCACAAGAAGCTCTGAGGACCATGGCCCTGGCAGTTTCCTGTCACCTCATTGCATTGTGGGAAATAGCTGTTTACAGCTGTTTCCAACTGCTAAAAAAAAGCAAGCAGCAGCAACTTCCACTGACATCACTTGCCAGCAGTAATCATGTCACCATGTGATAAATGTCAGAATGTAAATCAGGGAGAGGAAAGCTTTACAATGGGCAAAGACTGACTAAATCATTTATACATAATTATTGTAAAAATAGAACACTTTTTTTATTACATTATTTTCACTGGAGTTCCTCTTTAACTTATCTGTATGTTTTTGGGATGTGTGTGTGGGGGGGGGGGGGGAGGGGGGGAGAAACTGAGTGCCCAGAGGAAACCCACACAGATATGGGGAGAATGTACAAACTCCTTGCAGATAGTGCCCTGGCTGGGACCTGAACTAGGGACCCAGCGCTGCAAGGCGAGAGTGCTCGCCACTAAGCCACCATGCTGCCCAATGCAAAAATTGACCAAACATTTACCAAAAAAAGACTCCTTGGAAATCAGAATTTGAAAATCTTTGGAATCAGTAATCGGCATTAGCGGAAAGAGTAATTCCTGCGGAATGGGAAATTGGCAATCCCTACTGTTATGTAACAATTCCCTGGCTGCCCATACAGGTCCAAGTACAATTGGGGTTGATTCCAGGAGGGTAACTACGAGTGTACGTGTTAGTACGTCATTGGGCGAGTCGAATGATGGCACTCTCTGCTGCCGCTAAACTACCTGGCTGCGTTAAATATTGTTCCTCCTCCAAATTGTCACAACTTGGAGGGAAATGTAATTTGGGGTCCGGTGATAGCAGATTGCAGATGTTGCAGATTTCCCTTTAAAGAGAAACCGTAACCAAGAACTGAATTCATCCCAATCAGTAGCTGATACCCCCTTTCCCATGGAAAATCTTTTCCCTTTCTCAAACGGATCATCAGGGGGCCCTGTATGCAGGGCCGGATTTGTGGCTAGGCCCCCAAGGCCGTGGCCTGGGGCGCCAGAATTTTATCATTGTTTAGGGCGCCTAAGTGGCATTAAGGTGTTTGTAGTGCAAAACGAGTAAACAACATCAAAGTGCTCAACCGCGCTATTCATGCCGCCCTGCAGCCTCTTCTGCACTTTCCTCCACTTCCTCGTGCCTGTACACACACTCTGCTGCAGGCAGCCAGACCCAGTCTGTCCGCAACCGCCCTGCATTAGTTTGCAGATGTTACGCTAGCAACGGGCAGCTTGTGTGGGCTGGATGGCATTGGCCGGGTCTGATTGCACGTGACACACGTGGCGGCGGGAGATGAAATGTACTGGCTGTAAACAGCAGTGCACAGAGAGAAGGCAGCGATGGTGATGGAGCCTCTGCCCTACCAGAGCACGTGAGATTCCACCAAACGGGGAGCAGGCAGGGAGGTCACGATGTCCGGACTGTACTTTGGCACAGGCGGGGTAGACTATTCTGATCCTCTCCGTGCACACTCTATGTTCTTCCTTCTCCAGCAGGACTGCTCGGCTCTCCGCCCCTTTCCGTGGTAGTAGAGAGGAGCAGACCTAATACTGCCTGCAGGGAGAGGTAAATATATGCCTGTGCAGAGAGGGTCTGGACTGAAAGGTAATTGAGAGTGAGACCAGAGTATCTGCAACCCTGCATTGATCTTAATCAGCATTCACACTGTGCACGTGTAATCATGCTGCAAACTTTCTTCCTCCTCAGTTTGTGTAGAACGGCCTGCCCTGCAAGCAGCATCAGGAATGTGTGAGGCTGAGTGCACTGACAGGCTGCTCTGCAGTACGGATCTTCTGTCTGCCTGGGTTTTATTGCTGCACTTTGAAACTTACTCACAGGAGACAAGGCATTGTTTGGGGGAGAGAACACTGGGGTAGTGATGCTCAAATACCCCTTTTTAAAATTCGAGTTTGGTCGAATTCGAATAGTAAATTATTCGAGGTCAGTCGAATATTCGAGTCGAATAATTTTTACTATTCGATTCGACCTCGGACTTCGAGCTCACTATTCGAGTCGGTATTCGAGCTAACTATTCGAGCTGACTATTCGAATTGGCCTTAAATAGCTTCCAACACTTGTTTTGAGGGTGAATGATGCAAGAAACCTCTTTTTTTCCAAGTAACAACAGCAAGTGATTATGTGGGGATGTTCCTTTAAAAAAAAATGTGGAAAGAGAAGTTGTGTCCTTAATTTTGTTCAGTAGTGTTACTGTATATACTTGTTCTTCTTCTTCTTTATCTTTCTTCTTCTTCTTCTCGATCTTCTTCTTCTATATCTTCTTCTTCTTCTTCTTCTTCTTCTTTTTCATCTTCTTCTTCATCTTCTTCTTCTTCTTCATCTTCATCTTCTTCTTCTTCTTCTTCATCTTCATCTTCTCCTTCCTTTTCAATATCGTCTTCTTCTTCTTCACGTATTTCTCTTTTCAATTTTTTTTTTAAAGAAATGCAGCTATTTTTGAGCGTAACAAATAGCTGGTGGGCGCACGCATGTTGGAAGCGCCATTGTATGTGCTCCCTGGCAGTGGAAACACAAAGACAGCAGGAGGTAAATTCAGCAGCAGGAGGAGGAGGATGAGTGTGTGGCAGCAGGCAGTCAATGAGGCAGGCAGCTCGCCGTGACATAATAGCCCTGGTACCTAGCGGTGATACCAGGGCTGTAAATAAACACAACAGGAGGTCCCAGACAGCGGTCGTGCAGCCCACATTGTGTCCAATACACAACTGGGACAACACAGTTTTCAACCCGGGCACCTCAGAAAAATTAAACCTTTTTTTTTTTTTTTAACCTACCCAGCGTTCAATTTCCCCAGGATTTCTGTGCAAACAGTGATAACATTTATTTTTAAAACTTTTTTTTTCCTGTAACTTGCCAAAATGTGTCAAGCAAGGGTCTAGTATACAGTGCAGGAGAGTATTGATGTGTATGCATGTTTATACTGTTCACAGCATGTTTTTTTTGAACTGACATTTCTGTCCATACCGCTAGGGAGGTTAATGGTTTGTTTGGGTTTGGTTTTGCAACCAATATAGCTATTGTTTGACGTAATAGCTGGTGGCAGAGTGGCAGCAGAAGTTAATTCTGTGTACCCTGGCAGTGGGAAACACAGACAGACAGCAGCAGCAGGAGGAGGAATGGAGGAGTAGGCGAGCAGCTATTGTTTGACGTAATAGCTGGTGGCAGAGTGGCAGCAGAAGGTAAATCATCTGTGTACCCTGGCAGTGGGAAACACAGACAGACAGCAGCAGCAGGAGGAGGAATGGAGGAGTAGGCGAGCAGCTATTGTTTGACGTAATAGCTGGTGGCAGAGTGGCAGCAGAAGGTAAATCATCTGTGTACCCTGGCAGTGGGAAACACAGACAGACAGCAGCAGCAGCAGCAAGAGGAGGTATGGAGGAGCAGTGTGAGTGTGGCAGCAGGTAGGCAGCGTGACATAATAGCCCTGGTACCTAGCGGTGATACCAGGGCTGTAAATAAACACAACAGGAGGTCCCAGACAGCGGTCGTGCAGCCCACATTGTGTCCAATACACAACTGGGACAACACAGTTTTCAACCCGGGCACCTCAGAAAAATTAAACCTTTTTTTTTTTTATGGTTTTTTGGTTTTTGGTTTTGCAACCAATATAGCTATTGTTTGACGTAATAGCTGGTGGCAGAGTGGCAGCAGAAGAAGGTAATTCTGTGTACCCTGGCAGTGGGAAACACAGACAGACAGCAGAAGGGCAGTACACAGCAGCCCACTGTAGGTGTAAAATGTGTGGCTGCAGGCGACGTAATAGTCAAAGTGAACCAGGCTGGCTTAGTGAGCAGGAGCCAGGAGGTGGTAAAGGGTGGTAAGGCACATTAACGATGGTTCCGGCAGCCAGTTCATGTCCCCCTCTCGCCGACAACAGGGGCCAGGAACTCGCCTTCCACCCACGCCTGGTTCATCTTGAGAAACGTCAGTCTGTCCACAGACTTGTGAGACAGACGTGAGCGTTTCTCGGTGACCACGCCACCAGCTGCACTGAAGCAGCGCTCGGACAGCACGCTGGAAGGGGGGCAGGACAGCACTTCCAGGGCGTACTGCGCCAGCTCGCTCCAGATCTCCATGCGCTTGACCCAATACTCCATGGGATCAACAGGGGCATCGCTGTCAAGCCCGCTGTACGACCCCATGTAGTCAGCCACCATGCGGGTCAGGCGCTGGCTGTGACCGGAGGAGGATGCTGCTGCATGCATCTCCTCTCTAGTCACTGCTGCCGGAGCCTCTACAGTCCTGTAGAGCTCGTGGCTGAGAGACAGCAGGTCTGTGGGGCGCTTGCTGCTGCTGGATGCAGGCACCTGCTGCTGCCTCTGTGCTGGCTGCTGGACAGTGGGGGTGGAAGGCTGGGGGAAGGCTTCCTCCAAGCGCTCAACAAGGGCCTGCTGCAAGCTCCTTATTTGTTGCGCTGGGTCTCCTCCTGCAGGCGGCAGGAACTGGCTCAACTTCCCCTTGAGGCGTGGGTCCAACATCATGCTGATCCAGATGTCCTCCCTCTGCTTCATCTGGATCACCCTGGGGTCCCTGCGCAGGCACGTCAGCATGTGCGCTGCCATTGGGAAGAGGCGGGCCACGTCTGCTGGCACATCGACGTCAGTGCTGTCCTCATCCTCCTCCTCTGCCGCCTCATCCTCTCTCCACCCCCGCACCAACTCAGCTGCGCTGTGCTGATCCCCCTCATCAGCAGCCAGGTCAGGGACCTCCACCAAGTCCTCCTCCTCCTCCCCCTCAGAGGTGGACTGCGCAGCTGGTTGCCGCTCCTGCTGGTCCAAGGCTGCCGCTCCCTGTTCCAGCAAAGCATCGAGGGCCCTGTTCAGCAGAGAAACCAGGGGCACCCACTCGCAGACCATAGCATGGTCCCTGCTCACCATGTTTGTGGCCTGCAGGAAGGGAGCCAGCACTAAGCACACCTGCTGCATGTGCCTCCAGTCATCATCGGGGACGATGGACGGGAAGTTGCTGGTCTTGTCCCTTCTCAGAGCTGCGGAAACAGTGGCCAGGGCAAGGTACTGTTTGACAGCGCGCCTCTGTTCAACCAGACGCTCCAACATCGCCAGGGTGGAGTTCCAGCGAGTCGGAACGTCAAGGATCAGCCGATGGCGTGGCAGATCCAGCTCCTTTTGCACGTCTTCCAGGCTCGCACAGGCTGCAGCCGAGCGCCGGAAGTGACGCACAACATTCCTTGCCGTTTCCAGCAGTTCGCCCATCCCCTGGTAGGTGCGCAGGAACTTCTGCACCACCAGGTTCAGCACGTGGGCAAGACAGGGGATGTGGGTCAGGTTTCCCCTGTCTATTGCGGCAACCAGATTGGCCCCATTGTCGGCCACCACCTCTCCGACTCTGAGGCCTCTGGGGGTCAGCCAAATCCTCTCCTGCTCCTGGAGTTTGGCCAACACATGGGTTGCCGTCAGCTTGGTCTTCCCAAGGCTGACCAAGTGCAGCAGCGCTTGGCAGTGGCGGGCCTTCACGCTGCTGCTGAGGCGGGGGGTTTGGCCAGGTGTGCCGGAGGATGGCAGAGGATCGGAGGAACCTGCTGCAGTTCCCCTGAGCCTGCGGGGTGGCACCACCCACTGTGTTGCTGCTGCTGCGCCCGCTGCTGCTCTCCCATCCTCACCCCCTTCCACCAAGCTGACCCAGTGGACAGTGAAGGACAGGTAGCGGCCTGTCCCGAAGCGGCTGCTCCAGGAGTCCATGGTGACGTGGACCCTTTCACCAACCGCGTGCTCCAGCCCTCGCTCCACATTGGCCATCACAAAGCGGTGCAGTGCAGGAATGGCCTTGCGGGCAAAGAAGTGTCTGCTGGGGAGCTGCCAGTCTGGGGCTGCGCAAGCAAGCAGCGCACGAATGTCGCTCCCCTCCTGCACGAGCGTGTACGGCAGGAGTTGGGAGCACATGGCCCGTGCCAGCAAGCCGTTCAGCTGCCGCACGCGACGGCTGCTGGGAGGCAGAGCCCTAACCACCCCCTGGAAGGACTCGCTCAAAAGGCTCTGGCGTGGCCTTTTGCTGACACGGGAATCAGCAGACACAGCAGAGGAGGCCACTGAGGACTGGCTGCCAGAACAGGCCTCAGTGTCGGCGGCAGGAGTTGCAGAGGGGGGAGGAGCAGTGCGTTTCCGCACTCCTGCTGGTGCTGCTGGAGGAGCAGGAGGGCGGGTGGCTGCTGTTGCTGCTGCTGCTGCTGAAGGCTGTGCAGTGATGGGTGTGGTGCCACTGCCAGCAGCAGATGCCTTCAGCCTCTGGAACTCCTCATGCTGGTGGAAATGTTTAGCCGCAAGGTGGTTGATGAGCGAGCTGGTGCTGAACTTTAAGGGGTCTGCACCTCTGCTCAACTTCCGCTGACAGTGGTTGCAAGTGGCGTACTTGCTGTACACAGTGGGCATGGTGAAAAACCGCCAGATTGGTGACAGAAACTTCCCCCTACGGCATGGAAGCGCTGCTGCCTGTCTCCCTGTGGTGGTTGGGGGGGGGGCTTGGGTGCGGCTGGGGGTGGTACTGGCTGATGCTGCTGCTGCTGCTGCTGAGCCTGAGACACCAGCAGGCTGTGGGACGCTGCCAATGCTTGCAATGATGCGCCTCCTTGCAAGGCCCACAAGCGCATCCTCCTCCTCCTCCTCAGAGCTGCTGAGGACGACATCCCCTGGAGGTGGTGGCACCCAGTCTCTGTCTGTCACCGGGTCATCATCATCCTCCCCCTCCTGAAACATGTCCTGCTGGGATGAGGACCCCCCAAACTCCTCTCCTGATGCATGGATGGGCTGCTTGACTGTCGCCACAGTCTTGCTGTCCAATCCCTCATCCCCCAAAGTGCCCATCAGCATCTCCTCCTCAAGATCGCCAACAACAGCAGACAATTTACTCATGATGCCTGGGGTCAAAAGACTGCTGAATGACAGGTCGGCGAGTGACGGTGAACTGGCCTCCTCCCCAGACCCTGCTGGGCGGCTGCTGCGAACAGGGGTGGTGGTGGTGGTGAGGGTGGAGGCCTCGGATGCAGAGCTGATGGCGGGCTGCTCATCCTCCGTCATGAGTTGCACCACAGTGTCTGCATCCTTTTCCTCAATGGGACGTTTCCGACCCGGCTGGAGGAAAATGGGAGCAGGTGCTACACGCTGCTGCTGCTGTGTCTCTGCAGCGTGAGTTGCAGATGCTCCTGCTGGGCGGCGCCCAAGGCGTCCACGGCCAGTGGCTATGGGAGGAATGTTAGCCACTGACGCTGCTGCTGCTGCTGCGGAACTGTGCATGGTGGCGCGCCCGCGGCCGCGGCTTGCCACAATGCTGCTCCCTCTCCTCCTGATTCCCTTGCTGCCCTTCCCCTTGCCCAAACCGCGCTGGCTGCCACTTCCAGACATCTTCAATGTTTTGGGCGTATAGACAAAAGTTTTGTAAAAGGGCGGGTGAAAAGTGGGGTACTTTAATGGAGTGGGTTGGTTGGTGAGGTGACTGAGTGAGTGTCCCCTAGTACAGTAAGTAAGTAGTAACAGTCAGGAAGTACAACTAGCAGTTACAATAATCAGTAGTAATCACAAGTAAATTTAGTGTGTGTACACTCAGACAGTGAGTGACCGCACGCAGGAGCTAGTAGCCTATGAACACAGTGACTGAGTGTCCTAGACTCCTAGTACAGTAAGAGTAAGTAGTAACAGTAAGTAGAACTAACTAATTACAATAATCAATCAGCGATCAGAAGGAAATGGAGTGTGGGTGGTGTGTGTACACTCAGACAGTGAGTGACCGCACGCAGGAGCTAGTAGCCTATGAACACAGTGACTGAGTGTCCTAGACTCCTAGTACAGTAAGAGTAAGTAGTAACAGTAAGTAGAACTAACTAATAATCAATCAGCGATCAGAAGGTAATGGAGTGTGGGTGGTGTGTGTACACTCAGACAGTGAGTGACCGCACGCAGGAGCTAGTAGCCTATGAACACAGTGACTGAGTGTCCTAGACTCCTAGTACAGTAAGAGTAAGTAGTAACAGTAAGTAGAACTAACTAATAATCAATCAGCGATCAGAAGGTAATGGAGTGTGGGTGGTGTGTGTACACTCAGACAGTGAGTGACCGCACGCAGGAGCTAGTAGCCTATGAACACAGTGACTGAGTGTCCTAGACTCCTAGTACAGTAAGAGTAAGTAGTAACAGTAAGTAGAACTAACTAATTACAATAATCAATCAGCGATCAGAAGGAAATGGAGTGTGGGTGGTGTGTGTACACTCAGACAGTGAGTGACCGCACGCAGGAGCTAGTAGCCTATGAACACAGTGACTGAGTGTCCTAGACTCCTAGTACAGTAAGAGTAAGTAGTAACAGTAAGTAGAACTAACTAATAATCAATCAGCGATCAGAAGGAAATGGAGTGTGGGTGGTGTGTGTACACTCAGACAGTGAGTGACCGCACGCAGGAGCTAGTAGCCTATGAACACAGTGACTGAGTGTCCTAGACTCCTAGTACAGTAAGAGTAAGTAGTAACAGTAAGTAGAACTAACTAATTACAATAATCAATCAGCGATCAGAAGGAAATGGAGTGTGGGTGGTGTGTGTACACTCAGACAGTGAGTGACCGCACGCAGGAGCTAGTAGCCTATGAACACAGTGACTGAGTGTCCTAGACTCCTAGTACAGTAAGAGTAAGTAGTAACAGTAAGTAGAACTAACTAATAATCAATCAGCGATCAGAAGGAAATGGAGTGTGGGTGGTGTGTGTACACTCAGACAGTGAGTGACCGCACGCAGGAGCTAGTAGCCTATGAACACAGTGACTGAGTGTCCTAGACTCCTAGTACAGTAAGAGTAAGTAGTAACAGTAAGTAGAACTAACTAATTACAATAATCAATCAGCGATCAGAAGGAAATGGAGTGTGGGTGGTGTGTGTACACTCAGACAGTGAGTGACCGCACGCAGGAGCTAGTAGCCTATGAACACAGTGACTGAGTGTCCTAGACTCCTAGTACAGTAAGAGTAAGTAGTAACAGTAAGTAGAACTAACTAATAATCAATCAGCGATCAGAAGGTAATGGAGTGTGGGTGGTGTGTGTACACTCAGACAGTGAGTGACCGCACGCAGGAGCTAGTAGCCTATGAACACAGTGACTGAGTGTCCTAGACTCCTAGTACAGTAAGAGTAAGTAGTAACAGTAAGTAGAACTAACTAATTACAATAATCAATCAGCGAACAGAAGGTAATGGAGTGTGGGTGGTGTGTGTACACTCAGACAGTGAGTGACCGCACGCAGGAGCTAGTAGCCTATGAACACAGTGACTGAGTGTCCTAGACTCCTAGTACAGTAAGAGTAAGTAGTAACAGTAAGTAGAACTAACTAATTACAATAATCAATCAGCGATCAGAAGGAAATGGAGTGTGGGTGGTGTGTGTACACTCAGACAGTGAGTGACCGCACGCAGGAGCTAGTAGCCTATGAACACAGTGACTGAGTGTCCTAGACTCCTAGTACAGTAAGAGTAAGTAGTAACAGTAAGTAGAACTAACTAATTACAATAATCAATCAGCGATCAGAAGGAAATGGAGTGTGGGTGGTGTGTGTACACTCAGACAGTGAGTGACCGCACGCAGGAGCTAGTAGCCTATGAACACAGTGACTGAGTGTCCTAGACTCCTAGTACAGTAAGAGTAAGTAGTAACAGTAAGTAGAACTAACTAATTACAATAATCAATCAGCGATCAGAAGGAAATGGAGTGTGGGTGGTGTGTGTACACTCAGACAGTGAGTGACCGCACGCAGGAGCTAGTAGCCTATGAACACAGTGACTGTCTGACTGAGTGTCCTAGACTCCTAGTACAGTAAGAGTAAGTAGTAACAGTAAGTACAACTAACTAACAATAATCTATCAGTAATCAGAAGGAAATAGAGTGTGTGTACACACAGACAGTGAGTGAGTGCACACACGCAGGAGCTAGCTAGTAGCCTATAAACAGTGACAGTCAGTGAGTGTCCTACTCCTAGTACAGTATAACTACAATACTATTAGTAAAGGACAGCAGAAATACTGGTTTAGATGAGAGAAATAAACAGAGGACAGCTGCCCACAGAGGCAAGGCCCCCCTGAGGCCTAAACCTGTAAGCTTGCAGCAGCTGCCTGTCTCTAATGTAACACACAAGCTACTAACTAAAATACAATGTCTATCTAACTAACAACAATATAGGTGTATATGGCAGGTGTAGGTGAGCAAAAACGCTAGGTAAATGATCACAATAGAGCACTTGCTAAGCCAAAGCACAAAGGAGCAACTCTCTCTCTGTACAAGTCTCAGGCAAGCATGGAGAAACGGAACATGGCGGCCGCTATTTATAGGGTAGGGGGGCTGGCCAGGGTCCCCCTCTGTGATTGGCTGCCGTCAGAGGGCCTGGGAGCCCTCTGATTGGCTCTAAGGACATCAATCTGGGCTATGACGCTATTCGAGCTCGGTACCGAGCTCGAATAGCGCCGTTTGCTCGAATAGCTCGAATAGTGAATGGGCTATTCGAGTGTACTCGGATAGCCCATTCGAATAGCTACAGCTATTCGGAGCTCGAATACCGAGCTCGGATAGCTGAAAAAGAGCTCGAATATTCGAGCTACTCGAATATTCGAGCTCTGCTGAGCACCACTGCACTGGGGGAGTGGGGAGTGCAGGCTGTACTATGTGTGGGGTGTTGGGGGAATGATTATGGCAAATACTGGTAATATACTGTAACTATGGCTGTCATAAAAGTTGTACTATAGCACTATCCACCCTCTCTCTTCCTCTAGGCTAGCTCTCCCACCATCACTTCACTATTTCTATGCCCACTGTTCTGTCTCAGTTTCTCTGCCAATCCTCTCTATGTTGCTTTCTCTATCCATTCTCTCTTTCATGCTTTGTCCGCTCTCTCTATCTGTAAACTTCTGCCAACGTATATAAAGTGTACCCAAAACAGGTACAAAATTAGATCTTTACCTAAAGAGAGGAAGCCTCAGGATCATAATGAGACTTCCCTTATTGCTCTGATGCCCCCCTTGCTGAGCGTGGCTCCCTGGAAGATTGGCGAGGCATTGTCTCCAATCATATCAGGGCCACACATCTCTTCCATTAGTGCGGTCACACTCGCGCATGTGCAGTAGTGTTACTGCGCATGCATGGTCATGCTCATAACGGAAGGAGCGCAGCCCCTATGTAGAGGGGGGACGCACTGATTAGAGAGGGGCGTGGGAGCACAGAGGGAAGCCTCAATCGAATACTGAGGCTTCCCTCTCTTTAGGTAAATATCTCTTTTATAAACCCGAGCTTACGCTTGGGTTCCCTTTAATAATGCTGATATTATCTGCAGTACTTCTTATAGTACATAGTCATGTCACTGACTACCATATTATTATTATGTATTTATATAGCACTGGCCTCTTCTGCAGCACATTACAGAGTGCATAGTCATGTCACTGACTGTCCCCAGAGGAGCTCACACTCTAATCCTACCATAGTCATAGTGTAATGTCTTACCATATTATTATTATGTATTTATATAGCACTGACATCTCCTGCAGCACTTTACAGAGTACATAGTGATGTCACTGACTGTCCTCAGAGGAGCTCACACTCTAATCCTACCATAGTCATAGTGTAATGTCCTACCATATTATTATTATGTATTTATATAGCACTGGCCTCTTCTGCAGCACATTACAGAGTGCATAGTCATGTCACTGACTGTCCTCAGGAGCTCACAATCTAATCCTACCATAGTCATAGTCTAATGTCCTACCATATTATTATTATGTACAGGGAGTGCAGAATTATTAGGCAAATGAGTAATTTGACCACATCATCCTCTTTATGCATGTTGTCTTACTCCAAGCTGTATAGGCTCGAAAGCCTACTACCAATTAAGCATATTAGGTGATGTGCATCTCTGTAATGAGAAGGGGTGTGGTCTAATGACATCAACACCCTATATCAGGTGTGCATAACTATTAGGCAACTTCCTTTCCTTTGGCAAAATGGGTCAAAAGAATGACTTGACAGGCTCAGAAAAGTCAAAAATAGTGAGATATCTTGCAGAGGGATGCAGCACTCTTAAAATTGCAAAGCTTCTGAAGCGTGATCATCGAACAATCAAGCGTTTCATTCAAAATAGTCAACAGGGTCGCAAGAAGCGTGTGGAAAAACCAAGGTGCAAAATAACTGCCCATGAACTGAGAAAAGTCAAGCGTTCAGCTGCCAAGATGCCACTTGCCACCAGTTTGGCCATATTTCAGAGCTGCAACATCACTGGAGTGCCCAAAAGCACAAGGTGTGCAATACTTTAAAACATGTCCAAGGTAAGAAAGGCTGAAAGACGACCACCACTGAACAAGACACACAAGCTGAAATGTCAAGACTGGGCCAAGAAATATCTCAAGTTTGATTTTTCTAAGGTTTTATGGACTGATGAAATGAGAGTGAGTCTTGATGGGCCAGATGGATGGGCCTGTGGCAGGATTGGTGAAGGGCAGAGAGCTCCAGTCCGACTCAGACGCCAGCAAGGTGGAGGTGGAGTAGTGGTTTGGGCTGGTATCATCAAAGATGAGCTTGTGGGGCCTTTTCGGGTTGAGGATGGAGTCAAGCTCAACTCCCAGTCCTACTGCCAGTTTCTGGAAGACACCTTCTTCAAGCAGTGGTACAGGAAGAAGTCTGCATCCTTCAAGAAAAACATGATTTTCATGCAGGACAATGCTCCATCACACGCGTTCACGTACTCCACAGCGTGGCTGGCAAGAAAGGGTATAAAAGAAGAAAAACTAATAACATGGCCTCCTTGTTCACCTGATCTGAACCCCATTGAGAACCTGTGGTGCATCATAAAATGTGAGATTTACAAGGAGGGAAAACAGTACACCTCTCTGAACAGTGTCTGGGAGGCTGTGGTTGCTGCTGCACGCAATGTTGATGGTGAACAGATCAAAACACTGACAGAATCCATGGATGGCAGGCTTTTGAGTGTCCTTGCAAAGAAAGGTGGCTATTTTGGTCACTGGTTTGTTTTTGTTTTGTTTTTGAATGTCAGAAATGTATATTTGTGAATGTTGAGATGTTATATTGGTTTCACTGGTAAAAATAAATAATTGAAATGGGTATATATTTGTTTTTTGTTAAGTTGCCTAATAATTATGCACAGTAATAGTCACCTGCACACACAGATATCCCCCTAAAATATCTAAAAACAAAAACAAACTAAAAACTACTTTCAAAAATATTCAGCTTTGATATTAATGAGTTTTTTGGGTTCATTGAGAACATGGTGGTTGTTCAATAATAAAATTATTCCTCAAAAATACAACTTGCCTAATAATTCTGCACTCCCTGTATTTATATAGCACTGACATCTCCTCCTGCAGCACTTTACAGAGTACATAGTGATGTCACTGACTGTCCTCAGGGGAGCTCACACTCTAATCCTACCATAGTCATAATCTAATGTCCTACCATATTATTATTATGTATTTATATAGCACTGGCCTCTTCTGCAGCACATTACAGAGTACGTAGTCATGTCACTGACTATCCTCTGAGGAGCTCAAAATCTAATCCTACCATAGTCATAGTCTAATGTCCTACCGTATTATTATTATGTATTTATATAGCACTGACATCTCCTGCAGCACTTTACAGAGTACATAGTGATGTCACTGACTGTCCTCAGAGGAGCTCACACTCTAATCCTACCATAGTTATAGTCTAATGCCCTACCATATTATTATTATGTATTTATATAGCACTGGCCTCTTCTGCAGCACATTACAGAGTACGTAGTCATGTCACTGCCTGTCCTCTGAGGAGCTCACAATCTAATCCTACCATAGTCACAGTCTAATGTCCTTCTGTATTATTATATATTTGAATAGTGCTGATATCATCTGCAGCACTTTACAGAGCACATAGTTATGTCTCCAGCTACTTGTCCTCAGAGGAGCTCAAAATGTTATCCCTACCACAGTCAGTTTTGTGGGGGGACGAAGTAACTTCACTTTTTCGGGGCTTTAGGAGGTAAATACATATGGCATAGCCTGCCATGTGCTATAATCAAGCACATGTACAGGCTTCATTTAGATGTGGGGTTTTTTTCTGAGGGGGGGCGGCTTTTGATAGCTGGCCTAGGGTGTTGAAAAGTAGAAATCCGGCCCTGCCTGTATGGCTGATATTGTGGTGAAACCCCTCCCACATTGTGATGTCAGGACCATGGTTCTGACATCACACTGTGGGAGCCTTGTTGCACTGCGGGAAATAACAGCTGTTTGCAGCTGTTTTCAGCTGCCAAAAAAAGCAAGCAGCATCTCCTTCTACCGACATCACATGCCAGCAGTAAAAATGTCACCATGTGATAAATGTCAGAATGTAAATCAGGGAGAGAAAATATTTTACAATAGACAAACACTGACTAAATCATTTATACATAATTATTGTAAAAATGAAGCACTTTTTTTAACACATTATTTTCACTAGAGTTCCTCTTTAAGGCTGTATTCATCGTGAACATCCCCAGGCCCAGAGTAATGTATTTGGAATTTGCAGAAGCCACTGGCTGCTCCAGAACTTTAAAAAGTAGTTAACTCCAACAGGCAATTTAAAAGCTCATTAAAGATTCCAACTGAGTAGCAATTAAAAAGCTCAGAATGAGTGTATTATGGAAAGAGCTGGGAATTGCAGGCTTCATCCGAGATAAATACATTTTTCTCACTGAGACTTCAATACTATTTCCATTAGAGGCTGACAGACTTAGCGCTCTTTATGCAGCTTAGTATAGTAATTTCATATAATCTGCTACAACCATTTTTCCTCTACGGATTTTGTCCAGGAAAGAACAAAAGGAATGACTTTATTTTTAGAGTAAATTACCCACTAAATGGGGCCGTACATTAAGTACCCCATCATGCAAATGATGGGGAAATAATCAGTTCATACAGAGAATTGCTTCGCTCCCAGACCATATATTGCGGATTATGTGAATCCAAAGGCAAAATCTGGTGGCTCATATAGACTCCAACCAAGCTTAAATGGTGCTTCAAAGGACCAGTATCGCAAAAAAAAAATATCATTTAGAATACATATGCATGCATACCTATAACATGTAAATTTGTCAAAAAGTGAAACAACAAAGACAATAAAAAGTATTATTTTTTCTGTGTAGTTGTCAATTATAGACGGCAGTAAAAATCCAACAGATCTGACAGGTTTTGGAGCAGCCCAGCTCCTCATAGGGTTTCTAAGGTACAAATGACAGAGCTTGTCATGACTGCTCTGTCTTAATGAGGAGAGATGGCGGCTGTGGGGTTAAATACTTACCTGTCCTGACGTCTTGGAGTCACAGGTGACGCTCCACCCCCTCCTTGGCAGTGTGGTCGCAGTCATGTTTCTGAAGACTGCTAAAGATCTTCAGAAATCCCCGTCTGCATTTCTGCGGCCTATCTACAGCTTGGCAGCCACCAATTAGGCACCGGCTACCGAAGTTGGGGGCGGGCCAAGGCAACACAGATGGGCATAGCCAGAGCCTCAACGTCAATTTTGAAAAAACAATGGCCAGGGACCATTCTCTTTAGGAGGCAGATTGATCACCTCCCTAGAGGGATGACCTCTACAGGTAAGTATTTAAAACTACCCCCCCCCCATCCTGCATCATTAAGACAGAACCTGTCATGACAGGCCCTGTCATTTTTACATTAGGTAATCTTTAAAGTTGGATAACTCTGACATAACATTCCATAAAATGTCTTTCCCTGCTCTTACCCAGCTATCATATTTGCTTTTGTGCACAAGTTATATTGTCTGTCTACAAATTACAAATTCCCAAAGTACAGTTTATCTGCTCTGAAAGCTTCCATTGCATTTTGCTGCACAGCTGCTGTATTTATATAAAAAATCTAGAAAAAAAAACGTTTGAGATAGAATCTAAGAGGGTTAGCATGACAACAGTCTGATCAAATCCTCACATCTCCCAAAACCCAGATACCCCCTCCAACCACTATCACCTCATTTGAATTGAATAGAGTTTGTGTGCACACGGATTATCACTATGGTTGCACAGCCCAAAACAAATCTCTTGTAGTCCAACCTTACTGTAAAAGTGGATCCGGTATTGCACTCAGTTACTAATCATGTAGATACAGCAGTATTGGGTGAGATATATCCTCAACTCCCATCCAATTGTTGGTATCCTTGATACAAAAATGATACAGATGCAAAAAATTAAAATCGATCTAGTCACTTCTCAGCTCTTTCTGCTTTTCAGCTCAGTAGAGCTCAGTTTCGGCAGTTTGCTAATGTTTACTAAATGTATCTGACAAAGGAATGTTTACAAAAGACAATGTTGTCTGTCTCCTCTTCAGAAGCTGCCCAGTGCCCAATGAAGCAAGAAGCTTTCCACTGAAGAACAACGTGCTGTGTTTAACTGTTTGAATGCTGTTCTGTTTTTCTTGTGGTAGCAGATTTTATGTTGTAAATAATCTTTTAGAACAAAGAGGAAATGCTGATTTTCATACCACTTTAAGTTAGTCTTACACCCTTTCTATGAAGTGATTGATTTCAAGTGGGTTTCAATGGTTTTGTAGTGTGGTCTATTGATCATTTACTTTTCACTTGGCATTTTGACTAGGAACTACTACAGTATTTATTAGGCTGATTGTATGACTATTAGTCCATAGGGAAATTTCCTTCTTATTTAGTGTCCCAGGCAAGACAATTATTTCACCCTCCCCCGAGACATGCCCACAGGCCCTACTGAGGAGGAGGAGCACCTTTAATAGCATCAGCCAAGGATTACACTAAAGGAGAACACATTAAAACACACTACAGAGTGCTCTGGAAAGGTGTATATATCATGAAGACCCCAACAGACTGCTACAGTATCAATAAGGAGGGTGCAGTATTGTGCCCTGTATACTAGAGAGCACGCCAGGACTTTGCCTGGATGGCTTGTGTGCAGAAACAGTTCTGTTGATCCACATATAGCATTAAAGAGATTCTGTAACATGAAAAACATCCCCTGGGGGGTACTCACCTCGGGTGGGGGAAGCCTCCGGATCCTAATGAGGCTTCCCACGCCGTCCTCTGTCCCACGGGGGTCTCGCCGCAGCCCTCCGAACAGCCGGCGACTGTGCCAACTGTCAGTTCAATATTTACCTTTGCTGGCTCCAGCGGGGGCGCTGTGGCGACTTTCGGCACGGAAATAGACGGAAATACCCGATCTCAGTCGGGTCTGCTCTACTGCACAGGCGCCGGAAACTTGCGCCTGCGCAGTAGAGCGGACCCGACGGCGATCGGGTATTTCTGCCTACTTCGGAGCCGACAGCCGTCAGAGCGCCTGCGCAGGAGCCAGGAAGGTAAATATTGCGTCACCGCTGTACAGAGGGCTACAGCGAGACCCCCGAGGGACGCAGGACGGCGTGGGAAGCCTCATTAGGATCCTGAGGCTTCCCCCACCCGAGGTGAGTACCCCCCAGGGGCCGTTTTGTCGTTACAGTTCCTCTTTAAAGCGGGATTGTCACCATAAAAATCAAATTTCAACAGCAACTGGTCAGTGCATTAAGTGATAAAGATGCTAATCCTGCATTCAAAACTTTTTCTGTTATGGTTTGGAGTTATCACTTACCTTAGGAGCACTGGCCCTTTAATTGCCATTGTCAAACAGTTGCATGCTGGGGGGTCTTTTTAGCTATAATATAATTCTCCTCTTCCCTTTATTTCCCCCTCCTTCTAATGACATAAGACAGTGCACTTCCTAGTATAGATCTCAGTGGGAGTGTCTGAAGACTCTGGGAGGAGGGCGGGTAACATATACACAATTAGCAAGAGGAGAAAAAAGAGTGAGGGAGGAAATTATGTTAGGAGGTCAAAGGTATCCAAGATGGAAACTGTCTAGAATAGGATTCTCTGATTTTGCTTTATAAAATTCACAGGAATCATAACGTGGAAAGTGCAATACATCTATTATGTGAGTAGCAGGGGCGAAGCAATAGGGGTTGCAGAGGTAGCGACCACATCAGGGCCCTTGGGCCAGAAGGGCCCTCCCTAAACTACAGTATTAGCTCTCTATTGGTCCTGTGCTCATAATCAGGGCTGTGGAGTTGGAGTCGGAGTCGAGGAGTCGGAGTCGGGGCAATTTTGGGCACCCAGAGTCGGAGTTGGAGTCGTGGTTTCATAAACTGAGGAGTCGGGAGTCGGAGTCGGGTGATTTTTGTACAAAATCCACAGCCCTGTTAAATATTACACTAAGGAGTCGCAGTCGAGGAGTCGGAGTCGGGACCATTTTGGTTACCCGGAGTCGGAGTTGGAGTCGGAGTCGTGGTTTCATAAACTGAGGAGTCGGAGTTGGAGTCGGAAGATTTTTGTACCGACTCCACAGCCCTGCTCATAATAATCACTTCTATAGATACTTTGAATAGTGGTAATCTTTACCAAACTGTTCCCCATCCCCTTCTTGCATCTCTGACACCATAGTTGCCATTGGCAGGTTTTGGTACGCCGTATTAATTGTTATGTATAGAGTGCTTGGGGGGCCTCATGTAAAACTTGCATTGGGGCCCACAGCTCCTTAGCTACGCCACTGGTGAGTAGAACTTGTATTTATCTACTTATGTATGTGTTTTTTTTATTTCTGGATTAACATGGGTGTCACTTGTTCTTTAAAATGTTATTTTTTTTTTCACTTAACCTGATGACTGAATTCCTAACTCGTACAGTGAAAAAAACGAAAAAAGGCCTAGCTTTATGCAGGTTTGGGACTGGACATAGTGTACATGTTTATCTTATTATGCATATTACGCACTTTACTATAACTCCCATTATACACACATTGCTTGCGTTTCCTGTATGACATGTCACGCTATTTGCATAGATACACATTAAACAAGCAACACACGCATAGTTTGTATAATGCAAGTTACCTAAATTGCATAATGTGCATTATCTAATTTGCATAATGTCTGTTTAAATTTACGAGCGCTGTCTGTAACTCTTCACTCTAGAGGAGGGGAAGTGGGCAGGACGTACGTAGCAAAAGGGCACCTGGAAATGTGGGCGCTCCAGGAAAGTCAATAGTAGAATATCCGTAAATTTACAGATATTCTACTATTACAGTGTAAAGAAGGATCAAAAATTATTTTACTATAGCTAAATCTATCCCTATTATCACACAGAACCCTTCCCTCTGAAGTCTAACCCTACCCCACTACCCCCCAGAAATAAACACACTATCTGACACCTAACCTTACGCCACGCCACCCCCCCCCCCCCCACACACACACACACACACACACGGCCGCCAAGCATGGCCAATAAAATTATAAGAAAATAATTTAGGTGACCATGGCCACTATTTATCGGGTGACCAAATTTCCCCTCAATAAAGTGGATTTGAGAAAAACTTTTACTCATTGCATAATTGTGAACCTTAAATATAGTTTATAGGGCATTCCCCAAGCCAAATACTTTGTTTATGGTTTTAATACCCTAATTCCCTATAAACTAAACAGGCCTTGCCCACAACTCCTCCAGTGCCTAGGCACTCTGAGACCCATGTAGAAAGGGCTTATGGGAGGTCAGTCTGGGCAGGAGGAGGAGGATGTTACTAGCCAGAGATTTCAGAGGCAGAGGGGAAGAGAGAGGAGGAGAGGGGAGTGTACTTTTCACAGGCTGGGGGTTGGAAATGCAGAGCAGCTTGGCTGTGTAATGATCACAAGCAGAAGATGGCTGCTGTCATTGTATCACAGGGAGAAATAATCATATACTGTTGAAGCTGTTTGCAGCTAGATTTGCTGTGTAAACTATCTAAACTTTAGATAAGATATATAGACAAGTTACTTGTTATAGTTAGTTTTTCCTCTCTGATCCGCTTTAAATGGGCATCTATGACGGCACCCAAACTTTAGCCGCTAGTGTGGGCTCCCATATTTCCCGCTACCAGAGGCAGGGCCAGAACCTTTTTACGCAATGTAGTTCCGCCCTGTTCCATGGGCGCCAGGGTAATATTGTTATTATGGAACACAGCATGGGACTGAAGGAAATCAAAGAGTCAGGCTTTTTTCCAGCACTTTGATCCACATAGAGTGATGGTGTGCTGGACCAGATCCAGCAGTGGTGTCACTACAACAAGCCCAAATGCATCCACATAATATTTATATTACATGGCGCAGTGATGGACAATGGGGCCACAGAGACTAAGCGCCAATTCTCACTAGCAAATGCAAAATGCTAACGATTAGCGCACGCCTTTTGCGCTGGTGATTTTACCACGATTAGCACAGTAAAATCAACGTACACTCTTGCAATTTTTAAACGATTGCGATAAGCGCTTTTCAGCGTTGTTCTCGAGATTGATCTAGAATCACGATAAAATGCTGCATGTACCGCGTTTCACAATCAGCCCTAATCACGAATCACGACCAATCGCCGGTGATCGTGGAAGTGAGATCACTGCCATATAGTTAATATTGCGCTAGAGCCTTAAAAATCACTAGCGATTGCCAGCAATTCAAGGATTAGCTGTAATTGCGCGCTAATCGCCCCAGTTTGAATGGGCCCTTAGTCCAACACCCTGATCTGAAGAGAGTGATGCTGTGCAGGATTTTATCTGATGACAGCCCCACCTAGTGGCAGCCAGTTTTTCTGTGTCAGACTTCGTCCGACTTTTGGAGCCATGGAGGAAGATGCCAGTGTAGGCAGTGGCGTAGTAATAGGGGTTGCAGAGGTCTTGACTGCACCAGGGCCCTTGGGCTAGAGGGGCCTCGTAGGGCCCTCCCTCAACCGCAGCATTAGCTCTTTATTGGTCCTGTGCTGGCAATAATCACTTCTATAGATGCTTTGAATAAAAGTGATCATTAAAGGGAACCTGAACTGAGAGGGATATTAATTTTTCCTTTTAAACAATACCAGTTGCCTGGCAGCCCTGCTGATCTCTTTATCCTCAGTAGTGGTTGAATCACACACCTGAAACGAGCATGCAGCTAATCCAGTCTGACTTCAGTCAGAGCACCTGATCTGCATGCTGGTTGAATGGCTGTGGCTAAAAGTATTAGAGACAGAGGATCAGCAGGAGAGTCAGGCAGGCAACTGGTATTATTTTAAAAGGAAAAATCCACATCCTTCTCAGTTTAGGTTCCCTTTAACAAACTTTCCCCCATCCCCTTCTTACATCTCTGACACTGTGGTTGTCCTTGGTGTGCCATAGCAATTGTTATGTATAGAGTGCTTGGGGGGAAGGGCGGCATCGAAAAACTCGCACTGGGGCCCATAACTCCTTAGCTACGCCACTGAGTGTAGAACAAATGGCAACATAGGAGCAGTTGAGTTTTCCACTTTTCTCCTGCCTTTGAAAACAACATTAAATCAGGTCATCTGTCTCTGTCTTTCACATCAACGAATTTCGACTTTGTGTTTTAAGAGCATCAAGTACTGTATCCCTGCACTTCCCTCTGCTTCCTGTCTCTCTGAACAAGCTATAATTTTCTTAAAACCCAATTTTGAGTAGGTTATTCTTTAGAACTCTGAGTATTTTCTGTGAGTGTTCCATAGAGTGATACGGAGGTAACATCATAATAAGAGCATAAAAATCTTGTTCAGCATCATTCTTCCATATTGATCCGCTGCCTCCTCTCCTGGCTCAAGAAGAACCTTTTATAAAAAGGAATGGTTGTCGGGTGACAAAGTTTGTTTTCTCAATGGGCTCAGTAATGATAATTTGGCGGGAAACACCTGGCTGCTGAAAGATAAAGACGACAGATTGCCGCAACACACAACGCATCCTGCGTCACAAGCATCAGCACCGTAAACGTGAAGATCTTGACAGACTCTGTCATTCTTACCTTAGGTACTCTTTAAAGTGGGATAACTGTGGAATAACATTCAATAAAATTGTGTTTTCCTTATTTTTACTGTATTACCCATTCAGTTATCATATTTGCTTTTTTGCACAAGTAATATTGCCTGCTTACAAATTACAAACTCCCAAAATACAGTTTATCTGCTCTGAAAGCTGCCAGTGCATTTTATTGCATAGCTGCTGTATTAATATACAGTATATTTTAAAATCTATCTAGTGATCACTTCTCAGCTATTTCTGCTTCCCAGCTCAGTACAGCTCAGTTTCAGCAGTTTACTAATGTTTACTAAATGTATCTGACAAAGGAATGTAAACACAAAAAACAAAGTGAATCCATGCAAAAAGGAAAAAAAAGGTGTCCCCAAGCCTATGGTCCCAGTACCGGAGACCAGTCCATGAACAATCCGATGAGGCAGGCACCACAAATAAGTTAAAATATCTCTTTATTTAAACGTGATTAAAATTACATTATGTCAGTTATAAAAGTGAAAAATGACCATTATTTTTCACTGTTATATCTGACATAATGTCATTTTAATGATATTTAAATAAAGAGCTATTTTTACTTATTTGTAGTGCCAGCCTTAAGGGACGTGAACAAAAGACAATGTTATCACCTCTTTGGATGCTGCCAGAAGCTTTCCACTGAAGCAAGGAGCTTTCCACTGAAGAACAAAGTGCTGTGTTTACCTGTTGGAATGCTGTTCTGCTACAATTTTTTTGTGGTAGCAGATTTTATGCAGTAAATAATCTTTTAGAACAAAGAAGAACTGCTGGGTTTCATACCACTTTAAGTTAGTCTTACACCCTTCCATTGAAGCGATTCATTTCAAGTGGGTTCAATGGTTTTGTAGTGTGGTCTATTGATCATTTACTCTTCATTCGGCATTTTGACTAGGAACTACTATGGTATTTGTTAGGCTGATTGTATGACTTATTAGTTCACAGGGAAATTTCCAACGTATCTAGTGTCCCAGGCAAGCCAACTATTTCACCCTCCCCCGAGACATGCACACAGGCCCTACTGAGGAGGGAGGGGCACCTTTAATAGCATCAGCCAAGAATTACACTAAGGGAGAAAATATTAAAGGAAAAATATTAAATCTCCCTGCCAACACTTCCCTCTGCTTCCTGTCTCTCTGAACAAGCTATACATTTCTTAAAACCCAATTTTGAGCAGGTTATTCTTTAGAACGCTGAGTAGTTTCTGTGAGTGTTCCATAGAGAAATACGGAGGTAACATCATGATAAGAGCATAACAAGCTTGTTCCGCATCATTCTTCCATATTGATCCGCTGCCTCCTCTCCTGGCTCAAGAAGAACCTTTTATAAAAAGGAATGGTTGTCGGGTGACAGAGTTTGTTTTCTCAATGGGCTCAGTAATGATAATTTGGCGGGAAACACCTGGCTGCTGAAAGATAAAGACGACAGATTGCCGCAACACACGACGCATCCTGCGTCACAAGCGTCAGCACCGTAAACGTGAAGATCTTGACAGACTCTGTCATTCTTACCTTAGGTACTCTGTAAAGTGGGATAACTGTGGAATAACATTCAATAAAATTGAATCAGCTGCCTCCTCTCCTGGCTCAAGAAGAACCTTTTAAAAAAAGGAATGATTGTCGGGTGACAGAGTATGTTTTCTCAATGGGCTCAGTAGTGATAATTTGGCTGCTACAGTGCTGGTAACCAGGGCAGGGCCGAGGCAGAGGCGAGAGAGGCTCCAGCCTCAGGGCGCAGTGTGTTTGTGTGTGTGGGGGGTGTATAGCTCACTCAGCTACCATTCCCCTTTTGTGTTTGAAGCAGAGAGAAATAAGAAAATGGGATCTATGGCCGTGACAGCAAGCCAGATAACAAGAGATCTTGGAGTTGGGGCGTTGGGGGCCCTGGGGCGCCTCTTATGCTGGGTGCACATGTTGTGATCCGGGATCTATTATTTCCGACATGTTCAATTGGGTTTTGATTAATACAGCCGTCGATTTTGCATGTTTGCTGATTCGATCGACACCCGATCAAACATGTCGGAAATAATCAATCGATTGATCCTGATTGATCCTGCAGATCGAGCAGGAAATCGCAACGTGTGTACCCAGCATAAGTCTAATAGCAATCAGTGTGTGACGGCTGGGGTGGGAGACACGGGTCAGGAAAATATGGCGTGGGGAAAAAATGGCGCACACTGATAAATCTTTTAAAACGGTATTTATAGTTTTAAGGATATGCCCCGGCCTGGAGTGTAATGCTACAACAGTCCTACCTAAGCAGATCTTACGAACAGCTGGTGGATGTATCTGCTCGCTGCCGCTGGAGACTTTCTGATGCACCAATCACGCTGGGGGCGCTGCTCCAGAACTGCCAATCACCGCTGCTCATGTCTCTGCTCCGTCTGCTAATTGGACGCGATGGTCTCGGAGGCGGGAGCATTGGGTCCAATTAGCAGACGGAGCAGATACATCCACCAGCTGTTCGTAAGATCTGCTTAGGTAGGACTGTTGTAGCATTACACTCCAGGCCGGGGCAGAGAGGAAATCACTGGGAGACAAAATTGGACGTGCGAGGGGGGGGCGGGGGAGGCAGAAGACAGGAACCGGGGGACACTGCAGGACATGAGGGGCGGGGGTCAGACCAACGATAAATAGCGTTTTAAATAAAGTTACTGCATATCCTTAAAACTATAAATACCGTTTTAAAAGATTTATCACTGCGCCATTTTTTCCCCACGCCATTTTTGACTGTACGCGGGAGACATGGTGGGGGGAACACACTTTGGTGTCTCAGCCTTGGGTGCTGGAGAAGCTTATCCCAGCTCTGCTAGTAACAACCTGTTACCGCTGAAAGATAAAGACGACAGATTGGCGCAACACACGACGTATCCTGCATCACAAGTGTCAGCGCCGTATACGGGAGGGTTGCTGCTCGTGGTGTAATGAAAGTTGCTATAACATAATTAAGAGCTACAACATAACTTTTCAGATTAAAAACAACATTTTTATAACTGTGCTTTTTGTAGCTGTGCAGCTAGCCATACAGAATTTAAAGTGAATTTAAAGTGATATGGAGGCTGTCGTATTTATTTCCTTTTAAACCACACCAGTTGCCTGGCAGCCCTGCTGATCTATTTGGCTGCAGTATTGTCTGAATAACACCAGAAACAAGCATGCAGCTAATCATGTCAGATCTGACAATCTTTTCAAAAACATCTGACATGCTGCATGCTTGTTCAGGGTCTGTGGCTGAAAGTATTAGAGGCAGAGGATCAGCAGGACAGCCAGGTAACTAGTATTTCTTAAAAGGAAATAAATATGGCAGCCTCCATATCTCTCTCACCGTGGGTTCACTCTAAATTCGACCATCAGATTTATGAAATCTGACAGGCATCTATCTAACCTGTGCCACACACTAGGAACAGATGTAGCTTCCAGGATCGCCAAGTGCCGTGTTTCCGTGTGGAGCACGCAATTTGGGCGCCCGCTAACGGCGGATGTTTGGGTGCCGCCAAAGGCGCCTTTTGAAATATCGGCATTGAGGGGTAATTTGGGCACTCGCTATTTATGCTTGTTTTTCTTGTGGGGGGCTGCGATTGTCGGTGGAGGGTTAAGATTAGGTGTGGGTCGGAAGTTAGGGTTAGGCGTCAGGTACGGAGTTTGTGTTGGGGGGGAGGGTTAGGGTTAAAGAGGCACTTAAGTGAAAAAAAGCTGCTATATGCTGCTATAGCAACATAGAGGGAGCTATTGTTGCTGGGAACGCAAAGAATCACTCGCGTTCCCAGCCTGTCGGGTCCTGACGGCGAAACCAGAAGTGGTCGCCGGTGGGACCAGGAGGATCGGAGAGACACACCGAGGGCACCGATCAGCTGCAGGGGGCTGAGTAAAGCCCCAGGTGAGTAGAACTCGTTTTTTTTTTTTCACTTAAGGTTCACTTTAAGCATCAGATAGGAAGTCTGTGTGTGTGTGTGTGGGGGGGGGGGGGGGGGGGGGCTTAGGGTTAAGCATCAGATAGGAAGTTTGTGTGGGGGGATCTTAGGGTTAGGCGTCAGGTAGGAAGTTTGTGTGGAGAGCTTAGGGTTAGGCGTCAGATAGGAAGTTTGTGTGGGGGAAGCTTAGGGTTAACCATCAGATAGGAAGTTTGTGTGGGGGGAGCTTAGGGTTAAGCATCAGATAGGAAGTTTGTGTGGGGGGAGCTTAGGGTTAGGCATCAGGTAGGAAGTTTGTGTGGGGGAAGCTTATGGCCCATACTCACGAGGGACAAATGTCGCCGCAACACGCGGGGCGCGTGTGTTGCGGCGACAGGTCGACCGTGAGTATGGGCTGCGCGCACCCCGAACTGTCGCCCGGAACGGGCGCGCACCCCGAACTGTCGCCCGTCGCTCATGTCGCCAGGCGATTGAAATGTTCAATCGCCTGGCGACAGTCGCCGCCGCAACTCCGCCGCAGCTGTCGCTAGTCCGCGGACTAGCGACAGCAGCCTCCATTGAGCTACGCATAGCTTCCGGCGTGGGGAGGAGGAACGTCGGCGACAGCTTCCGTCGCGCCGCTGGTCCCTCTTCCGCGTGTGTACGCAGAGGGACCTGGCGAGGAGCTGTCGCCGGCCTGTCGCCCACACGCTCACGTGTGCTGGCGACAGGCAAATTTTGCCGCCCGTGAGTATGGGCCATTAGGGTTAGGCGTCAGATAGGAAGTTTGTGTGGGGGAAGCTTAGGGTTAGGCGTCAGGTAGGAAGTTTGTGTGGGGGAAGCTTAGGGTTAGGCGTCAGGTAGGAAGTTTGTGTGGAGAGCTTAGAGTTAGGCGTCAGATAGGAAGTTTGTGTGTGGGGAGCTTAGGGTTAGGCATCAGGTAGGAAGTTTGTGTGTGGGGAGCTTAGGGTTAGGCATCAGGTAGGAAGTTTGTTTGTGGGGAGCTTAGGGTTAGGCATCAGGTAGGAAGTTTGTGTGGGGGAAGCATAGGGTTAGGCATCAGGTAGGAAGTTTGTGTGGGGGAAGCTTAGGGTTAGGCATCAGGTAGGAAGTTTGTGTGTGGGGAGCTTAGGGTTAGGCATCAGGTAGGAAGTTTGTGTGGGGAGCTTAGGGTTAGGCGTCAGATAGGAAGTTTGTGTTTGGGGGGGGGAGGGTTAGGGTTAGGCGTCAGGTAGGAAGTTTGTGTGGGGAAAGCTTAGGGTTAGGCATCAGATAGGAAGTTTGTGTGGGGGAAGCTTAGGGTTAGGCATCAGGTAGGAAGTTTGTGTGGGGAGCTTAGGGTTAGGCGTCAGATAGGAAGTTTGTGTTTGGGGGGGGGAGGGTTAGGGTTAGGCGTCAGGTAGGAAGTTTGTGTGGGGAAAGCTTAGGGTTAGGCATCAGGTAGGAAGTTTGTGTGGGGGAAGCTTAGGGTTAGGCGTCAGATAGGAAGTTTGTGTGGGGGGAGCTTTGGGTTAAGCCTCAGATAGGAAGTTTGTGTGGGGGGAACTTAGGGTTAGGCATCAGGTTGGAAGTTTGTGTGTGGGGAGTAGTGATGGGCGAACAGTGTTCGCCACTGTTCGGGTTCGCCCGGATTTTGGCCTGTTCGGGTTCGGTTCGGCACCCCCCGAAAACCTCATGGTGTTCGGGATGGTGCTCGGCCACGCTGCCCGAACCCAAACAGGCCTTCTTTGTTCGGCCGAACACAGCCGTGTCCGGCCGAACATAGCGCCCTATAGGGTCCCAGCATAAAGGGAGAGCATGCCCCGAGCACGGGGGGGGGGGGGGGGGGGGTCGGAAATGCCCCCCACCCCTCCCCGCTAAGCTCTCCCTTCTGCTGGACCCTATAAAAATAAATCTAAGTCCCCCGAAGGTACCTTGCAGGCTGGCAGGAGGAGGGCAGGAAGCGGTCAGCCGAGAGCATAGGCGCTAGTACCATCTGGTACTTCCGCCCTCTCTCTGACGCACTTCCTGTTTACTTTTGTAAGTCGTGTCAAGAGAGAGCAGAAGTACCGCGATGACGCGTACGAGGGTACGTGTCATCATGTAGGTAGGTAGGAAGTTTGTGTGTGGGGAGCTTAGGGTTAAGCATCAGATAGGAAGTTTGTGTGGGGGGAGCTTAGGGTTAGGCATCAGATAGGAAGTTTGTGTGGGGGGAGCTTAGGGCTAGGCATCAGGTAGGACAGTTGTGCAGGGGCGCAGTTAGGGGTAGGAGTCGGGGGGCGGGGGAGGTTCTGTGTGAGAGTAGGCCTTAGCTTCAGCAATAGTAAAATATTGATATTTAATACCGATATTTTACACTTTAATAGTGTAATTGGGAGTACTGGACACCCACATTTCCATGTACCTTTTTTAATGTACGCCTGTCCTTGTCCCCCGGTGGGGATCAAAAACTAGTATGACTTATCTGCTCTCTAGCAGAAAAACTTTTAAGTGAGATGCCACGGGACGCTTGTGTGAACCGGTTCTAACTGTAGCTTGTACTTGATTCTTCTCATCTGTCTGGTTGCTTTGACCTTTCTCCTGACCTTTAATCACATTTGTTTGCTGTCTCTCCTGACCTTCGGTTTGACCTCTGACCATATTTATCTGTCATCAGCTGTCATCTGCCTTGACATCTTGCATTGACGCTATGCCTTGTTTCTTGTTTGTTCATAAGTTCATCTAGAAGGTGCAGGGTTATCGGTGTGATCAGCAAACCTATAGCCACCAAATTTCTTTTTCCACTAGTCATACTCTCAATCAAGGGGTACAGTGCCCTTTTTAGGGTCTGGCAAGAGGGTCGCTGCCTGGGCTTAAGTTCTGGAGGGGGAAGCAGCAGGGCCATGGAGGGGAAGGAGCGTGGCCTATGCAGAGAGGGCAGGGGGAGAAGCGTGGCCTATGCAGAGTGCAGGGGAGAGAAGAGTTACCTATGCAGAGTGCAGCAGTGTGAGAGGTGAGTGACTCCTCCTATGGGGCCAGGTGAGACACAGGTGATCTGTTTTCCTCTCCAGCATCCTGCTTTCTATAGCTGCAGGGCGTCAGTCATTATGTGACTCTCCACTACCAGCGGTTTCCTTAATGACTCTACAGCCACTAAAGGTATTAGAGATCAGTGGATTGAAGAGGAAGACCAATCACGTGTGTTCCTCTCCGCTCCGATGGTGAGTCACTTACATCTTGCTCCGCTGCACACGATGTGGGTCTGGCTACAGGGGCGTAACAATATACCCTGCAAGGGATGCAGCCGCAGAGGGGCCCAGAAGCCACAGGGGGCCCTATCCTGAGAGACAACTAAGGTAACGGAGAGAAAAAAAAACGTTCTGCTCTCTGCACAATTGTTCTAATGACTGCATCTGCTCAGCCACTGATAAGGAATCATACACGTTTTTTCAAAGATTTTTAGACAGTTCCTATTCAGTGTGCAGCAAGGTCCTATGTACAGTAGAGTTGGGCCGAACGGTTCGCCGGCGAACGTGGTTCGCGCGAACGTAGGTGGTTCGCGTGCGGGTACCGCACGCGAACCTTTTGCGGAAGAAGTTCGGTTCGCCCCATAATGCACTGAGGGTCAACTTTGACCCTCTACATCACAGTCAGCAGGCCCAGTGTAGCCAATTAGGCTACACTAGCCCCTGGAGCCCCACCCCCCCTTATATAAGGCAGGCAGCGGCGGCCATTACGGCCACTCGTGTGCCTGCATTAGTGAGAGTAGGGCGAGCTGCTGCAGTCTCTCATATAGGGAAAGATTAGTTAGGCTTAACTTCTTCCTGGCTGCATACCTGTTCTGTTCAGTGAGCCCTCAGCCCACTGCATACCTGTACTGTGATCCTGCCACTGCATACCTGTTCAGTGATCCTGCCACTGCATACCTGTTCAGTGATCCTGCCACTGCATACCTGTTCTGTTCAGTGAGCCCTCAGCCCACTGCATACCTGTACTGTGATCCTGCCACTCCATACCTGTTCAGTGATCCTGCCACTGCATACCTGTTCTGTTCAGTGAGCCCTCAGCCCACTGCATACCTGTACTGTGATCCTGCCACTGCATACCTGTTCAGTGATCCTGCCACTGCATACCTGTTCAGTGATCCTGCCACTGCATACCTGTTCTGTTCAGTGAGCCCTCAGCCCACTGCATACCTGTACTGTGATCCTGCCACTCCATACCTGTTCAGTGATCCTGCCACTGCATACCTGTTCTGTTCAGTGAGCCCTCAGCCCACTGCATACCTGTACTGTGATCCTGCCACTCCATACCTGTTCAGTGATCCTGCCACTGCATACCTGTTCAGTGATCCTGCCACTGCATACCTGTTCTGTGAACCCGCCACTGTATACCTGTTCTGTTCAGTGGACCCGCCACTGTATACCTGTTCTGTGAACCCGCCACTGTATACCTGTTCTGTTCAGTGGACCCGCCACTGTATACCTGTTCTGTTCAGTGGACCCGCCACTGTATACCTGTTCTGTTCAGTGGACCCGCCACTGTATACCTGTTCAGTGAACCCGCCACTGCATACCTGTTGTGTTCAGTGAACCTGCCACTGCATACCTGTTGTGTTCAGTGAACCTGCCACTGCATACCTGTTCTGTGAACCCGCCACTGTATACCTGTTCTGTTCAGTGGACCCGCCACTGTATACCTGTTCAGTGAACCCGCCACTGTATACCTGTTCTGCTCAGTGGACCCGCCACTGTATACCTGTTTAGTGAACACGCCACTGCATACCTATTGTGTTCAGTGATCCTGCCACTGCATACCTGTTCTGTGAACCCGCCACTGTATACCTGTTCTGTTCAGTGGACCCGCCACTGTATACCTGTTCTGTGAACCCGCCACTGTATACCTGTTCTGTTCAGTGGACCCGCCACTGTATACCTGTTCTGTTCAGTGGACCCGCCACTGTATACCTGTTCTGTTCAGTGGACCCGCCACTGTATACCTGTTCTGTTCAGTGGACCCGCCACTGTATACCTGTTCTGTTCAGTGAACCCACCGCATCAGTGCGCATACCTGTGCAGTTAAGTGAACCCACCTACCTACGTGAGTGCACGCAGTGTGATATACCACTCCGTGCATACCCAATATGGACAAAACAGGTAGAGGAAGAGGAAGAGGTAGTGGCAGAGGCAGAGGAAGGCCACCCGGCAGGTCTGCGCGAGGTCGTGTAAATGTAATTTCGTGTGGACCTGGCCCACAGTACAGTGCTCGGAAGAAGGCACGTCCCATCACCTCCCAAGATTGTCAGGACGTGGTTGAGTATTTAGCGACACAGAACACCTCATCTTGCTCAGCCACCAGCGCTACTACTAGCACCACTTCCGCTGCATTTGACACTTCGCAAGAATTATTTAGTGTTGAAATCACTGATGCACAGCCATTGTTGTTACAGCCAGATGAATTTTCACCAGCTAATATGTCTGAGTTACGCGGCAACACTATGGATGTAACGTGTCAGGAGGATGAAGGACCTACTGATGGTGCAAGTTTGGATTTGTCTGAGGCAAGCGAAGCTGGGCAGGATGACTACGATGATGACGGTAATAGGGATCCTCTGTATGTTCCCAATAGAGGAGATGAAGAGGGGGACAGTTCAGAGGGGGAGTCAGAGAGTAGTAGGAGGAGAGAAGTTGCTGAAAGAAGCTGGGGCAGCTCTTCGTCAGAAACAGCTGGTGGCAGAGTCCGGCACCATGTATCGCCACCTATGTACAGCCAGCCAACTTGCCCTTCAGCATCAGCTGCTGAGGTCCCCATAGTGCCCACATCCCAGGGTGGCTCAGCGGTGTGGAAATGTTTTAATGTGTGTGCCTCAGATCGGACCAAAGCCATCTGTTCGCTCTGCCAACAAAAATTGAGCCGTGGAAAGGCCAACACTCACGTAGGGACAAGTGCCTTACGAAGGCACCTGGAGAAAAGGCACAAACAGCAATGGGATGGCCACCTGAGCAAAAGCAGCAGCAGCACACAAAAGAAAAGTCACCCTCCTTCTCCTCTTCCTCCTTCAGGTGCATCATCTGCTTCTGCCGCTTTCTCCCTTGCACCTTCACAGGCACCCTCCTCCACTCCGCCTCTGCCCTCGAGCGGTTCCTGCTCCTCTGCCCACAGCAGCAGTCAGGTGTCCGTGAAGGAAATGTTTGAGCGGAAGAAGCCACTTTTGGCCAGTCACCCCCTTGCCCGGCGTCTGACAGCTGGCGTGGCGGAACTGTTAGCTCGCCAGCTGTTACCATACCGGCTGGTGGACTCTGAGGCCTTCCGTAAATTTGTGGCCATCGGAACACCGCAGTGGAAGATGCCAGGCCGCACTTATTTTTCGAGAAAGGCCATACCCCAACTGCACTGTGAAGTTGAGAGGCAAGTGGTGTCATCTCTTGCGAAGAGCGTTGGGTCAAGGGTACACCTGACCACGGATGGCTGGTCTGCCAAGCACGGGCAGGGCCGCTACATTACCTACACAGCCCATTGGGTGAACCTGGTGGAGAACGATGGCAAGCAGAAAGCGGCGGACCAAATTGTGACACCTCCACGGCTTGCAGGCAGGCCTCCTGCCACCTCCTCTCCTCCTGCTACATGCTCTTCGCTGTCCTCCTCCTCCTCCTTGGCTGAGTGGCAGTTCTCCTCTCCAGCTACACAGCCCCAGCTCCGCAGGGCCTATGCTGCATGCCAGGTACGACGGTGTCACACCATCTTAGACATGGCTTGTCTCAAAGCGGAGAGTCACACTGGAGCAGCTCTCCTGGCTGCTCTTAAGAAACAGGTGGATGAGTGGCTGACCCCGCACCACCTGGAGATAGGCAACGTGGTGTGCGACAACGGCAGCAATCTGCTTGCCGCTTTGCATATGGGGAAGCTGACACACATACCCTGCATGGCACATGTCATGAATCTAGTGGTTCAAAGATTTGTGGCAAAGTACCCTGGCTTAGCGGATGTCCTGAAGCAGGCCAGGAAGTTCTGTGGGCATTTGAGGCGCTCTTACACAGCCATGGCACGATTTGCAGAAATTCAGCGTAAAAACAACATGCCGGTGAGACGCCTCATTTGCGATAGCCCCACTCGCTGGAACTCGACCCTGCTCATGTTCTCCCGCCTGCTAGAACAGAAGAAAGCCGTCACCCAGTACCTCTACAACTGGAGTAGAACGAAACAGTCTGGGAAGATGGGGATGTTCTGGCCCGACAACTGGACACTGATGAAAAATGCATGCAGGCTCATGCGGCCGTTTGAGGAGGTGACCAACCTGGTGAGCCGCAGTGAGGGCACCATCAGCGACTTAATTCCCTACGCGTACTTCTTGGAGCGTGCTGTGCGTAGAGTGGCGGATGAAGCTGCGAATGAGCGTGACCAGGAACCGTTACGGCAGGAACAGGCATGGGACCAATTTTCATCAGACCCAGCTGTTTCCTCAACACCTGCGGCAGCACAGAGGGGGGAGGAGGAGGAAGAAGAGAGGTCGTGTGCAGAGGACGAGTCAGACTCAGAGGATGATGAGCAAGGTGTTTCTTTGGGGGAGGAGGAGGAGGAGGGGACAGCGGCAGGAGAACATCCGCAGCAGGCGTCGCAGGGGGCTTGTGCTGCTCAACCTTCCCGTGGTATTGTTCGCGGCTGGGGGGAGGAGGTTGACTTACCTGACGTCACTGAGGAAGAGCAAGAGGAGATGGAGGGTACTGGATCCGACTTTGTGCAGATGTCGTCTTTTATGCTGTCCTGCCTGTTGAGGGACCCCCGTATAAAAAACCTCAAGGGGAATGAGCTGTACTGGGTGGCCACACTACTAGACCCTCGGTACAGGCACAAAGTGGCGGACCTGTTACCAACTCACCGGAAGGTGGAAAGGATGCAGCACATGCAGAACCAGCTGTCAACTATGCTTTACAATGCCTTTAAGGGTGATGTGACAGCACAACGCCAGCAAGGTACCACTGCCACTAATCCTCCTCCCGTGTCCACGCAGTCAAAGACAGGACGCTCCAGCGATCTCATGGTGATGTCGGACATGCGGACGTTCTTTAGTCCAACGCCTCGCCGTAGCCCTTCCGGATCCACCCTCCACCAACGCCTCGACCGGCAGGTAGCCGACTACCTGGCCTTAAGTGTGGATGTAGACACTGCTGTGAACAGCGATGAGGAACCCTTGAACTACTGGGTGCGCAGGCTTGACCTGTGGCCAGAGCTGTCCCAATTTGCCATCCAACTTCTCTCCTGCCCTGCCGCAAGCGTCCTCTCAGAAAGGACCTTCAGCGCAGCTGGAGGCATTGTCACAGAGAAGAGAAGTCGCCTAAGTCACAAAAGTGTTAAGTACCTCACCTTTATCAAAATGAATGAGGCATGGATCCCGGAGGGCTGCTGCCCGCCCCAAGACTAAGTCAGTCCCCGCACACACAGCATCTCTGCCTGCACGCCGTGTGACTGGCTGCCTGGCCTGCCCCAAAAAGACTAAGTCGCTCCCAGTCCCTCCACACAGCATGTCTGCCTGCAGGCCGCTTCACTACCTTCTCCGCCACCACCAACAGGGTCCGGGACTCCAGGCGGATTGCTGAATTTTTTAGGCCGCTGCTAGCAGCGGCCGCTGTAATAATTTTTATGGTGCGTGTACATGACTGCCTAATTTTTCTGGCTGCACTGAGGGCAGCTGCAACAACAAAAGAAAAGGCATGTACATGCGCCCATTCCCCTTCGTGATCATTACCTTGCCGTGGTGAAGGGGCTTGCGTATCACAATGAAGCAATGACCGGCGCCTAGATAAGTGTCTCGGGAGGCACACAAAAGATAATAAGGTCGTTGCTTCATTGTGGTCAGACCAAATTTGATCAGCTGGACAGTCACTGTTCTGTCATTCAGCTACATCAGCCAGGCCGACCATATGGGCTGTAAAGCCACCAAAACCTGCACTCTCGCCATGGTGCGCACCAGTCCAGCACGGCCGTCACTAGTACAAACAGCTGTTTGCGGTGCGTTACACGGTGAGTTTGGTGTGTCAGTGTGAAGCAGTACCTTAATTACACTACCTGATTGATGTATACACATGCAAGATGTTTTAAAGCACTTTAGGCCTGTCATTTAGCATTCAATGTGATTTCTGCCCTTAAAACGCTGCTTTGCGTCAAATCCAGATTTTTCCCGGGGACTTTTGGCGTGTATCCCACTCCGCCATGCCCCCCTCCAGGTGTTAGACCCCTTGAAACATCTTTTCCATCACTTTTGTGGCCAGCATAATTATTTTTTTTTTTCAAAGTTCGCATCCCCATTGAAGTCTATTGCGGTTCGCGAACTTTAACGCGAACCGAACGTTCCGCGAAAGTTCGCGAACCCGGTTCGCGAACCTAAAATCGGAGGTTCGGCCCAACTCTAATGTACAGCCCCCAGCCCCCAACCTATATACCCATCCCCAAGTGATATGTACTGTAGTGATGCTGGAGGAGGCTGCAGAGCCAGAGATGGACTGTGTGAGTGTAATAAGCTGAGGCTGGTAGCACACTTATCTGTCGGTTTTCTGTATGCGTTTTCTGCACACCATGGGCCTGATTCACAAAGCGGTGCTAACAGTTAGCACGCTGGTGAAAAGCCCTTTATCACCCCTAAACTTTGTTTAGGCATGATAAGTTTAGGTGTGATAAGTTTAGGTGTGATAAGTTTAGGCATGATAAGTTTAGGTGTGCTAAGTTTTTAGGCGTGATAAGCTTAAGCACCAACTGGGTTAGCACCGCAGTGCACAGCTGATCAAAAGTTTTGCGCTAGCAAAGCCTGGTGCACTTTGCATAGAGTTTAATGGCGCTGCTTTGCGTGCAGGACTTTGGGCTCGATTCACAAAGCGGTGCTAACCCAGTTAGAGACTTTAGGGGCTCGATTCACCAAGCGGTGCAAAGTGTTAGCACCGTGGTGAAAAGGCCCTCTTCACGCCTAAAGTCACTTTAGGCATGATAAGAAGGGCTTCGCGCGAAGTTTCCGCGCGTAAAGTTTTGCGCGCGCTCCCGCGTGCGTGCGCGCGAAGCGCCCCGCACTTCGCGCGATGCGCCCATTAAACCCTATGGGACTTTGCGCGCGCGCCTGTGCGGGTGCGCGCGCAAAACTTTGCGCGCGATAACTTCGCGCGAAGTGCAGGCAAAAACGGTGCTAACTCAGTGGTGAAGAGGTCATCACGCCTAAAGTCCTTTAGGCGTGATAACTGGGTTAGCACCGCTTGGTGAATCGAGCCCTAGGCATGATAACCATTGCACCACGCTGGTGAAAAGCCAGTTTAGGCGTGATAAGTTTAGGCATGATAAGTTTAGGTGTGATAAGTTTAGGCATGTTAAGTTTAGATAACTGTAGATAGCGTGCAAAGTCCCGCACGCAAAGCAGCGCCATTAAACTCTATGCAAAGTGCACCAGACTTTGCTAGTGCAAAACTTTTGATCAGCTGTGCACTGCGGTGCTAACCCAGTTGGTGCTTAAACCTATCATGCCTAAACTTATCACACCTAAACTTATCACACCTAAACTTATCATGCCTAAACTTATCACGCCTAAACTTATCATGCCTAAACTGAGTTTAGGCATGATAAAGGGCTTTTCACCAGCGTGCTAACTGTTAGCACCGCTTTGTGAATCAGGCCCTTTGCGCGCAATCTAAACTTATCTAAACTTATCATGCCTAAACTTATCATGCCTAAACTTATCATGCCTAAACTGGGTTTAGGCATGATAAAAATGGTTATCACACCTAGGGCTCGATTCACAAAGCGGTGCTAACCCAGCTAGAGACTTTAGGCGTGATAACCATTGCACCACGCTGGTGAAAAGCCAGTTTAGGCGTGATAAGTTTAGGCGTGATAAGTTTAGACGTGATAAGTTTAGGCGTGATAAGTTTCGATACGTTTAGATCGCGCGCAAAGTCCCGCATGCAAAGCAGCGCCATTAAACTCTATGCAAAGTGCACCAGACTTTGCTAGCGCACAACTTTTGATCAGCTGTGCACTGCGGTGCTAACCCAGTTGGTGCTTAAACTTATCACACCTAAACTTATCACACCTAAACTTATCATGCCTAAACTTATCACACCTAAACTTATCACACCTAAACTTATCATGCCTAAACTGAGTTTAGGCGTGATAAAGGGCTTTTCACCAGCGTGCTAACTGTTATCACCGATTTGTGAATCGAGCCCCATGTGTGTCTGTGTGTGTAAACATGCACGTTTTATCACAGAAGCTAATGTAATAGAAAAAATGCATTCAGTGCTTCACTGCTGTCTGTTTTATCTGCATTGGGGAGGGGGAGGGGGCCCCATCCAAAGTTTTGCAGGGGGGCTTAGTGATTTCTAGTTACGCCCCTGTCTGGCTACCTAATACTTGAGGTCATATCTGGTTACCTATACTGGGGGCACATTTGGCTAACTATCCTTGGGGGGATTGGGGGGCTGCATCTTGTATTAGGGGCTCCTGTAGCTACCTATACAGAGGGAGGGTACCTAATACTGGAGACTCCTCTGGCTACTTGTTCTGGCTCTGCATATGGCTGCCTAAAACGGGGAGCTACTATGTTTTTCATGAACAGCTCCTTTGGGCATCAGTTTCCCTTTTTCATGTGTTGCTCTCCATTTTCAGCCTCTTCTTTCAAAATGTAGCAGCCCCTTTTTCATGTCCAGACACACCCTTAGTCTGCAGCCACCCAATGTCCTGGCCTCTGTGGCCTTTAACCTGCTTGGCGGTAACCCCGAACGTAGTTCGGGGTAAGCCGCCGGAGGGTGCCGCTCAGGCCCTGCTGGGCCAATTTGTTTAATTTTTTGTTTGCTGGACGCAGCTAGCACTTTGCTAGCTGCGCCAGCACACTGATCGCCGCCGCCCCGCGCATGATCGCCGCTATCCGTCGCGCCGCACGCCCCCCCCCCCAGACCCCGTGCGCTGCCTGGCCAATCAGTGCCAGGCAGCGCCGAGGGGTGGCCCGGGACTCCCAATGACATCCCGACGTCAGTGACGTCGGTGACGTCATCCCGCCACGTCGCCATGGCGACGGGGGAAGCCCTCCAGGAAATCCCGTTCTTTGAAGATCGAAGAGGGCGGGGGGATGCCGCTGAGCAGCGGCTATCATGTAGCGAGCCCTGGGCTCGCTACATGATATAGGGAAAACATTTTTTTAAAAAAACTGCTGCGCTCCCTCCTGGCAGATTTTTTTATACCGCCAGGAGGGTTAAAGAAATCCGGCCCCTGACTATCAGACAATGATGGCAGAAGGTACATGACTTCCTGCAGACTCTACTCAACCCAGGGCACATAACAGTTTATCGCTATTAGCTTCAGCAGGAGACACATGCTTGACCAGCAGAAAAACTTCACCAATAATGCAATTATGCTGAAGGGCGACCGCCAGCCTCACACAAAATGTATTTCAGGAAACAATTTGAAATCAAGAGGTTGGAGCTCGAAGGCGAGACGTACAAATCAATGAGTCACAAATAATGCTTTTACAATATTTCGTTAGGCTTCACCCTCAGGCCACTCTGCAAACAGAAAAAAGATCCAGCTAGCTACAGATATTTACTACACTTACTGCCTGAATCCATACGCAAGCTAAAACACCAGCAGTATAATTGACAGCAGGCAATCTGGAATCCACATTCATGTCATTATCGAAGGCTTTAAATGTCCATGCTCAAGCCATCCACTTAATAGCGTAAAAGCTAGAAGAAAGCTCGATTGCACAGCTGTATTGCCAGAGTCGTGTCATGCAGCTCCTGGGAGGGAGGGGGAGAGACTCGAGTTATCTTGGAGCTACGGGCGAGAATGGAGCAGAGGCACATACAGTTAATTGGAAGACATACAGCTAGTGATCTCCTCTACACAATTACACATCAGAGCAGATATCAATCTTTTACAGCAGCTAGTGATACTGGGGTTTAATAAGAAAACTTCAATAGTGTGGCACCGTTCTGTATAGGTGTGATTATGATCAGAAAGAATACTAAAGACCTCAAAGTAATTATAGGCCTACATAGGTAAATGGGGTGGAGAGTGCGCTCCTCAGCAAATTGTAGAACAGAATATTCTGCCTGGTGCGCTTTGATCAACAAGGGGTGTATACCCTATATAGAACTAATATTATATTAAAGTGATATCAGCTCTCTTCAGGTCTTGTCTCTGTAGGTATCTGGTGTATCAAATCACACTTACATATCCAACAAAATGATAAAGAATAAAAAATCTAAAATTACAATGAATCAAAGAATATATAAACTTCTATGTCACAGTCGATCAAATTTTCCGAGACAGTGCATGTGGCTTCTAGCATTGGTTGCATTTGTGGTTCCGTATCCCCCTAGGGGCTCAAAATACCCTGACGAAGTGACGGGACCCAATTAATCTTCTTCAATAATAGCACCATCATTTGGACAATCTGCTCTGCTGAAAAGCCTTTGAGTTCTGTTTACATTTGGCTCCTATTATTGCTGAGTTAGTTAACCTTAATTTTATCCCCTGAGTTAGGCCAAAAATATGTAAAGCTCGCCATACAAACATCAATCACTTAATAACCAGCCAGCCATCATACCCTCTTTGTGCTCCTCCCTTTCTCCCCCCTCTCTCCCCCTCCCCCCCCCAAAAAACAACAAAAAAAAAAAAACCTGAAACAGGAGCTGCCATTGCTTTTCACACATATCATAAATAAGACTGTCTGTATAAAGGTCTCCAAAAGGTCATTTGGTGATAGCAGCCTCCACCAGGTCAGTGATTCCTCTGTCAGTTACCTCCAGGGAGAATATCTAGCTGACTCTTCTCCATCCGCAGTGTAAAAACATGTAGCTAATGAGTTCCCTGTGTGTGGATGCCTTGCATTTATTACCACGTAGCTCTATTAGATAGCGACTCTCACTGCTTCTATGATACACTTAGGCGCTCCAGCAGAGCTTTGTATTACTTTTGTACAGCATGCTACTAAATCTTCCTGGGAACCTAATAAAATCCACAGCAAAACTCCTTTCTTGGGGCAAAGGAAACCGCCTCCTCCTTCTGAGGACATACATCTGTGCAAAACAACACAGAAACTGCAGATAAAAGCACTATACAAAGGTATCTATGGAAATGAGGCGACAGACTGTTGACTTGGCTGAAAAGTGCATTATTAACACTTGAAAATAGGGGGCGCTGTTACTATAAGATAGAACGCAGGATCAGGAAGTAAGTACACACGAGGAAGTATTTTAACCCTCTTTTGCTCACTCTGCATGCGCCCGTGACAATGCCCTGCCTTGCCCTCCCACCCTTTGCACTCTGATAGCACCAGCACACCCGCCCACCACAGTGGCAGGCAGAGTGCTAATGAGAGTTCAGGGAGTGCTACAGCCCCAGAAAGCTCCCCCTGACACCAGCACTGCCTCTCTACAAGAAAAACACAAAATGTTATATTGGTTGCTGTCTCTGTTACTTAAGGAGAGATGACTACACTTCCTTTCTCTGCAGGAAGTGATGGTAATTCTGGCTGGGTGCACACATGGCAGAAGCGCTAGTGTTGCGTAACACGCTGCATTTTTGCCGCTAATGGAAGTTTATGGGCCGCAGGAAAAAACACATATAAAAACGCATATGCGTTTTCTATGCGTTTTCAAACCTGGTTTTGTTGCATACTATGCAAGAGAGCTGCCAAAACACATATAATGAAAGTCTATGGTGATGCAGATGCATAGCATTTTAATGCATTTTCCATGCGTTTTTATTTGTATTTTTTCCCAAAAATAATTTTTTTGCTGTGTTTTTGCTTCCTGTTGTCTTCCAAGTGATTTGCATAAATGGAAATATAAAAACACATGGAAAACGCATATGCGTTTTGTATATTGCGAACTGCGAAACAGGGCTGGTTCAAGTAACAATTAGGTCCCAGGGCAAAATTAGCCTGGGGGGCCCCCAGACACCCCCCGACCAAAAAGCGCCATTAGAGGCCCTTTGTTGCAACCAAATTTCGCTCCTGGGCCCCTGAGCTGGCTACTGACCCTCCCCCAATTACCTCCCAACTTAACAGCCTCTGCAGAGTCCCTGGGGAGCAACAGTTAAGATGGGGAGGGACACCTTGGGGGCCCCTACAGGCTCTGGGGCCCTGGGGCAATTGCCTATTTTTTCCTATGGTAGCTCCGGCCCTGCTGCCAAAGCATTAAAACGCATGCAAAACGCACCAAAAACTCAGTAATATTGCACAAAAAGCGCACACAACATGATATTAAATGTGGAAACAGTAAAAAAGGGCGCAGGTGGCTAGTGGACAAATCGGGCGCCGCCATTCACTTCCATAATAATTATCGTTTACTGGGCGCCGAACAGGAAAAAAGGGCGCCCGAGAATAAAAACGTTTTCCAACGGCGCCCGAAGATTTTTCATGTTTTATAACTGTTTATGATGATTTACGTTTCCTATTTCAATAAAACATTATTTTAAATGTTATCCCTTACTGTTTGTAAAACAATATTATTCACGAAATAAAGCGATCAGTACATAACGTAAATTGTAATATATTTTATCCCTTACTGTTTTTAAAACATTATTCTACACACAATACAGTGATCACTAAGGAGGGTCTTAGGTTTAGGCACCACCAGGGGGGTCTTAGGTTTAGGCACCACCAGGGGGGTCTTAGGTTTAGGCACCATCAGGGTAGTCTTAGGATCAGGCACCACCAGGGGGGTCTTAGGTTTAAGCACCATCAGGGGAGTCTTAGGTTTAGGCACCACCAGGGGGGTCTTAGGTTTAGGCACCATCAGGGGGGTCTTAGGTTTAGACACCAACAGGGGGGTCTTAGGTTTAGGCACCAACAGGGGGGTCTTAGGTTTAGGCACCAACAGGGGGGTCTTAGGTTTAGGCACCAACAGGGGGGTCTTAGGTTTAGGCACCAACAGGGGGGTCTTAGGTTTAGGCACCAACAGGGGGGTCTTAGGTTTAGGCACCAACAGGGGGGTCTTAGGTTTAGGCACCAACAGGGGGGTCTTAGGTTTAGGCACCAACAGGGGGGTCTTAGGTTTAGGCACCAACAGGGGGGTCTAGGGGTTAGGGGTAGGTACAGGGAGGGTTACTTAGTAATTTATTTTTTTTAAACGTTATTATACGTTTCACTATTTAAACTGAAGATTAACGTTTTTACAATTGACGATTTCATGCACATTATTTAATGATTTATAACTTTATAAAACATTAATTTTAAACGAAATACAGTACAATTCATTTTTAAACGTTATCCATGCTTATCGTTTAAAACCCCGCACCCTTTTTTCCCAGTGCCCCTTTTTAGCCTTTCACGCTATGTCATATGTGAACCCAGCCTCTCAAAGATGGGGGCAACAATAAACTTCCAAACGAGGTTCTGACCCCTTAGCAGACTGTCCAAAACAAAAAGCGAAAAACAGCTCCTCAAACTTAGCTTTGAAACGTGTTACTGCTAAAGAGCTTCATTGTTCGGTAAGAAAAATGATGATGAAAGGGTTTATGTTACATATCAAGAGCTGCTTACAATAATTTAAACAGATGCTTCCCGTGTAGAAGGGATCACTTATCAAGAATAGAGACCTTGTTCGCCTGAAAGAGAATACATTTCAGACAGTTATGTCACAGCAGGCTATCTTCCATATTTCTAGGTAGAGAGTGAGAAAAAAAAAGCATATGAATGCTGCAGGAATCTGTATTTGACCCAATCTTCTCAATGACAGTGAAATATCGGAAGAGTATCAGGAGATAATCTTTTCATTAACGCGTACCTGGAGCAAATTTTAAAATAGAAATGTGATATTTAACCTCCCTGGCGGTATGATTATTTCCAGATGTTAGGGTCTAAAAGTGAAGCAATTTGTTTGCATGCTTTTAGACCCTAAAACCGTGAAGCAATCATGTCGCCAGAAAGCCTGCAGCAGCCCCTGCACTTACTCACCTCCTTGGGATCAAGCGCTGCAGTTCTCCCTCCGTACTCTGGGTGGCGCTGTAACCCTATAGTGAGATCACCAGCTGTCCTCATGACAACAGGCGGCAATTTCACCTGGGGAATGCAAAGCCTCTGAAGACAGGAAGAGGAATGGCTGCCGACGACTGGGTCCCCGCGGAGGTGAGTGAAAACACCCCACTGCCCGCTATGCTCTGCATAGACCTTGCAATGGTCACGAGTCTGGCTCGGGGTTACGAACTGCTGATTTCCAACCACGAGCCTGACTTGGGGTTACAGCTAAGAAGGTTAAAGTTGGCCATACACTGGTCATTGTGGCCCAGCAGATAGATCCCTGGGCAGCACAGTGGCATAGTGGCACTCTCACTTTGCCCGGTTCAAATCCCAGCCAGGAGTTCGTATGTTCTCCCTGTGTCTTTACGGGTTTCCTCCAGGCACTCTGGTTTCCTCCCGTATTCCAAAAACATACAGATAAGTTAATTGGCTTCCCCCTAAATTGGCCCTAGCCTACGATACAAATATGACATGATATAGACCAGGCGTGCCCAACCTACGGCCCGCGGGCCATTTGTGGCCCGCGAAGTCAGTTTCTGTGGCCCGCGCGGTGTCTGCCCGCGGTGTCCTGCAGGGGGAGAGGATCGGTTGGTATTGCGTAGTTTTGGCAGGTATTGCATCCCGCGCATACACCAGCGTGTGATCGCATTCAGCCCCGGGTAGCGCTGGGATATTTAGAAAGCCTCGCTCTTTGGTTACTGCAGGAACCTTCCTCCAATAGGAATTAGGCTGATTCCTATTGGAGGAAGGTTCCTGCAGTAACCAATGAGCTAGGCTTTCTAACTATCCCAGCGCTACCCGGGGCTGAATACAGAGCACACGCTGGTGTATGCGCGAGACGCAATATCACCCGATAGTACGCAATACCACCCGATCCTCTCCCCCTCCGCAGGACACCCACAAACTTCTCATTAAGAAAATGTGCATCAAATGGTGAGTACAACAATTCTTAGATTGTCGTTTTCTTTCCATTTCCAACACCATGTTAACTGTTACTAGAAAAACGTTAAAAGTTTTACATCGAAATTTTGTATGCATGTGTCCTGGCCCTCGAGATTTTTCTTGATTTGAAGTTCGGCCCTCGGGCCAAAAAAGGTTGAGCACCACTGATATAGACAAACGACTATGGTGGGCATTAGATTGTGAGTCCCTCTGAGGGAAGGTTAGTGATATGAATATATACTCTGTACAGCGCTGTGGAAGATGTTGTCACTATATAAGTACTAAATAATGAATGAACCTCGCATGCACAGAACACTCACGGCAATAGGCTGCGCATGCACAGTTGGCCGTCAGTGGGAGTCGTGCGCTACAGGAGCCGCCAGTGGGAGAACAGAGGGGGCCCAGAGGATGCCGAAGGATACCAAGGGACCTCGCGGGCTAGGCAAGTTCAGATTCTATTTATTGTCTGTTCAGGATCCCTTTTAAAGGGCAACTGTAGTTAGAGGTATATGGAGGCTGCCATATTTGTTTCCCATTAAACAATACTAGTTGCCTGTCAAACCTGCTAATCTATTTGGCCCAGAAACGAGCATGCAGCTAATCTTGTCAGATCTGACAATAGAAATACCTGATCTACTGCATGCTTGTTCAGGGTCGATGGCTGAAAGTATTAGAGGCAGAGGATCAGCAGGGCTGCCAGGCAACTGGTATTGCTTAAAGCGGTATAAAACCCTGACATAATATTCAATAAAAACATGTTTACCTACTTTTTATATGTCATACGGTTATCATATTTGCGTTTGTGCAGAAGTATCATTTAGAAATTACAAGTTCCCTAAGTACAGTTTTTTTCTCTGAGAGATGCCTTTGCATTTTATACACAACTGGTTTTATTCGTGTTGTATTGAAGGCAGAAATGCTTTCAGTGCCTCTCTGTGTCCAGGAGCTTCTGCACAGTCAGAGTCACATTCCTCACTTGATACAATTAAGTAAACACAAGATAACATTATCTCCAGTTCGGATGCCTCCAGCTCTCTCTGCACTGAGCTTGTAACTCCTGTGTTTGACTAATTGAATGCTGTTCTAGTAAAAACAAAATGGTGGTAGTATATAATATGCTGTAAATAATATTTTAGAGCAAAGAAGTAATGCTGGGTTTCATTCCGCTTTAAAAGGAAAAAATATGGCAGCCTCCATATACCTCTCACTACAGCTGTCCTTTAATATAGGTGTGTATGGAGGGGCACCGACTGGGTTCTTATGAGGGGTGATAGGATGGCTATGGAGAGTAGTTTGGATAACTATACTTTCACTCTATCTTTATCCTTCAAAAATAATAAACAGTTGATTCACACTGATCTTTGAGTTCTCACTTTTTTTTTATAACTCTCCTAGTTTCACAATACAGGCAATACCCTACGGGAAATATGAAATATGTAAGAAATTTGCAGGTTTCTGGTGAGGAGGTCCTCTCGGGCTTCCAGGCAATTTCCACCCTGTGCCTTTCATGATTGCGCTTATTACCCGGGGCTTAATCCTTTAAGAGAATACTCAATCTATTTGCTATTCCTTCATAATGGACATTGACATACTCAGCGTATACAATTCACACGGGGCAGATCCATATCAGAACGGGAACACATATTATTGCCCACAGAGCAAACTGGGATCATCTGACAACATATAAACCATTATTAATAACAAGAGATGCTAGATGCAATAATAGTACAATACAATAACATTTGTAAAGCGCTTTTCTCACACAGGACTCAAAGTGCATAGATATGTCTCAGATCGATCTAATACATAGTTGCAAGAAATAGTCAGGTGTTCAGAAATGCCAGACTAAACAGGTAGCTTTTCAGTTTGGATTTAAAGGGAGACTTAAAAAGAACTTGTAACATTAAAAAATGCCCCTGGAGGTACTTACCTCTGGAGGGGGAAGCCTCTTGATCAGGGGTCTCAAACTCGCGGCCCGCGATACAATATTTTGTGGCCCGCGCCGGCAAAAGCTTCCTTATAGTTCGCTTCAGTGCTCCCAAGTAATCCGCCGCATCCCCGCCGCTAAACGAGGGCTGCAGAGCCCCCAAATCACCCGGGGGGGCAATCCAGCCGGCATTTCCTGGAACGGACAGAGCTTTCAGCTTCAGCTCTGCCCCTCCTGACGTCAATCGCGGCGCATCGCCGCCTCTGCCTGCCCCTCTCACTCTTCCTTCACAGAGAGGGGCGGGGAGAGGCGGCAGTTCGCCGCGATTGACGTCAGAAGGGGCAGAGCTGATGCTGAAAGCTCTGTCCCTTCCAGGAAATGTCGGCGGATTGCCCCCTGGGCAGCCCTCGTTTTGCGGTGGGGACACGGCAGATTACTTGTAATGGGAGCACTGAAGCCAACTGTAAGGTAAAAATAGGCAAAATAGTTCGCTTCAGTGTGAATTTGATTTTGAAATAAAAATTGATGCAAGGGACCGGAGGTGGGGGAGGGGGGGCGTGGGGCGGTAGCTGCTGATTGACTTTTTTTGTGGAATCCCTTATGCGGCCCAGCCTCATCCTGACTTTGCCTCCTGCGGCCCCCAGGTAAATTGAGTTTGAGACCTCTGCTCTTGATTCTATCGAGGCTTCCTCCGTTCTCCTCCGTCCCACGGAGGCAGCGATACATGTCCCCGAAATCTAGGCATGTAAATATTTACCTTCCCCGGCTCCAACGCAGGAGCAGCAGCGGCTTTCGGCTCCGGCTAAGGCAGAAATAGCCGAGCCCAATCAGGTCCGCTTTACTGCGCAGGTGCAAGTCATCTGCACAGTGGAGCGGACTCAATTGGGATTGGCTATTTCTGCCTTAGCCCATCGAGCAGCTGCTACTGCAACTGCGCTGGAGCCGGGGAAGGTAAATATTGCAGGCGCTAATTGTCGGCTGTGATTTTGGAGGGTTTTGGAGGGGCCTGGCAAGACCACCGTAGGATGGAGGAGGACTGGGAAGCCTCGATAGGATCCAGAGGCTTCCCCCTCCCGAGGTAAGTACCCCCAGGGGCACTTTTTTATGTTACAGAGTTTCTTTAAGTCAAAAAATAAAATTAGTTAGAACTTACCTAGGGCTTCCTGAAGCCCCCTGGATCCCCCTGTACCCACAACGCCGGGCCAAGTCCCTCCGGCCAGCAGCGGCAACACCTGCAAAGCTGGTCATTATAACAAATAAAGGCCATGCTGAGAATCCCCTATGGAGAGATGGACAAACCCAAAACCTGTCGGTAATGTCAGATTTCTACTACTTACTGCGAGCAGGGCCGGATTTGTACTCTTTACCGCCCTAGGCCACTGTCACCAGCAGCCCCCCTTCAGTAGGTAGTGATATGACCCCTCCCCCTTCCCTCTAGTATAGGTAGCCTAATGACCCCCCTCCCCCAAGTATAGGTAGCCAGATGACTCCTCCCCCCTTTCCCTCCAGTATAGGTAGCCAGATGACTCCCTTAATTCCTCCTTTTTCCACACTCTGCATATCAGTATAGGTAGCCAGCTCACCTTCACACTGCAGCAGCCATCAGTGTCACTCATTTCTCCACTCATCTCCAGTGCAGAAGCTTCCTCTTCCTTTCGGTCTCCTATGCTGCCCAAGTCCATAGCCGCCGCCCACAATGCAAACGTGCACAAAGAGCAAGATGGCTGATACACAGGCGGCTAGCAGCAGAGTACCGCGGTCAGGCACTCACCTGATCTTGCATTGCAGCATTTGCAAGCTTGCAAAAGCTGCACCAGTTTAGCCTGCTGCTTTGGTGCCCTTCCTCCTGTGGTGCCCTAGGCCATGGCCTAGGCCTAAATCCGTCCCTGACTGTAAGGCCCCGTTCACACTTGTGTTTTGCCATGCGAACGGACCGGATCCTGATCGGATCCTGATCGGATCAGTACCTGATCCAGATCGGAACCGTACGGTTCCGATCCGGATCCGGTCCGTTTGCATCAGGCATGCATCAGGCTGCCATCCGGATCTGTGGGCAAAAAATAGCGAAATTTAAATAAAAAAATGTTGGGGTCAGCAGAAGGTGCACCTGGTGCACCTGTAGAATCAGGTTCCTCCGCTGTAGGCCTCACCTCCACCTCCGACATTCTGCCAAACAGCTCCAGCACGTCTGTCACTGCTGCTCCACTCCAGACATGCTTGGCCCATGTGTCCCCATCCGAAATGGCAGCTTGAATACGCATAGGAAGTGGGGTAGAACGTCAGGTGTTTGTAGGCAGTGTGTTCTGTGCCTTCCGTTTCCCATTGGTTTCTGTGTTCCGGATGGTGCTGTCAGGCTCAGGTCTGGCTCCGGTCCGGGTGCGTGGGCCGGAGATCCGGACCCAAAAAATAGCGTATGTTGGAAAAGTGTCCGGAGTCCGGATCCGATCCGGCTCCGTACTGTATGGAACGGACACGTGTGAACGTCCGCATAGCCTTTGCATTGCTATGCGGAACGTACGTTCCGTTTGTACAGTATACGGTCCGGATCCGGCCCGGCGAATCCGGACAGGGAACGCTAATGTGAACTGGGCCTAAGTGACAGCAACATAGGAGAAATGTAGTTTATGGCTCCTTTTACTTTGCATGAAATATACTTCTTATTTGTATGTGTTTACATTTATTTTAAATTTTACAGTTTTTCACGATAGTGGTTCTTTACAAGCCCTTGAAACTTTAACAAATTTGTCTGTCAAAAAAAAAAAAAAAAAAAAAAAAGATTTTTAATTCCTTCTTGGTCAAGCATCCCTTCCACTAAACCAGTTTGCGTACTTATAATAGTGCCGTAAGTAGAAATGGTTGTGAAATTACAGCAATAGAATTTGGGTTATTTTACTGATATACTGTTATCTTAACCTAACCCTATTCTCACTCATAACCCTCCCTCTTGATGCCTAACCCTGACCGATACACCTAAGTGGTGCTTAACACTAAAACTCTTCCGGTGGGCGGCTAACTTTAACATCCCCCCCCCCCCCCGCTACACGCACACATGACTGACTGTAGGTGGGTGCATAAGCTTAAAAGCCCTGAGCCCTCCTCCCATTTCTAACCCTTAAAGAGACGCCGTAACAAAAATTGCATCCTGTTTTTTATCATCCTACAAGTTCCAAAAGCTATTCTAATGTGTTCTGGCTTACTGCAGCACGTTCTACTATCACCATCTCTGTAATAAATCAACTTATCTCTCTCTTGTCAGACTTGTCAGCCTGTGTCTGGAAGGCTGCCAAGTTCTTCAGTGTTGTGGTTCTGTGATGCATCTTCCCCCTCCAGGCCCCTCTCTGCACACTGCCTGTGTATTATTTAGATGAGGGCAGCTTCTCTCTTCTCTCTTATCTTTTACAAGCTGGATAAATCCTCCTCTGAGCTGGCTGGGCTTTCACATACTGATGAATTACATACAGGCAGAGCTGTCTGCACTCTGCAGGAAGAAACAGCCTGACACTTCAGTGGAAGATAGCTGCAGGGGGAAAGAAACACACAAATGATCTCTTGAGATTCAAAAGGAAGGGTGTATACAGCCTGCTTGTGTATGGATGTATTTTCTATGTGTGGACATACTGTACATCAACCTACTTCCTGTTTTGGTGGCCATTTTGTTTGTTTATAAACAAACTTTTTAAAACTGTTTTTAACCACTTTTAATGCGGCGAGGAGCGGCGAAATTGTGACAGAGGGTAATAGGAGATGTCCCCTAACGCACTGGTATGTTTACTTTTGTGCGATTTTAACAATACAGATTCTCTTTAAGACCCCCCCTGGAAGCCACCATAGGCACCCATTAAAATATTGGCTATGACTGTAAATTTACAGGGCCCACCATTTTCATCTTTCTTCCTCTGTGGCATAAAAAGATTTGTAAGAAGATTTATAAGTACAGTGGGATGCGAAAGTTTGGGCAGCGTTGTTAATCGTCATGATTTTCCTGTATAAATCATTGGTTAAAAAATGTCAGTTAAATATATCATATAGGAGACACAGACACACACAGTGATATTTGAGAAGTGAAATGAAGTTTATTGGATTTACAGTAGGTCAGGGGTCACTGAATGTAGGTCAGGGGTCACTGAGCTTACCAAGCCAATATGAGTTCCAATAATTCGTTCTAAAGGTTTTGGAATCAATAAAACGACAACAGTGCCCAAATTTATGCACCTTCCTAATTTTGTTTAACCTCCTTAGCGGTAACCCCGTGCTAGACACGGGGTAAGCCGCCGGAGGGTGCCGCTCAGGCCCTGCTGGGCCGATTTAAATAATTTTTTTTTTGCTGGACGCAGCTAGCACTTTGCTAGCTGCGCCAGCACCCCGATCGCCGCTATCCGGTGCGGCGCACGGCCCCCCCCCCAGACCCCGTGCGCTGCCTGGCCAATCAGTGCCAGGCAGCGCCGAGGGGTGGCCCGCCATGGCGACGGGGGAAGCCCTCCAGGAAATCCCGTTCTTTGAACAGGATTTCCTGATCGGAGATCGCCAAAGGCGATCGAAGAGGGCGGGAGGATGATTTAAAAAAAAAACAAACAAAAAAAAACTGCTGCGCTTCCCCCTGGCGGTATTTTTCATACCGCCAAGGGGGTTAAACAATTATTGCACACTTTCTGTAAATCCAATAAACTTCATTTCACTTCTCAAATATCACTGTGTGTGTATCCTATATGATATATTTAACTGACATTTTTTATCGTAACAACCAACGATTTATACAGGAAAATCATGACGATTAACAAAGTTGCCCAAACTTTCGCATCCCACTGTATATATCACACTTGTCATTTAGTTTGTTACATAACGGGCACTCTTTTCCGCGAGCGACTGAAGGTGATGAATTCATCGTCTATCAGTTGCTCTCGTTCACTGGTTCAGCGCTTGCTATTGGTCAGCACTGGCAGCGGACAGGCAACCCCGCTTATAGAGTAGGTATGGTCGTAAATGCCAATTTGCATAAATTCCAATTTCCGCCCATGCCAATGATTGGTTCCACCGATCTCCAATTTCCGATTTCAGAGGAGTCTTTTGGGGTATGTTTTGCATTTTTAATTGGCCAAATACTTTTGAGTTGAATCTGCATTCTCTGATAGGTCCAACGCTTCCGAGTTCTGTGATTGGGCTAAAATTACAGAGTTGTGGTAATGCCGTATTTTGGCAGGAATTCAATTTCCGAGAGGCTTTTTTTGATAATTTTTTGCATTCTCCAATTTGGAAATGTGGAAATGCGAATCCGAATAGGCATACCTACTATAGAATTGCATCTGAGCACGGTAGATGCCGTCATGAGATGGTCGTTGGCACGCAGCCGCGTGCCAAACGTGACACCGTGGTGTTGCCAAACACTACCATTCAGCTACATGTAACTGCAGTCAAAAGGTGCTTGTGGCCATTTGATCATACTGCCTGACAAGTGAGTAGCTCAGCCGCCCATGGAAAAAAGCCCTTACAATGGCAAATCCAGGAGTGAGAACTAAGACTGAACAAAGACAATTGTTTGCTGTACTGATACTTTTCCGCTTCAGACACACTATTATGAGTAAGCAGAACACAGAGCACTATGATTAAAAATGTCTTGTTGTGAAGAACGCTATAATTAAGAACTTGTTGCTTTGAATACATAATTGGTTTGTTGAATTATTCTCTATACGATAATAGATGATGCTGGGTCTGATGTCATAACGTGTGGACTGTACTGCTAGCTCATGGAATGAAATAGGGCGGTTATCTAGCGTGGGCCGAAAAGAACAGATCAAGTTTGCAGTTTGACAAACTTTACTGGAAAACTCATGAACTCTCCTGCCACCGAATCACAGCAGTAATAATTAATAACTATAGAAAGAGCTCAGAAACTAAGTACAGAAAGGAAGAAAAATCACCCATTCTGTTTCAATGGAGGCCACCGTGAGGTCAATTCTGTTCACTTTTATATACTGAAGTATTTGGAGTTCACATATTAAAGCGACTCGTCAAACACAAAATCAAATTCCATTTACCCACTGCTCTGTGTTTATTATGTAGTCTACATGCAGTCTGCATTGCAAGGCAATCATTCCAATCATATCATAATCATACAAATTTCTGCTGTAATGAGTTCTCAGTCAGCCTGGCTCTATTCTGGTACATTGCCGGCAGAGGGAAGTTTGTTATGTCCCCTCCCACATTCCTGCTCCTCATTGATTACCTGAGGGCAGTTCAGTGTAACAGGCTGGGGCTGAAAAGAGAAATACACCTCACCCCTCTGCAGAAGCTGCTGAAATACAATCTATGCTGTGCTCATATATGTTTAAAAAGCAAGCTTGGAGAAAAAAAAGAGTAAGGGAGGAAATGACATCACGATTGGCTTCTATTAGAGGCAGTGAATATGGAAAATGCCTGGAACAGTTTTCTCTTTATTTACTGTATAAAATTCACTGAAATCAAAATGTGGACAGTACAATACATATGTTTATGTAAGTAGAACACATATTTATCTACTTATATATGTGTTTTTTTATGGCATAGTATGGCTTTCCCTGCTGCTTTTGAGTAAAACAGCAATAACAAAAAATGATGGCCGCACTCTTGGACATACCCCTTGTCGAAGAGATTTGAGGGGTCCCAGCTGTCAACAGTGGAGGAGGACAGGGAGGCCTCAGGTTGTCCAGATGCTTCAGTCTACTGAGGTAAGTAACCATTTGGGGCACTTGTTTTTCCCTTCAGGTAAACGGAAATTCCAACTACACCAATTAATAGAGCCTTCCTCAGCAATATCCAGCTGTCTTCTTACTCCTCCCATCTCCTGCTTCCCCCACACCTGCCTACTAGAGACTGACATCCAGTGGCGTAACTAGAACGTAATGGGCCCCCCTGCGAAACTTTGGATTGGGCCCCCCTTGACCCTGCTCGGGACTGTCTACAAATCTTTGTCTGCAAAACTCTATGATTCCTTATCAGTGGCTGAGCAGATGCAGTCATTTGACAAGTAAGGGCATGGAGAGAAAAACATTTCTGCTCTCGACACAATTTTTCTGTCTCTAAGGACAGGGAATATAAACTTCTCCCCCCACGGGGCCCCTGCAGCTTCTGGGCCCCCCTGCAGCTGCATCCCCTGCAGGGTCTATTGTTACGCCCCTGCTAACATCCATGATAGGCAAGCAGTCAGCAGGGATCTGTTGCCCAACGCGTACCTGTGAGGGAAAAAAATGCAAAAGATAGAAACAAAAGGTAGAAACCCACATCCTCCTTCCCCTCACCAATCCAGCGCTGGCGCCCTCTGGACATGTCCAGCAAGAGCTTATCGAATGAGATTGCACTGCTGGCTGCCTGGCTGCGTTGCACAGGCAGCAGCACAGAGGCGATTGTTCGCAGCCTTTTCCTTTGTGCGTGGCTTTCTCTTCTGTGCGCAAGCAGCTCTGTGCTAATGAAGAGGCCGTCATTGCCCCTGCGCTGTGCGGCCACCTTTATACATGGACTAGCAGACTTAAACCTATTCAAAAACAGGATCTAGGTCTGTCACCGCCGCCGTGCATCAGCGTGCATGCACGCAAACGCTGCCGCACGCGCCTGCACAGACGCAGTGGAGTGCACCTCTGCCCGCGACTGACCAGAATTCCCAAGAGGGATATCAAGTGAATGGAGCGGCCATTAAATATACCCAATTATTCCATCTCTTACACTTAAAGAGGAACTCAGGTGAAAATAATGTAATAAAAAAAGTGTTTAATTTTTACAATAATTATGTATAAATGATTTAGTCATTCTTTGCTCATTGTAAAATCTTTCCTGTTCCTGATTTACATTCTGACATTGATCACATGGTGACATTTTTACTGCTGGCAGGTGATGTCAGTGGAAGGAGATGCTGCTTGCATTTTTGGCAGTTGGAAAAAGCTGTCATTTCCCACAGTGCAACAAGGCTGCCACAGTGTGATGTCAGGACCTCAGTGCTGTGAGGCGCTGACATCACACTGTGGGGGGGGTGGGGTTCACTACAAAATCAGCCATACAGAGCCCCCTGATGATCCGTTTGAGAATAGATTTCTCATGGGAAAGGGGGTATCAGCTACTGATTGGAATGAAGTTCAATTCTTCATTATGTATCTCTTTAAATTATAGCTCCCAACTGTCCCTCCTTTGGGAACCCAAACCCTCTGTCCCTCTTTCTTCCTCATTTGTCCCTCATTCAGGAATGTTGTAAAAGTCTATGCAAATACCTGTATTTTTCTACTTACTTTTTTTTTAATTTGCATCCTTTAACTACTTAAGGACCTTGATGATTGAAATCTACGTGCTGTTTTGATGGCTACCTGGCTCCCAGGGCATAGATTTCAATCCACCGACCCCACGCGTTCGCCACTTCCGACGATCTTGCCGCTGTCTCCCTGCCGCAGCTCACTCACTCTGCCGTCTCTATAAAGGAATGGCAGACCCCTGTGAGCAGGTCAGGAGCTGATTTAATTGGCTCATGACCCTGTCTGTCAACATAAGCGGCTCCCATTGGCTTACATCGATAGGCAGGGTCAGGAGCCAATGAAAGCGGCTCCTGATTGGCTCACAGGAACTCTGCCGTCATAGAGACGGCAGAGTGGGTGGCACAGGTTCCCGACGTGCGACGGTGACTGCAGCGGGTATATGCGGCGATTCGTCGCTATTCCGTCGTTTCTTGTACCAGTGGTCTCTGTTACTTAAGGGGGCATCGTTTCTTGTACCAGTGGTCTCTGTTACTTAAGGGGGCAGAGACCGCTGGTACTTAACGTGAACCAGAGACGAAGCACCCTCATGTATTTTACCATATATATATCCGTGGGAACGTTAGAGAAAACACCTACCCTGCTCTCTGTTTCATCCCTCACTGCTCAGCCTGCTTGTTAACAGCCCTGATAAAATCCCCGACTGAGCATTCAGTCTTGCTTTGCTCAGGAATTATTATAGCGGAGTCATAATAGCAGAGCCAGAAGGGGGCAGGCTTGGGCTTGAAAAGACATCAGAAAAGACAGTCTCAGCTATAATGATTCCTGAGCAAAGCCAGACTGAATGCTCAGTCTGGCTACTAACAAGCAGGCTGAGCAGTGACGGATGAAACAGAGAGCAGGGTAGGTGTTTTCTCTAATGTACCCACTGATATATATAGTAAAATACATGAGAGTGCTTAGTCTCTAGTTCACTTTAAGTGGTTAAAATGATGCATTTCCAAATGTCAATATTAAGGAAACCTAATGATGATATAAAGGACCGGTGTGATTTGAATGATAAATCTACATTTCTTGCATATGGATTCTTTGTGGTATGCATAGTTATGGGTGTGACAGGGGTGTGTCTGGAGGTGTGGCATGGGTGTGTCTTATGGTGCCCCTCCTTCTTATCTCAGAGAGTTGGGAGGTATGCTGTAATGCCCATGCATGGCTGTGAGATTAGTTACTAGCTGTTTGCTGAGTTCTTGGAAGCACAAGAATCGTCAGTTCGCACCATACACACAACAGAATGTGTAATTATCTTCCACAGAAAACAGATCTGTCCTTGTGCTGCTCCAAAATAAGAAAAGGCCACGTTAATCAGCATTCCTGGAGCGGCTAAATGTATTAATAAAAAGCAACACCTGTTTGAGGAGCACACAGGGCGCGTCCCCAGGGCGCTGGAAGCCTGACAAGATGGAGTGTGTGAGGAAAGCAGTATTGCTTTCATGAGGACTTCTATTCTCTCCGGAATACTGACTTTATATAAAAAGCTTTTGCCGAGTTTGTAAAGGCGAGGAACAGATCTGCTCCAGCGCATGTTAGTAACAATTACGGCTCCGTGGAATACACAGAGGCAGCAGGGTTTGCTGAATGAAGAACAAGGAAAAGCAGAAATGTTTAAGCAAGTCTGGATGAGAGCTTCTTGTCAATGCTCTGCTGTTGGGTGGCATTGGTTTCAATCCTCACCTGGGTCATATCACAAGATGGCAGAGATTGTTAGAAACGTAAAGGCATCCTGAGATGGTAGACTAGCGCTAATCTATACTTACCTGGGGCCAGGGACGGATCTAGGGGGGGGGGGGGTGGAGAGGGGCAGGCGGGTCTCTTGCCCCAGCCGCAGTTTGTTGAATTCTTAAAAAGGCGGCAAAATTTGGATGGGGAATGGCAGTTTAGGCGCCAAAACCTGACCATGCCCCAGGTGCAACTTGGTCTAGATCCGTCCCTGCCTGGGGCTCCATATGCACTGTGGCCTCCCTGGCCATCCTCCTCTATTAAGCCACCATGCCTCCCGTAATCTGGGCAGTCGCGGCCTTCTGTACATGCGTGGCTCTACCACCCCTCATTCCACTCCTGTCCCCAGAAGTACTGTGCAGGCCCAGAACGCTCCAGGGGACGGGGGCGCATGCGCAGAAGCCCTCGACTGGTGGCGACTGACCGGATTACCGGGAGTCATAGCACCAGAACGGAGGGGGCGAGGAGGATGGCAAGGGAGGCCACGGAACTTATGGGGCCCTAGGTAAGTATAAATTAGCGCTAGTCTACCATCACTGGTACAATGTAAGGAGATTTTGATTGTGCAGTCACATCCGTCATCCGCAGAGAGAAATGATCTTCAATAAATCCAACACAGTCTGGCTTTATCAAAATATAATCAAAATGGAAAAGTCTATTACCACTCGCCGCATTGCTGCAGTGCCATGTGATCATTGCACCGCATACACCCGCAGGTACTTCCGGTCGTCCTGCGATGCAATGCGGCTCAGTACTACTGCTATGGGAATCGGATCAGAAAACTGCAGCATGCTATCCATCATTTCACCCGCATCGCGAATGTAAATTTGCGTCAATGGAAATTGTTCCATTGACTTACATTGGCTGATGTTTGTATGCAGTGGGATGACCCCATTGCACTACGGCTAGTGGAAAGGGGTCCTTAGAGCGGGTGTGACTGCGGTTAAATGGCTCATTATACAGCACTTTTCAATTTTTTTTCACAGTGATGTGATGTGTTGCGGTGCAGCATAACGGGCACTTTGAAATGCAATGCACCACTTATGCGACATTCACAGTGCGGCAAGTGCATTGCAGTATAACGGCGTGTGGCATCGCAAAACAGAATGCATACAGCACATACTGTAACTGCAAAATATGTACATACTTTGCATCTAATTTGGATTCAAGGTATGTATTTAGCCCCTGTGGGGCTCTGCATGCCTCTGTTGGCTTACATTTCAGTTTGCAGCCTGTAGCGCTGTCAGTTGTTTGTTGTCTGTTTGAAGAAATGTGTATACCATTTATGATTAGCAGCACTAGGTTAAAAAAATTATGCTTTTATTCTTAGACTAGTGGTAGGTCTTCCCCCCGAGGGCCCATCAATGCTGTGGGGAAGTCTTGTAGGGAATAATCTGTGCACATATTATTTATACTGAAGCTAACGCCCTCCTTTGCTGTACCTGTTTTGAATTCATGTTGTGAAATATTGTCCATATTGTGGAGCTCTGCACATCTTTGCAAATAGCTAATTCGGGTACAGCCTCAGTCTGAAAGTGCTGCTATTCTCTCCTGCTGCTGTGCTAAATGTGAACGTAAACAGTGACAGTGATGTATACTTTTTATGGACTGTACACTTCACTCACTGTATGCAATGTGGCGGGCTGCTTTCCCGCTCTCTTGTTTTGCATTTCTGCTGTTACAGGGAAAGTAACACCCACTCTGAACCTAGCCTATAAAGGATTACCATGATTTTCATGACTTTGAAGACTTCCTTGCGTTTTGTGATTTGCATGGGAAAAGCAACTGGCTGCGCAAAGAATGAATAAAAATGACAGGTGAAAAAAATTGAATATTGTGCAAAAACTCATTTATTTCAGTAATTCAACTTAAAAGGTGAAACGAATATATGAAATAGACTCATTACATGCAAAGTGAGACATTTCAAGCCTTTATTTGTTATCATTTCGATGATTGTGGCTTACAGCTTAAGAGAAGTGATCCCCAAAATCAAAATCTCAGACCATTAGAATACTGTGAAAATCTTCAATATTCTAAACGTAGCGATTTGGCTGTACGATTTTCCATTAGATAATTTTATAGAATAGAGAGAGAATTGAGTTTGTTCTAGAATTCCCAGTCAACGAAAAGTGGCTGACTTCATGTCCAATCGACCAGCTTAGTCGATTGGGCAGGATGCAATAATAATAATAATAATATCGGTCAATCACACAGGAATCGGCTGTTGTTCACATGTCATTCGATCGACTCTGAATCAATTTTTTCATTCAGACTCAGAGCATGGAGACACAACATTGGTCAGATCCAATGTGAAGGAGAATCGTATAGGATACCGTTTGTAGTGTGTCCGTCACTGGTCAATCAACTTTTGATCAACTATACTGAAGTTGATTTCTTAATAAAGTCGATCGCTTTGTCAATGGATTCAGAATCGTTAGATTCTACCTTCAGGGCCAGGCCACCCATGAGGTGGGGTGAGTCGGGTTCCTCAGGCGGCAAAGTCCGGGGGGCGGCACCCACCTGGCCGTGGGTGGAGGGGGGCGCCGAGCTGGAGGGGATAGCAGGCAGGAAGTAGGGCAGAGGGCACAGTGGCGGGGAGGGGGGGGGGGGTCAGACCCCCTCACCTGGGTCCCTCCTCCAGCTATTAAGCGCAGCAAAGTAGTATGATCAAGAGTGGGCGTGGACGGCATTGAAGGAAGTGACGAGCGTGGAACGCACGCTGGACCGCGGAAGAGGTGAGTCATCCCCGCCCGCTGCCTGATCATTCTATGCTGTTGCGCTTAACAGCTGTTCCCAATGCCCCCCATCCTGCCTGCTACCCCCTCCAGACTATCTATTCTCGGGAGGGGGGGAAGGGTATTATATTATGGGACGGGGGAGGTAGGTGGCGGCAACTCACAAAAAGTCTAGAACTGGCCCTGGCTACCTTTAGTGTCAGACGCTAATCAACTAATTAATCAAAAACACCTGCAAAAGGTTCCTATTTCATATATTAGTTTCACCTTTTAAGTTGAATTGCAGAAATAAATGGACTTTTGCATATTCTAATATTTGGAATTTCATGTGCCAGCATGATGTGCAGATAGAAGATAAACCAAAAGCTCTGCTGGGACACAGGGCACCGTTTTATAAGCTTTTTCATTTTACGTTGTGGAAAACCTTTCGCTATTCCTCCGCAGGGACGCCCGGAAGGTTCGCTGTGAAGGTCACGCTCTCTGGTGTCAAGTTAAGACAACATTAGTTTGGAAAAGTCATGATATTTTCAATGAACTCCGGATCTGCGGTCCTTTTCATTATATACAGCTGGGGGGATTTTGCTCCATTCCATTACAGGGTTCCTAAGTAGCTCTGAAAAGCACATATTTCTGTGTAATAAAGGGGAAAAGAGAAGCCACAGAATAGAAATACCTTCTGCTTTTGAGCCCACAGAGGACGATGTATTTGGCAGGGCATCCCAAGAATCACTGACATGTGTTCTGCATATGTTTCCAGTGTTTACAGGTCCTCATTCCATCCACAAACCTTTGCGCTAGAGAGAGTCAATCGCCTCTTTTTCTTTCTTTTTTTTTTTTAAACGCGAAAGGTCAGAGACAAAAGTGCAGAATTTCACAAATGACTTTCATGACATCATAGACCGTACTTGTGTCAAGGCGACAGGGTTCTGTGAAGGTGCTGAGATGTGCTGTTTCCAGCACAAATATAAACACACAATACTATACTGTCCTACAAAGAGACTAAAACTGGATACTGCAGGCTAGGCAGCCTGTCTATTTAGCCGTGAAGCTATGACACTTTACTGTTTTATTTATTTGTGAATGATGATGCATTTTTTTTATAGAGCACTTAGCACTTTTGTACTTACCCCTGACAAAGCCCCTATCTTCTATGGGCTGAAACATGTTGATATATAGGGCTTGATTCACAAAGCGGTGCTAACTGTTAGCACGCCTGTGAAAACCCCCTTAGCACGTCTAAACAAGCTTTTTGCGCATAAAACTTTATGCGCGCAAAACTTTATGCGCTTAAAACTTTACGCGCGTACTGCACAGAGCGCAGGGCGCTCCGTGCGAAGTGCCCATTAAAGCCTATGGGACTTAGCGTGCGTAAAACTTTGCGCGCGTAAAACTTTGCGTGCGCAAAGTTAGCGCGCGATCTGACTGAGAAATCCGGTGCTAACCTACTTAGCACCCTGGTTAGCGCGTCTAAAGACTTTAGACGTGCTAAGTAGGTTAGCACCGCTTTGTGAATCAAGCCAGGGCCGGGCCGAGGCATAGGCTGGAGAGGCTCCAGCCTCAGGGCGCAGTGTAGGAGGGGACGCACAATTCATTCAGCTGTCATTCCTAATTGTGTTTGAAGCAGAGAGAAATGAGAAAAGGGGATACATGGCAGTGACTGCAAGCCAGATAACTAGATATTAAGGTGTTGGGGAGGTTGTGGGCCCTGTGGCACCTCTTAGTCTAGTAGCAATCAGTGTGTGACGGCTGGGGTGGTAGGGATGAAGGGGCGCACTTTGGTGTCTCAGCCTTGGGTGCTGGAGGACCTTGTCCCGCCTCTGAATCAAGCCCATAGTGGGCTGAGGTTGTAGCACATGAAAACTTTATTCATTGCTGAGTGACAGGGTCTAATCTCAGTATCAGGAAAATACATTATCCTGGCTATTACGCTTAGACCTTGGCCCAGTATGCTATTTATGAAGTACTTATGCATGCCAATTGTTTTTAAACTACTTATTGACAGCTTAAAAGTTAAGTTTTAGTCTCTTTGTAGGACATTATATTATTGTGTTTATGCAAATCAAATATCTTGTTAACTTCAGCAGAAATATCCAGACTAATTTATTTTACTTGAGGTAACTTCAAATGAACATTATATAGTTACCTTGACGTCAGTTCCTCTCAGAAGCTCACCATTTTCTTCTTGTTAGAACTGAAATATATCAGTTGCTGTCAGTTATAGCCGAGAGGACAACTGATATGCCAGGTAATGTCCATGTTTCCCTATGGCTCAAGTGAGCGATGTTACAGTTCAACAGTGTGCAGACCAGAAAGCTGGTGTGGGGTAATGGCCATTTTCAAAATGGATGATGAAGAATTCCATTGATCACAGTGAACAAACAGGAAGCGGGAGAGGAGAAAGAGTTTGAGGAGTAGACTACAGGGGAGGTAAGTGTGACTTGTGTATGTTTATTTTGACTTTTCATTTTCAGTTCAGGTTTGCTTTAAAGGGACACTTAAGTCAAACAAAAAAAATGAGTTTTACTCACCTAGGGCTTCCAATAGCCCCCTGCAGCTGTCTGTCCGCCGTCTCCCTCCGATCCTCCTGGCCCTGCCGGCAGCCACTTCCTGTTTTGGTGACAGGAGCTGACAGGTTGGGGACGCGAGTGATTCTTCGCATTCCCAGACACATTAGCACCCTCTATGCTGCTATATGGTATATGATATATGCTATAGCAGCATAGATGGCGCTATTGTGGCCAGGAACGCGAAGAATCACTCGCGTCCCCAGCCTGTCAGCTCCTGTCACCGAAACAGGAAGTGGCTGCCGGCGGGGCCAGGAGGATCGGAGGGAGACGGCGAGGGCACCGGACAGCTGCAGGGGGCTATTGGAAGCCCCAGGTGAGTAAAACTCCTTTTTTTTTTTACTTAAAGTGACTCTGTAACAAAAATTACAACGTTTTTTCTACCATCCTACAAGTTCCTAAACCTATTCTAATGTGTTCTGGCTTACTGCAGCTCTTTCTACTATAACCATCTCTGTAATAAATCAATGTATCTTTCCCCTGTCAGACTTGTCGGCCTGTGTCTGGAAGGCTGCCAAGTTCTTCAGTGTTGAACTGTTCCTCTATGCACACTCCAGTGTGTGTTTTATTTACATAAGCCAGCAGCTTCTCTGCTATCTTATCAGTGATAGAAGAGAGCTGGATAAAAAATCCTCCTCTGGAGGCTGTGAAAGGAGCTGGTCTGTCACATACTGAGGAATTAACGACATAGGCAGAACTGTCTGCAGGAAGCCTGTAATGTTCAGTGCATGAGAGAAGCTGGGGACAGAAGGTAAACACACACAAGTGATCTCTTGAGATTAAGAAGGAAGGGTGTATACAGCCGGCTTGTGTATGGATGTATTTTCTATGTGTGGACATGCTGTACATCAACCTACTTCCTGTTTTGGTGGCCATTTTGTTTGTTTATAAACAAACTTTTTAAAACTGTTTTTGACTACTTTTAATGCGGCGGGGAGCGGTGAAATTGTGACAGAGGGTAATAGGAGATGTCCCCTTACGCACTGGTATGTTTACTTTTGTGCGATTTTAACAATACAGATTCTCTTTAAGTGTCCCTTTAAGCATTTGTTTTGCAAATAAAATACCTGTTGCAGCAGTTGATTGTTGCGGATCTCCTCACTGCGGATCTCCAGTTATTGATCACTGTCTGTTTATTTCATTGGTTGTTAGCCAATCGTAGAGGTGTGGCTTTAGAGAGACAATGCCCCCATGCTACCAATGTAACTTCAGGGGGCTGGGTTTCAACTGATGGAAGAGGAAGCAGGAAGAAGAAAGACCTCAACAGCTGCAACAGGTATTTTACATTTTTTTTGTTGTATGACCTTAATTTTTTTGAAATAAAAGTATATCAGCATTAAAATATAAAAAAATTGCAAGTAAATGCATTCACATAACAGTTCCCTAAACCCGGGTTTTGGTTACTTACCACTTAGTTTACTAAATCCTGTTTTTTTATTATTTGCCAGCTAGTTTTTGCCCTAGGTGAAGCTTTCATTGGTATTTTAATGAGTGCTGGTGTCAAAGCTATGATCTAATGGTTGCTATGCCAGCCCTATGGGTGAAAACCTATGAACTTTATCTGGGACAAATGATAAGAGAATACTAAAAAAGCCCCATAAATAAATCATGTTCTTGTCAAAAAACGTAAAAAGTTTTTGGAAAGTTTTGCTGACACACGAGTGTTCAGGATACATCAGAAGGCTCATGCTGGGCCTTTCAAACATGAAGGCAATGCGTTTGCTTCACTTGGGTGCTGGAACTTTTCAAATAAGTGCTTTCATGTATTCATACTGTGCTGCGTGATCTGGTTTGCATGTATTCCTGTATTGTCTTATTGCTGTATGTCACCCTTAAATATTGTCTGTAACCTAAACTAATGTCCAGCGCTGCGTAATATGTTGGCGCTTTATAAAATACATAAATAAATGCGTTAAGACTCAAGTTAGGCGGCGGCTGGTCGTAAGTGGAATTACATGGAAACGGCTGGTCGTAAGTGGAATTACATTGAAACACGAGCGGCCGTTCCATGTCAGTTCATGGGGGGTGTCTCCGTGAACAGCCTGCGAGCCTCCGATCGCGGCTCGCAGGCTAATTGTAAACATGCGGGGAAGAAATCCCCGCTGTTTACATCATACGGCGCTGCTGCGCAGCAGCGCCGTAAAGGAGATCGGCGATCCCCGGTCTCTGATTGGCCGGGGATCGCCGGCATCTGATAGGCTGAAGCCTATCAGAGGTTGCGCAGGGCGCATCGCCGTCCTGTGCCGCCCAGGGGAAGGAGGGGAGAGAGGGAAAGGGAGCGAGGCGGAAGATCGCTGCGGAGGAGGGCTTTGAGGAGCCCCCCCCCCCCCTCGGCCACACGGAGCGGCGGCAATCAGACCCCCCCAGCAGGTCATCCCCCTATTGGGGAAAAAATGGGGGGAAGTTTGGTCGCCCTGCCTCACTGCTGATCTGTGCTGTGGGCTGGAGAACCCACGCAGCACAGATCAGCAAAAATCAGCCCGGTCCTTAAGTGGTTAACACTGAGCAGCGTATGCTTGGATGCGGTACACAATTGTATCTAGAGTGGTGCTTTCATAAATACGGTATGTCTTGTCCTCTTTCTATCCCAGGTACCCCATAGCTGCTGTTATAGTCCTGATGGCTTCTCCAGCTCCAGTAATGTGAAGGTTACAGCTGCCAGTAAAATGACCTACGTTCTGTGATTGGCAGAGAAGACGCTGTGTGAGCCGCCTCTGTAACACCTTCAGCATCGCTTCATTTCCTGAATGTTTGTGAAACTGTCTCCTGTAGTGCTGGCGCTGCTCTGAGGGACGGCCTGACCTATCGCTGCATCCGATGATGAGCTCTACGGCTGTGCATGTCACAGCGTCTCTACAGTCTGCGCCTCACCGCTGCCGTGTCTATAAAACGCAGATCCATTTAACAAGGAGCAGCAGTGACAGCCAAGGGTTTTATCATCCCTTTTCTTACAAGCTCAGCGTGAAGCACAGATGTTTTCCTGATACTGTTTCCCAACTTCCCTTAGCTTTTATTCACAGTGGCTAAAATGAACACTTCAGCCATGTTTATTGATTAACTACTACCAGTTTGCAAGTAAATGCCCAGTTTTGCGAATAACCCCTGACAAATCGGCACAGGGACAGATTTAGCACTAGGCACACTAGGCACAAGCCTAGAGGCACCAACGTGCTGAGAGGGGGCTGCCATGGGTTCTCCAGGCCTGGATCCATCCATGGGATTGCTCATCCAGTCCACTCACCCACCCACTCTATCCACCCTGTGCACACAGCTTTCTATGCTACATGTGCTGCCCGGGGAGCACAGAGAGCTGAATGGGCAGTCCCATATAGCTCTGTATGCTCTGGGACAGTGACACCAGCATTCCTTCAGGATGGTAAACATGGGCAACCCAGGCGCATACGTAATAAAAGGGCACCCAGGAAAGCCAATACTAGAATATCAGTAAATTTACAGATATTCTACTATTAGAGTGTAAAGAAGGATTGTAAAATACCGATATTTTATTATAACTAAACCTAACCCTACAGAACCCTCCCCCTGACTGCTAGCCCTACCCATCTCTCCCCCCCCCCCCCCACACACACACAGGCACCCTACCTGATGCCTAACCCTAACCACCACCCCGCACAAACACCGCAGGCGCCTAAATTTTGCCTTAATGCCGTTACTTCAACGGGTGCCGGTGGTAGTGCCCAAACTTCCACCGATAGCGGGCGCACAAGTTTCCTGCCTCCCACCCAGGGCCCAGGCGCCAGGGTGGGTGGAGGTAATGGCTGGCAAGGTAATGGGGTCAGCCAGCGCAATTGCGATGTGGCCCTGCTTACATTGTTTTCACATAAATGATCAAATAGTCCTAACGGGCATGAAAATAACAACACTTGTTAGGTAGTGAGAGTAGGAGGGGCCCGGAATAAAATAAAAAAAAGTTTAAAACAGTTTAAAAATGGAGGAGGGGTGGTCACTTGCCGTCTCCATTGATGACAAGAGATTTGTGCAAAAATAAGTTTTCTGTGTTTTTTGGGGGTAGCCCACTTTCTCAAGATAAGAATGAATTGACTTAGAGTGCCTATAGGCCTAAAGCACCTCCAAACCAAGTTACTCTTACTTTGAGACACTGTTATTGACCTAAGGAAGCATGTGGATGCCCACGAAATGTGTTCTCTACTGTTTTTAAAACATGTTGTCCAATGTTTTTAAAACATGCTGTCCAGTGTTTTTGGATACATTATTTTTGTATCTTGTATCAGCTCTTGTTTTTGCCTTTGAAACTGTAATCATTTTACACATACTTTGGGGTGCCCTCCTCCCAGAATAACACTCGCATATCTATTTAAAGCTAAGTACCCACAGGCAGATAGATCATGACCATATAAACCACAGATTTTCACCAACAAACGATTATTCGCTGATCCATCTGGCCGAATCTGCAAGTGTTGTTTGCTCCATCGTAAACAATCCATTGTGTAAATGATCGTTTACATGATCGCAGCAAAACCTGTGAAAGTCCGTGAGGATCGGAACAATCCTCCATAATATGGCAGGCATTCAAAAATGAACTTTTCCCATGGGTGGAGTTTGCCATGACACATCGTTTAACAGAATTGAGTTAAACAATATAGCGTGATATCACGGAAAAAGTTGTTCGTCACGGAAAAAATTGTCCAAAAAATCCCGTCGTGGATGATTTTTAAAATAACTGATACAGTTTATGTATCTTTTACTGTGCGAAAGGATTATATGCATATAGTTAGTTTGTCTCTGTGAGGTTCCATTCTTCACATATCCTAAATTCCTGTATAGCTGATTCCCTCTCGGTCAGCAGCAGTAGCTGACTCTCTGCACTGACCATTTCCCTTTTCTGTGTAAACAGTCGATATTGGGCAGAGCATGACCCAGAGACAGCTGGTTGGGCTTGGCAGCAGAGGACCCAGGAGGCTCAGCAGCAGGACCTGGTGGAGACATATAGGAGACAAAGACAGGCAGGAAATGGCCAAAAAGCAGAGACCTTCCAGGGCTGGAACAAAAAACGATAGCTATGCATTTCCTCTCTAGCATGCTTTCCACTGAATAGTACTGCACTAGAGAATGGGACCACTGGCAGCCTTGTGAAGGGGAAGAGACCAGTGACTGAGTGAGGAGGGACACCCAAATATTAAGCAAAGTTAGATAAAAAAGGGCCTTTTTTAAAAAGGACCCGAACCGGACATATATTTAAAAAAGAGCATACTACCTGATCCAGGAGGATGGCCAAATCAGGTAGTGCCCATTGCCGCATATCCCCGCCACTGTGCTGTGACCTTTGGGGTCACATTGCTGCAGAAACAGCTTTGTGCTCTCCTCCATGAGAGGAGAGCCGAGATTGTCATGCAGGGGGTAGGGGAGAGGCGGGGAGCAGGCAGAGAAGAGCCAATGAGAGGCTCTTAGAGGCGGTGGAAGGGGCGTTATGCAGGAGTTCCTCTCCTGCAATGGATGCCCCTTCCCCATTACTCTGGTGACAAGTTCCTTGACGTGAGGGGAGGGGGGGGGGAGGCTGTCAGCGGCTTGGAGGGCATCCAGAGGCTTGCCCTTTAGGTGGGAACTTGCTTCTTTGTTCCTTTTTTATATTAAAAACCGCCTCGGGTACACTTTAAGATAACAATCTCAATTTTCATCATTTTTTCAGTGCTTTTCAAAAAGAAAAAAGACCTGCATGGCAGATGGTGTTTTCAAAGTTCCTCTTGTTGTGGGTACTATAAAAGTACAGATTTATAGTAGATAAATACGGTATGTTAGCAGTACTCAATAACTAGGTATGAATACTTTGCAAATATTTTATTATTCTTTTTATCAGCCCACCTCCCCCCCCCCAGGTAGGTGCACCACATGCTGACAATTTAGGGTCTACAATGTAGCAATATGGCTGTTCGTAAAATATGGGGATCTGCTGGTTTCCATGACTGCTTTATAGGTGTAAATCAATAGTGAAATAATTTGAATTATTGATCAGGATCTGAATCAGAAATAAAATGTAAAAAAAAGAAGTTATCAGAAAAAATAAATTGGTTTGACTTTACCGATAACCGTGAAATCGTGTTTGTAATGTGAGCATTGATCTGATTTCATCATCCATCCACTATAGTTTTATTTAATAAAGACTCACATAATGCTGCACATAATATACAACATTTACTGTATCGCAAACAAAAAACACTCATTTGAAAAATTTCCTTTAACACCAATTCACAGCTTCTTCTGTAAAATGCCCCTGTGGCAATCAGTCTACTTTAGAGCCACTCTGAAAGTGTATCAGTATCTCTTGCTCCTTATGCAGGATAGTGGCTGGATAGGGTACTGGATAAAGTGTACCTGAACTCAGCCCGCTGTCTTGCATCGCTGCCTGTAATGGAGGGGGGGAGCACAAGATATGAGGAGAGGGAGGAGTCTCCCCCCCCCCCCCCGACTGAGTGCCAGTGTGCCGCTCCTCCCGTCCTCCTTCACTGTAATCCCCTAGCCTGCAGGTGGGGACCTTTACCTGGCTAATTTATACTGGGATACCTATAGCTGGCTAACCTATGCTGGGGCACATTTACCTGGCTAACCTATACTTGGGCACCTATACCTTGCTTACCTATACTGGGGCACCTATAGCTGGCTAACCTATACTGGGCACCTATAGCTGGCTAACCTATACTGGGGCACCTATAGCTGGCTAACCTATACTGGGCACATTTACCTGGCTAACCTATACTTGGGCACCTATACCTTGCTTACCTATACTGGGGCACCTATAGCTGGCTAACCTATACTGGGGCACCTATAGCTGGCTAACCTATACTGGGGCACCTATAGCTGGCAAACCTATACTTGGGCACCTATAGCTGGCAAACCTATACTTGGGCACCTATACCTTGCTTACCTATACTTGGGCACCTATAGCTGGCTAACCTATACTGGGCACCTATAGCTGGCTAACCTTTACTGGGCACCCATAGCTGGCTAACCTATACTGGGGCACCTATACCTTGCTAACCTATACTGGGGCACCTATACCTTGCTAACCTATACTGGAGCAGCTATAGCTGGCTAACCTATACTGAGGCACCTATAGCTGGCAAACCTATACTAGGGCACCTATACCTTGCTAACCTATACTTGGGCACCTATACCTTGCTTACCTATACTGGAACACCTATAGCTGGCTAACCTATACTGGGGCACCTATAGCTGGCAAACCTATACTTGGGCACCTATAGCTGGCAAACCTATACTGGGGCACCTATACCTTGCTTACCTATACTGGGGCACCTGTAGCTGGCTAACCTATACTGGGGCACCTATAGCTGGCAAACCTATACTTGGGCACCTATAGCTGGCAAACCTATACTTGGGCACCTATACCTTGCTTACCTATACTGGAGCACCTATAGCTGGCTAACCTATACTGGGGCACCTATAGCTGGCAAACCTATATTTGGGCACCTATAGCTGGCAAACCTATACTTGGGCACCTATACCTTGCTAACCTATACTGGGCACCTATACCTTGCTAACCTATACTGGAGCAGCTATAGCTGGCTAACCTATGCTGGGGCACATTTACCTGGCTAACCTATACTTGGGCACCTATACCTTGCTAACCTATACTTGGGCACCTATACCTTGCTTACCTATACTGGAGCACCTATAGCTGGCTAACCTATACTGGGCACCTATAGCTGACTAACCTATACTGGGGCACCTATAGCTGGCAAACCTATACTTGGGCACCTATAGCTGGCAACCCTATACTTGGGCACCTATACCCTGCTTACCTATACTGGGGCACCTATAGCTGGCTAACCTATACTGGGCACCTATACCTTGCTAACCTATACTGGAGCAGCTATAGCTGGCTAACCTATACTGGAGTAGCTATAGCTGGCTAACCTATACTGGGGCATCTATAGCTGGCTAACGTACACTGTGGCACCTATAGCTGGCCATGCTATACTGGGTTAATTATACCTGCTAAGCTTTACTGGGGAGGCTAAATACCATATCACAAGTAACTTTTTTATGTTGTAAACATGGGTGCCAAAAGTGTAAAATAAGCTAAAATGGTTAAAAATTCTTGGAAGGCAGTGGTGGAAGGAGCATATAACAGTGTGTGATCAGGGATGCACCGGGCGCTCCTTTTTTATTGCCTGAAGAAGCAGGACTATACCTGTGAAAAGCATTGCAACAGTTTGTGGAGTGTATCAATAAATGTACGGTATGTCTTTTGAAATTGACAGTTTTCATGTCTGCTTTAAGGAGATAAGTCCATCACTGCCTTCCAAGCATTTTTAACCATTTTAGCTTATTTTATACTTTTGGCGCCACTGTTTACAACATAAAATATTGTGTCCACCCTTGGTGGAGGGGTACACCACCTTTTTTCCTACTACAGAGAGCGACTTCTTAATCCTGAGTGGGGACAGGTCTAATCTCCTCACCTGCATTTACAGTGGTTGCCTATGAGGTAACCCTGCTTTGTGAGTATCCTTTCGTACTCTTGAATAACCAATTATTTGCCAGTACATACCACACTAAGTTTCCCTCTTTTGCATCACAAGTAACATTATCAAGCCTACAGGGGTGGGAGAGGGCAGAGAGCACAATTTTTACACCCTCACCCTGGGAGCAATTTAACCTAGAAACTGCCCTGAGGGAACTAAAAGCAAGTACAGCAAGTAACAGGCTACATGCAAGCTGTGCTCACCTGCTCCTGTGCCCCATGTCAGCTGTTACCTCCCCCCTTTAATGTATTATGTCAGCAATAATTAAATCCCAAAAAAGAAACAATTATGAATCCTCTTTTCCCGTAATCTCATTTCACGCCGCAGTGGCTGGAAGTGATAGCATGGCACTGATTGCAGAGGTAATGCTTTGCAATGAATAATACAAGCCGCTAATATAGAAGTCTGCTCTGTGTTTCTTGGCGCGAGGCAGGGCATTGTGCTGCGGCAGAGATAGGCGGCACAAATGAGAATACTGAGGAAAACAGAGCTGTACATCAGCCGCTTCATTGTCTGCCTGGCTGGCCCCTTTCTCTACCCGAGTATAGAGTTCTTCAAAGCAATCGGAGAGATGCCGGGCAAGCAGAGCGTCGCATTGTTTAGAGCCAGTGTCCAAAACCAGCAGCTGGTAACGCCGGTGTGTTCACTGTCAGAAGAGAATGTCTAGCTGTGTTATTCATTTCTGTGCAGTGGGGGATAGAGAGACAGCTGTTCCTCTCAGTATCTCCACTCATACAGAAGACTGCAGCTGCACAATAACGTTTACACCTGATAGATGCATTCGGGGAGCTCAGACGGGAACATTTAAAGAGGCACTCTAGTGACCTATAGTAGAAAGCAGCACATTAATTGGAATAACCCCTTTTACATTAAATATCCTAAAAGAAACTCTATTAGCGCCAACGGGGACTATACAATTGATCGCAGCTGAGGATAGACCATGTCCAAAGTCCCAAGAATTATAGTACAAATCAGCGCTGATCTTCAAATCTTAGATCCCCTGAGGACGCAAGATTGCGAAACCAGTCAGGAAGGAGACAGGCGGCACCTTTTATTGTCTTTTTAGCTGTTGACCAGCACATACATGCAAACTCATTTTGGGGTTCCCAAAATCTTGGGCCCCGTATGTCATTTCTTATTGTTTTATGTTTTTATGGTTTACATATATGGTTTTTAAATAAACGGTTAACACTTAGAGTTGCCCTTTGTTTGTTGTTTTTCACGTTAACCTTCTGGATACTATACCTGCTTGGATTGAGGGACTGGAGGTCGTGCAGATCCCCGGGGGACTGTGGCCTGTGCCTTCTACCACTGAATGCGATATATATACAACCTTATAATGTGTGTTGTTTGGAGCTGGTAAGCCCCTTTTATTCCTTTGTGTGATGGTGACTACAAGAATATAGGAGGCCTGAATACCCCCGTGGTGAAGTCTTGCAGACTGTTTATTGTATTACACTGTATTTGAAGATCTGCGTTGATTTGTACTACATTAAATATTCTGGTTTCAGCATCAGAAACCCTTCCTATAGCTATATTTTGCTGTGCTGTATATTGGTATGTAGCCCCGCCCTCCAACTTAGGCTTCCCATAGGCTGTATATTATGTGGAATCCCCCCCCCCTCCAGAGCATTCTGGGAGACCAGAGATCTTTTCTACTGGCTTTAGAACGCTCAGTAAACAAACATTTCTCAGAGATCACCTGGCGGGACTAAAGATGTTGCCTCCTGTGATGAACTTCAGAACGTAAGTCAGGAAAAATAAAGACTTTGCAATCGGCAAATACTGACTAGATTATTTATAAATGAATATTGTATACAAATAAGCAATTTTATTCATTATGTTATTTTCACTACAGGTGGGCCGAAATTTCGTATGTGTGAAATTTCGCATTGAAATTTGCCGTTTTCCATCATAATCGTAATGCAAAATTTACGAGAGAATGCGTAAAAAATTACGCGTGAACCATAATTATGTATTGAAATTTCGCATAACTTCGTAATTTCACGGAGTTACGGTTCATTACGAAATTAGTCATTTAGTATCTTTTGACGCGTATTTTGATTAATGTACGCTTACAAACTTCCGCATGCGGACATGGTATTGTATAGACGCGCATGCGCTGTTTAATGTGTATGTTTATATGCATTATAAGCATGATTATACGCATTCATATACAGTGTATAATATGCGCATTGGCAAGTTTAACGCGGATTTTCAGGTATTACGCATTATTACGTTACGCAATTTGGTTTACAAGTGTAGTACCGTAGCCGTAATTACGTTATACCCGTAATTTCGTAAAATACTACGCAAAGTTTAATGCAAAGTTTTACAATGCGAAAAACTTTGCGAAATTTGCGAAACAAAGTTTTTGTCCATTACGAGCACCTGACAGTTACTTTTTAAAGGACCTGAAATGTAAGGTGTGGTATTAAAGTGGATGAATACAGAGAAATGATAAAAGCTGTCATTGCTAGTCTCTTTCTAAGAGTGACTAGTGGTTTAGCTGTCACTTTTTGAATTGAATTTACTGAAATAAATACTGAAATACTATTATACTCTAATTTATGGAGCAGTACTAGTATATTGGCATGCACAAGTTTAGCCTAGTCTTTATAGTGTTGCAGCCTTCTCCTCTCGGTGCACTCTGGGAGACAATGGGCTTGATTCACTAACGGCTCATTCACTCTATGTGCTGTGCTGTCAGTTTTGCCGCAACGCACATAATGTACGATGTACATGGCAACATGAAAAGTCCATAGACTTTCATGTTACCATTCACTTTACAGGTGCGCGTTACCATGCGTTACGATGTAATACGATGTAACGCTTCTGGGAACATCTAATCGCACAACGCACACATTCTCCTGATGGGTTGGCTGCCAACGTTTGCGCTCCTAGCGCACCACAACGTTTATTCTGTGTGATGGCCGCACGATGGCAACGGATACACAAAATTGCGTCAGTGTATGCGTTCTGTAGTGTGAATGAGCCCTAAGACAAATAGCATGACTTATCAGTTAACACGCCTCATCAGCGTTAACAAGCCGTATCAAAGTTAACATGCCTTATCAGAGAAGCATAGCGAGTGCTACGAACTGAGTGGAGCCCTTGTCATTGCCAATTAGCAGGCATAAGTTCGTAGCGCTTGCTATACTGCTCTGATAAGACATGTTAACACTGATAAGGTGTGTTAGCTTTAATAAGGTGTGTTAACTCTGATAAGGCATGCTATTTGTCTTAGTGAATCAAGCTCAATGTGTTGTTTCTGCTTACTTCTGGTAAAACCAACAAGCAAAAATTCCACAGTAATGCTATTTTGTTAAAAAGTTAAAGTTATTAAAAATTATTTTTCAGCCTGCGGCCATCTACACTCTTCCAAACATGGCAGATCATTTAAAACATGCTTACTTACAGCCATGACAACAGTACACTATTTGCTGAACAACACAGCAAAATCTGCACAGTCTAAAAAATAAATTATCTGCAGACACACCCAGTTAGCACTTTCTGTTCAGGTGCTTAGTCAGCTCACCTGCCTTAGGAGGATTTTATTTTTTTCCACAAAAGTTTACATTTCTCTGATACTAGGTCACACCAGATAAAAGACAGAAATAGATGGAACAACAAATACCAATAAAACAATATAGCAACTGAGCAGATGTTTCCGGTAACAAACAGAGCAGAAATTATACATATCGACCATGACAGTAGTTTACATCAAACAATAAAAAAAAAAATACCTCTGTAATATCGACTGTATGCAGTTTGGGAATATCCCAGGTTCACACCATGACAGTGAGGCCCTGTTCACAGTGGTCAATTGCGTTTTCAGAATGATCAGGGAAGGGCCAGGAGGACAACAAGGAACCTACAAGACTTTGGGGACTAGAAGAAGCCCCAAGTAAGGCTTTCCCGTTGTAACAAACCCAAGTAATGAGTGAGGATTGCTTCAGTCATGGTCTGGTTGACCAATCCTTCACCAATCATTCTAAAGGGGGGAGATGTGACGCCTTCCCAAGTCGCAACCGCTTTTCGCACTGCACTGCCCTGGCAACTTGGCAAGCACATGTGGCCAATGAAACAAGTATTCTCTCTAATTTATCATCCTGATTTTGTTCAATTTTGGGTTTAGTTGGCCTTTAAACAAACATTAAATGATAAGCGTAGGTTGAAGGCTCTTACCAGACCGTTACACGTGCTGATTGCCGCATATCCACTTCCTGCATCTCTCTGCTGTACTGACCCAGAAAAATGACAAAGGCTTCCCGATCGAGGGCTAATTTCCACGCCACTGCTACTTCCTCTTCGCCTTTCCAGAATATAGTTATCAGATAAAAATCCTTCATTCGGGGTCAAGTTAAAATATAACTCCTTAGTTCCCTGTAAGATCCGGTAGTGCACAGCGTCTGAATGCGAATCCCGCTTCCTTCTCTGGCGAATCTCATAATGATGAGTTAAGGAGTTAGACAAGAATTCTCCATTTTTATCTACCTTGACCGGCTCGACCACTTCATAATCTGGAGGCAAGTTGTTGGCATGAGGATCTAAAAAGAAAGAAATTAGAACTAATAAATAAATCACTATTTACCATAACATAATACTTAGTAATTTAAAACGGACCTGACACAAGGAAAACATAGAGAAATGCACCCCGTATGTATTTATAGAGTTTCGCCTGTTTAATTCCCCCTCATCTGTCACTAATCACCACTGGAATTTGGTCTCTCAGCGGTGTCAGCGGGCTAGGGTGACACCTGCTGGAGGAGGCACCACAGAGCAATGCTCACTGTATTTTATGGAATTCTTTTACAATTACAACAACTGATTGTTCTTCTGGGTTTCTAAGACAACGAAATAATGTAAAATACAACTTTATATTTGCAAAATGTAGGACAGCTGGTGGGACATAAAAGATGCCTTCCCCGGGGCACCAAAATGGGGGCAAGTAACAGAATAATATCCTAGGCCAGCACGTGTCTGAGTCTTGCTCAGTGGCGTAGCTAATGAGCTGTGGGCCCGATGCAAGTTTTACAATGGGGCCCCCCAAGCACTCTATACATAATTTATACGGCGCACCAAAACCTGTCAAGGACAACCACAGTGTCAGAGGAGCAAGAAGGGGATGGGGAACAGTTTGTTAATGATTACCACTATTCAATGCATCTGTATAAGTCGTTATTATGAGCGCAGGACCAATAGAGAGCTAACACTGGAGTTGAGGGGGGGCACTTCGGGACCCCTCTGGCCCAAGGGCCCGATGCGGTGGCTACCTCTGCACCCCCTATTGCTACGCCCCTGGTCTTGCTGGTGCAATGACTGGCATTGGGGGCCAATGTACACATACAAGATTCTCAACCGAGAACTGTCTGCCATGTGTATGAGGCTTAAAGTGAGTCTAAAGTGAATCTACAAAAAAAAAAAAAAAAAAGATACTCACCTAAGAAGCGGGAAGGTTCTGGGTCGTAAAGAGTCTTCCCCCTCCTCTCATGGTCCCCGTTTGAATACCCTACCGCAGGAGACTTCGGAAGTCTTCAGGAGCCCAAGTGCACCCAAATACAGGCGGATCCATACTGTGCCTGCGTGAGCGCAATAGAGAGCGTGCTCACACACGTGCAGTTTGGAGCCGCCTGTCGGGCTCCCAAAGACTTCCGAAGCCTCTTTTGGTGGCGGTATGATTCAGCCAGATACTTACCTAAGGAGAGGGAAGGCTCTATAGGACCTAGAGGCTTCCTGTAACGATTGTGGAACTTTCTCCGTGATCAGCGCACAACGCATGCGCTGATACGGCGGAAATCCTCCACAAGCGTATAATTGCAGGAACCCAGCAAAAGGTGCTACGCACCAGTAGAGGGAAATTCCTGTCGGCAGATGGCGTTGTCGAGTGCAGAGGAACCAATCCTCTGTACCTCCACAAATGCCAGACCGGAATTGTACGAAGCGCAGAACGCAATCGCAAGAGAATGCGAATGAGAACGAGCAAAGGGACAGGTTGTATGTGTGTGCACCAAACTAGTCGTCAACCCGCGACGGTGCACACACCACAGCAGATAAGAAGTAGGAACGCGATCGCGAGAGGTGCGATCGCCAGACGTGACACAAGGCTACAGCAAGGCGGAGCACGAGAGTAGCAAAAAAACGGAGAAGTGGACAAGCACCATCAAAAAATAATAATATTATATATAAGGCTAATATAATATGACAATATCACAACCATTGTGTGCAGAAAGGCCGGCCATAGCTGCAGCAATGTAGACAAAAAGAAAAAGAAGCTGGCCCTGCAAAAACCGCACCACAAGGACACAACAGTGTGATTGTTTTTAACTGGTTTTAATGTTGTTATGGTTTGAATAAAGGCTATTTTTTGTACTTCAATTCCTTGTGGTGCGGTTTTTGCAGGGCCAGCTTCTTTTTCTTTTTGTCTACACGAGAGTAGCAAAGGCACAGCAAATCATGCAATGAGGAGATACGGAAAATAACAAACGCTAGCTAAACGCGAACACCGCACTCATTCGCAACAGTGCACGCGTTTATGCGTGGTCTCCAGGAATTACTCTAAGCTGATCTTCAAACAGAGAGTAAGGCTGACACTCCTCCAGGAGTGTTTCACAGGAAGGAAGCCTTATGACCAGCCCAGCATTGTGGGAAACACATAGTACTTATAGTACACGCCTCCAATGAATGTGGCCAGGCAATTTGCATGACAACGTATGCAAATTCCTCAGCAAGCACAAGCTGCAAAACTGACAGAAGCTCTCCTTTCCAGAGTCCTGCAGCATGCAAACCTAAACAATGGTCAAAAAGCTGCCTGCCTGCACAGGCAGCTGAGAAGATCATTACAGTACCCCCCCCTCCAGGGTCGGATTCCAGACGACCCTCAAAACTGCTATTAGCAAAAGACTCCAACCGAAGACTCATGAAGGTCGGGACAGCCCGACAAGGTCCAATTCCAGAGTCAGTCCACCCGAAACCGACCTCATCGGAAACAGAAGCCACCGAAACATGCCCATCAGCACTACAAGTCTCAGCGTAACACCCATCAGGACTGTGGATACCAGAGAAGAAGCCATCGACACCCTCTAGACAATACCCACCACCTTCCAAGGAGCGTCCGAAAATACCAAATCTGCCACAAAACCTGTTCGAAGTGTCTCTTTCAAAACAAAAGCTGCTGTTGATCGTATTCAGGGTACCAAGCAAAACTTCTTTCGGAATCTCCCAGAACGCCTTGGAGCTCCACAGAGATTCCAAGAAGCCAGAACGCTCACCAGGCTCACATGGAGAGCTACCAAGCACCCCTATGGAACCTATGACAGCTCCAGATTCAGAATTAGCAGGACACCCATCAAGATCAGGACTTTCAGGGACCACTTCTGGGTATGCAAGCAGGCAGGCTAAATCAGAACATGTCTCCACCAAGGAAATATCTGAGTACGCTGGTAACCGAGGCACACTTGGGCTTTCTGGGTCACAGAGCACACTGGGGTACACCAGCACAGGAGAAACCTCAGGACATGTCGGGGAACTGCCAACCTCAGAGTCCGGCACGACCAGACCAAAACCAGGACCGGGCAGAAAATCATCACGAGTAGAGGTCACAGGTACTGGTATTTCAAAAGAAGACTCGGTCTCAGGCTTAGAGATCTCAATGACTGTAATGGTATCTGACAGAAATTCATCATTGACTACCCATGACTGAAGCTCCACCAGAGCTGAAAAGGTGCCAGCAAGGCAGCAATGCCCACGGAAGCGGGCAACACCTCAGAAGGACTTGGGGGGCAGGAGACATCTCCTACAAGTTCTGCACCCTTTGGGAGGAACTCGGAGACCTCCAGAACATCAAACAAGACCTCAGGAACATCATTTTCCAGGTTTTCTAAGAAGGATTCTGAACTATCCATGTTACAGGGCTGAACATTAAATACCTCCTGCAGGCAGGGCAGATGTCCCAGGAATGGTTCCACCATAACCTGAGACTGAACTTCATCAAAATTAGCGGGATGTACAGGAATATTTACTGGAACACACACTGACTCCCTAACTTCATTCTCACTGTACCCAGAATTCTGTGTGGCAGTCAAACTAGCTTGTAACTCCAAAACTGCAGAAAAACGGGTGAGTATAGTGGCAATACCTAGACGAGCCTCTAGGGACACTGCAGGGGATTCTAAGCAAGGCCACATTGACTCATCCAGAGTACAGGGTGCAGAATCAGCACTTCCCTCAGAGCAAGAAAGGGGCTCACAAACGTCAGTGTGAAAGGAAAACATGTTTTCATTCATGGTACAGGGCAGGTTCAGAGAAAGCGTCTCTGAATAAGGCAAAGAAGGTTCAGCATCAGATTCGCAAAACCGAAGCGCTGTCTCACTCTTAGATTCGGCTAACAATGTCGAATCCGAGGAATCAGAACGCAAAACCTGCGAATCAAAATTCACTTTAGGTTGTGAAACTGACGGTTCCATAGCGCAAACCCCCGCGATCTGCGGAGCAGACTGCAAGGCATCTAGGACCGAAACACTGGAGCAACTGTCATCAGGCAACGGGCCCCTACAGGTGTGCACAGGGTGAGACAGAGACTCATTTGCAGAAGAAATAGCGACATCAACAGGATAAACTTTATTAGGCATATTAATTTTACTTTTGACGCTGCATAGTCGAGAAATTTTCCCCATAGCAGGGTCACAGACGGAAGATCTCAAAGATCTGTTTCTAAATGAAAAAGGATCCCACACATCCTTGAGGAAACCGGCAGACTCATGCCGATCACAATCTGCAGGAACATCCGAGAAACAGGCATCAGATCGCACAGATTCAAACTGCACACTGTCAGGAGAGAATCCTTTAGGATTCGCACAGGAATCAACCACAGCGGCACACTCATTCATTTCAGATTGCACAAAGTCAAGACTCTCATGCTTTACCCCAGAAAGGCAGGAACAATCATCCGACAACGATGTCTCTTTATTGGAATCAATTGGTTGGTGTGTGTGCAACTCATCCAAAATCGTTTGCCATACATAGATCACCAGATCCACATCATCCTTGTCACATTCATCGGAATCAATCAGAAGGTACATAGAATCGAGATAAGCATTCAAGACATCCTCACTTTTTGCGATGTAAAAATCGCAAAAGGCTTTCCAATCAAAATCAAATTCCTCCAATAAGGCCCCGACATCCCATGAGGCAAATGGAGGTTCAAACAAGCCAGTATCTAGATAATCTCCATATGGGTGGAGATCAGGAACAATAACAGATTTTTTAACTGCTGTAATATAGTGTGCGATCCTACCTATAATAGGATCCACATAAGCTTTGGATTGGGGCAACGAAACCTGAGACTGAGAAGTCTCTCTGAAATCATCACATTCAAGTGCTTTCCCTTTTTCAGAGTTTACAGAACTAATTTCTTTATTTGTAGTTGCTATGGGCAACGGATTTTTCCGCTGGGAAGTCTTCCTAGATCTTTTACGTTTAGACTTAGCAGCTCTGGATGGCTGCTTTTTGGATGAAAGAGTAGATGGAACAGCTGATTGAGCTGCTGACAACAACTCATTAAGGGGGTATGGTAATTGAGGTAATCTCAGCCAATTGTGAATTAAAAAGGCCAAGAATTCCAGGGGTCTTTGACTCAGGGTGGTATGATCTAACACATCATAAGCCCACATTGACATTTTGCCCCCCAACAGAATGTAGACCATTTGGGGGGACCAGGTAGACACTGGGGTGCATTGGAATTCAGGGTTCGCTAACAGTTTAGTGCACTCAGACAAAAACTCGTCTGCGGATTCAGGTTCAAGATTTTTAAATCTCTTAAAGGTACAAGAGCCATATTCGACAAAATCGTACAAATCGGAAATTCCGTCTACACTGGGATTTTGGGTTGGGCTGGTCATACTGTAACGATTGTGGAACTTCCTCCGTGATCAGCACACAACGCGTGCGCTGATACGGCGGAAATCCTCCACAAGCGTATAATTGCAGGAACCCAGCAAAAGGTGCTACGCACCCGTAGAGGGAAATTCCTGTCGGCAGATGGCGTTGTGGAGTGCAGAGGAACCAATCCTCTGTACCTCCACAAATGCCAGACCGGAATTGTACGAAGCACAGAACGCAATCGCAAGATAAGTGATTGCGAATGAGAACGAGCAAAGGGACAGGTTGTATGTGTGTGCACCAAACTAGTCGTCAACCCGCGACGGTGCACACACCACAGCAGATAAGAAGTAGGAACGCGATCGCGAGAGGTGCGATCGCCAGACGTGACACAAGGCTACAGCAAGGCGGAGCACAAGAGTAGCAAAGGCACAGCAAATCATACAATGAGGACATACGGAAAATAACAAACGCTAGCTAAACGCGAACACCGCACTCATTCGCAACAGTGCACGCGTTTATGCGTGGTCTCCACGTGATAAGCACAATAGAGACAAGCACGCCTAACTAACCATCGACAGACAAACATGAAACAGAGGACGCGAACGCTTGCTTAACGGTTACCTCACCGAGCCTCCAGCAAGCGTTCGTAGCAGACAAGACAGACACACGAAAACAGGGACAAGCGAGAGATAGGATCCACAGCACTAACGAAAGTGGCTAGCGCGATCCAGGAAGACAGAACAGAAGGATCCACAGCACTAGCGCAGGATGCCAGTGCGATCCAGGTAGACAGAACAGAAGGATCCACAGCACTAGCGCGAATCGAGTGCGATCCAGGCAGACAGAACAGAGTAGCAGACCAGAAGGATCCACAGCACTAGCGCAAGGCGAGTGCGATCCAGGAAGGCAGAACAGAAGGATCCACAGCACTAGCGAAAAGGGGCTAGCGCGATCCAAGGAGACAGAACAGAAGGATCCACAGCGCTAGCGCAGGATGCTAGTGCGATCCAAGTGAGACAGAACAGAAGAGATAGCTGGTAGCAACCGCTGCACCAGCTATACTCCAAGAACAGAGATCAGAACGATTTCCTGTCGACCACCACTGGGACAGGACAATCGCAACAGAACAAACAAAACAGATAAGCAATCCTAACTGCACTAGAGAAACCTGCCTAGCGCAGTTTCCAGGAATTACTCTAAGCTGATCTTCAAACAGAGAGTAAGGCTGACACTCCTCCAGGAGTGTTTCACAGGAAGGAAGCCTTATGACCAGCCCAGCATTGTGGGAAACACATAGAACTTATAGTACACGCCTCCAATGAATGTGGCCAGGCAATTTGCATGACAACGAATGCAAATTCCTCTGCAAGCACAAGCTGCAAAACTGACAGAAGCTCTTCTTTCCAGAGTCCTGCAGCATGCAAACCTAAACAATGGTCAAAAAGCTGCCTGCCTGCACAGGCAGCTGAGCAGATCATTACACTTCCCTCTCCTTAGGTAAGTATCTGGCTGATTTTTTTTGTACAGTTCCCATTGACCTTAAGAGTCCTTTTACACTTAGTGAAGTGATGCAATTTGCAATCGGCAAATATCTCTGGATGCCAGTTATATTCTGTGGCCAGTTTAGATGTCTCCACTACTCATCCAAGTTCCTCTTTCTCTGCGGAAATCATAGTCATTAGCCAATAGCCATGGCTAAATTACAGCCTTTACTGGAGACCTGAGCAGATTATACATCTCATCCTTTGATTATGCTTGATAAATGAGCAGCACATAATTCTGTTAGCTCAATGCAAAAGGTCCTCGCGAGGGAAAGAAATGCCCAAACTGAATAAAAAGTTACATCCCTGCATCTTACTAGTAGCAGAACGCTTCCTTTCAGAGGATCTATGACTTACTCAGAGGTAACAACATTATAATGATAAAGTTATCACATAGCTGGGTGGCACTTTGTTTTGTGCTTCCAAAACAACATGTACCCATTAGTCAGAGCAGGGAGGTAAATTAGATTATTCCTGTGGAGTTACTGCTCAGTCTGGAATAAATGTGAGAACTAGGGATGCTCGGATGTGCCTCATCCACGAATTCGGAAATCCGCGTGGTTGCAAAAAAAAATCCGCATTCGGCCCCGCCGCATGCGGATTTTCGTCCGCGTCCACGCAACCACGCGGATTTTTTCACGTGAATGGCGTAATCACGCGCGGATTCACGCCCGGAGGCGGATTTTCTTTTAACGTTAATAACAAAGCCCCCATACATGCTACAGTCCCCCAAATAGCATGGATTATCGAGGTGATAAGGGGCAACATAACTTCAACATAAAAAATTCCCCCCAAAAAAATTTTTCTAGAGAAAATGGATTTTAACGTGAAATCAACACTTTAAATGGGGCTATTAATTGGTAATAAGTGGTTTTAAAAAGGGATATACGCGTTAAGCAGTCAAAGAGGTGAAGGCGAGTTCCAATGGCACTTGGCGGCGAAGGTACCGCTGGAGGAGGATGAGTGGCTGATGGCAAAAAGGCTCCAGAGAGGTTTTTGTAAAATTTTTTTTTTTTTTTTTGCAGCAATTAGCAATGACATCGCAGCAGAGTTGTCAGTGGACACGGGCAGTGTGAACGCAGAGTGCAGTGGTGGTAGCGACTGAGTCAGGAGAAGGTCTATGCGGGCGGTCAGTTCAGCAGCACAGAAGGACCACGGCAACATACTGGTAGTAGTAGTAGCAGCACAGCGTCATAGTGCTGGCCAAAAAATTAAATGCACCCGGCGACCCGGGCAGTGTGAACGCAGAGTGTAGTAGCGACTGAGTCAGGAGGATAAAGCGGGCGGTCAGTTCAGCAGCAGCAGCACAGTAGTAGTAGCACAGCGTCATAGTGCTGGCCAAAAAATTAAATGCACCCGGCGACCCGGGCAGTGTGAACGCAGAGTGTAGTAGCGACTGAGTCAGGAGGACAAAGCGGGCGGTCAGTTCAGCAGCTCAGAAGGAGGACCATGGCAACTTACTGGTAGTAGTACCATAACACCAAAAAATTAACCAAGGTAGGCACTAGGCAGGTAGTAAATGTCTTTATAAAGGCAGGCATAGTTAACAACAGCACATGCAGCAGCCACTTCATGTCCCCCTGTGTCCGACAATAGGGGCCAGGAACTCACCTTCCACCCAAGCCTGGTTGATTTTCAGGAAGGTGAGTTTGTCCACAGAGGCGTGGGAGAGCCGAGAGCGCTTCTCTGTGACCACGCCACCGGCCGCACTAAAGCATCTCTCTGAGAGGACACTGGAAGGAGGGCAGGATAGGAGTTCCAGGGCGTACTGGGAAAGCTCGCTCCAGATGTCCAGTCTCTTGACCCAGTACTCCAAGGGGTCCACGGGGCTGTCGGTGTCATTGAGCCCGCTGGATGACCCCATATAGTCAGACACCATGGTGGTCAGTCGTTGCTTGTGCTGGTTGGTGGTGGATGCTGTGGCGGGCACCTCTGTTCTGGGCTGCTGCACTGCATACAGGCTCTTGCTTAGGCTCTTCAGGTCTCCGGGGCGCCAGTTGCTGCTGCTGCTGCTGCTGGTGGTTGTTGTTGTGCTGCTAGTGGCAATGGCAGGCACCTCTTGCTGGCTTGGCAGAGCAGTTACAGTGGGGGTGGAATGCTGGGGGAATGCTTCCAGTAGTCTGCGCACAAGGGCCTCCTTCAACTCCCTTGTGCGTTGCTCGGTGGTGGATGGCGTCATTAAGTCTCCCAGCTTCCCCTTCAGACGGGGATCAAGCATCAAGGTAATCCAGATGTCCTCCCTTGAACGCATCTGGATCACCCGGGGGTCCCTGCGAAGGCAGCGCAACATGTGCACAGCCATGGGAAACAAGTGGGCCCTGCCAGCAAGATCTTCCTCGTCCTCGCCATTGTCCCATAACGCATGCCTGTCCTCTTCCTGTGCCATGTCGTTGTCCTCCTCAAACCGCCATCCACGTACAACGCCTGCTGCACTCTGCTCCTCCTCCTCCTCCTCATTCAGGTTAGGGACCTCCAACTCTTCCACTACCTGCTGTGAGCCCTCCTCTGAGCTGGACTGTGCTGCCATCTGCTCCTGTTCTTCCAACTGCCTCAGGGCTTCATCCCCACGCTCAATTAAATTGTCCATTGCCGGCTCCAGTAGACAAACCAAGGGCACCCACTGGCACACAGAGGCCCGCTCCTCACTGACCATCTTGGTTGCCTCCAGGAAGGGACTCAGCACCAGGCATACTTGCTGCATCAGTGTCCACTGAGTGGCAGTAATCATGGGGACTTGCTGGTTGCTGGGGACACTTGGGTCTAGCATGTAGGCCCTAAGAGCCAGCCTGTGCTGACACAGCCGCTCCAACATGGCCAGAGTCGAATTCCAGCGAACTGGCATGTCGATGATCATCCGGTGTTGTGGCCTTCCATACTGCTGCTGTAAGGTGGACAAGAGTGCAGAGGCAGTGGCTGACAGACGGAAAAAGCGTACCACCGCCCGGGCATCCTGCAGCAGCTCGCTCATCCCCTGGTAGGTGCGCAAGAAGCGCTGCACCACAAGATTGAGCACGTGGGCCAAGCAGGGGATGTGCTGGAGGTTTCCCTGCTGCACTGCTGCCACCAGGTTGGCCCCGTTATCGGCTGCCACATACCCCACTTCCAGGCCTCTGGGGGTCAGCCACCTCCGCTCCTGCTTCCTGAGGGCGGCCAGGACGTTGGTGGCCGTAAGCCTCTCCTTCCCCAGGGTCACCAATTTTAAAAGGGCTTGGCAGTGCCGAGGCTTGGCGCTGCTGCTGCCGAGGCGGGCTTGCTTTCCGGGTGCTGAGGGAGTGTCGTGACAGGACCCTTCTGCATCCCCCCTGATCCCGCGTGGTGGCACCACTAGCTGGGCTGATGCGCTCTTGTCCTCCCTCCCTTCCATCAGTGACACCCAGTGGGCCGTAAAGGACAGGTAGCGACCTGTCCCAAATCTGCTACTCCACGAGTCCATGGTCACGTGGACCCGCTTGCCCACAGAGTAGTCCAGGGAACGGGCCACGTTTTCCACCGCAAACTTGTGGAGTGCTGGGATCGCGCTCCTGCTGAAATAGTGGCGACTGGGGACTTGCCACTCGGGGATGCCAAATTGGAGCAGCGTCCGCATGGCGCTCCCCTCCTGCACCAGGGAGTAGGGAAGCAGCTGTGATGCCATGGCCCGGGCCAGCAAGCCATTTAGTTTGCGGATCCGCCTGTGGCTTGGAGGCAGAGGCTTGGTCAGACCCTGAAAGGTGTCGCTCAGCAGGGTCTGACGACGCTGGGATGCAGGGGAGACAGAGGAGAGAGACGAACACTGGCTGCCAGCCTCAATGTCTGTGTCCTGAGCAGCCGAGGTGGAAGAGTGCTTGCGTGCTACTACTGCTGCTGCTGTGGGGGATTCACGACCCTGAGGGAGGGAGGATGCTGCTGCGCTGGTGGGCCTTCTGCTCTCAGGAACCCCTGCCAGCAGTGCCTGCTTCCTCTTAAAGTCCGCATACTCGCGGCAGTGGCGGCTTCTCAGGTGGCCCTGGAGGGATGAGGTACCCATCTTGCTCAGACTTTTCCCACGGCTCAATCTTTTGCTGCATAACCTGCACACCGCATACCTTTTGTCATCAGTACATTCCTCAAAGCAATCCCACACTGGTGACTTTAATTTACTGCGGCCCCCACTAGCAGAGGGTGCAGCGGAGCAATGTGTGGTAGTAGTTGCCGGGGGTTGCATGGTGGTGGTGCCGGCTGAAGCAGTGTCCTGTCTACTTCCTCCACGCCCACTGCTGCCGATGCCCCTGCCCCTGCCTGACATATGGCGATATCCTTGCCTAGGCCGAGGTGACTCGTCATCCTGCTCTGACCATTCTTCCACGGACTCAGCAGGCTGCACATAGTTAGGGTCCACAACGTCATCATCAGCAGCATCATCATAATCCAGCTCTTCCTCTGACTCCCCCGCCTCCTCTTCTGTCCCTACATCCCCAGACACAGACCCCTCTTCTTCATCACCAGAACTCAACAACGCTTGTGATTGTGGCCCGATCTCAATCTCTGCCACATCAGTCCCCAGTAAGTCCTGTGCTTCTTGCATCAGCAGGTTCCCAGATGCCGGACTGAGGGACAGAACGCTGTCATCCTGGGAGGGCTGCTGACCAGTGGGTGCTAGGGTGGATGTCACAACAAGCGTGGGATGTTGGCTGCTGCTGCTACTGCTTGGAGTGGTGCTCACAGTAGAGGTCTGGGAGGAAGTCATGATGTCCATGAGTACGTCAGGTTCCATTTGCTCAACCACCACACGGGGACCAGAAACTTTAAAATATTTGGACAATGGCGTCCGCTGACTCGGCCCAGGCTTTGCTGCCCCCTTTTCTGCTGCATCACGACCACGTACAGCTGGGCGTCCTCTCCCTGGACGTGGAGCAGTCCCAGAAGTGGCTGAGGCAATTGAACTCCCTTTCCTCTCACCCCGCGAAACCCTGCCAGACATGTTGCTAGTAATGAATCACTGGATGCAGTGGGCACAGTACAAGGTCACTGAAGGATGCAGTGGGCACAGCACAAGGTCACTGAAGGATGCAGTGGCCACAGTACAAGGTCACTGAAGGATGCAGTGGGCACAGCAGTGGGCACTGGATATACAACTAGGTCACTGAAGGATGCAGTGGCCACAGTACAAGGTCACTGAAGGATGCAGTGGGCACAGCAGTGGGCACTGGATATACAACTAGGTCACTGAAGGATGCAGTGCAAAGTCACTGAAGGATGCAGTGGGCACAGTACAAGGTCACTGAAGGATGCAGTGGCCACAGTACAAGGTCACTGAAGGATGCAGTGGGCACAGCAGTGGGCACTGGATATACAACTAGGTCACTGAAGGATGCAGTGGCCACAGTACAAGGTCACTGAAGGATGCAGTGGGCACAGCAGTGGGCACTGGATATACAACTAGGTCACTGAAGGATGCAGTGGCCACAGTACAAGGTCACTGAAGGATGCAGTGGGCACAGTACAAGGTCACTGAAGGATGCAGTGGGCACAGTACAAGGTCACTGAAGGATGCAGTGGGCACAGCAGTGGGCACTGGATATACAACTAGGTCACTGAAGGATGCAGTGGCCACAGTACAAGGTCACTGAAGGATGCAGTGGGCACAGCAGTGGGCACTGGATATACAACTAGGTCACTGAAGGATGCAGTGGCCACAGTACAAGGTCACTGAAGGATGCAGTGGGCACAGCAGTGGGCACTGGATATACAACTAGGTTACTGAAGGATGCAGTGGGCACACAAGGATGTCACACTGTGTAATGAGATGCTCATATGCCAGCGAGCGAGCGAGCAGTGGGCACTGGGCACGGCACAAGGTCACTGACAGAATAATTGAACAGCGCTGGCAGAGAGTGGCAGCGCCGGCGGTGTGACTGGCTGCCTGCAAATAGTACAAGTGTATAACTGTTACTGGAATATACAAGTGAACACTGCAGCTGCACTAACCTGCCTGCCTGCACTCTACACACAGATAATCCCCACTCCCACTACACTGCAGCACTGAACCTGCCTGCACAGCACTACACACAGTTAAATAATCACTAGACTCCCACACTCCCACTACACTACACTGACTACAACTAACTACAGCAATCACTCACTGACTAGCTAACTGTGTACAGTATAAAGGTGGCCATACACTGGTCGATGTGCCATTAGATCGACCAGCTGACAGATCCCTATCTGATCGAATCTGATCAGATAGGGATCGTATGGCTGCCTTTACTGCAAACAGATTGTGAATCGATTTCAGCCTGAAACCGATCACAATCTGTTCAGCTGCTCCTGCCGCCTGTCCCCCCCCCCGTATACATTACCTGAGGCTGGCTCCCGGGCGTCTTCTCCGCACTGCACCGCACCGCTGTTCTTGCTCCATCCCGGCGCTTCCTGTGTTACTCCGTGACCAGGAAGTTCAAATAGAGCGCCCTCTATTTCAACTTCCTGGTCACCGGAGTGACACAGGAAGTATAAGCGTACACTGGGACATGCGGAAATGCGGTGCAGCGAGGAGAAGAGGACCCCGGAGCCAGCTTCAGGTAATGTATACATGCTCGGATCGGGCCCGAATCGTACGCCGCAAGCGACGCGCTCCTACCGCCGGGCGATCGAGGGTAATTTCCCGCACGGCGCGATCGACGGTCCGATCCGATTTCGGGAGAGAATCGGATCGGCGGGTGCGTTTAGCGCAAGCGATTGGCAGCAGATCCGATCCCAGGATCGGATCTGCTGTCGAAACGGCCGTGAATCGAGCCAGTGTATGGCCTGCTTAAGAGCAGTGTTAAGCAGGCCATACACTGGCTCGATTCACGGCCGTTTCGACAGCAGATCCGATCCTGGGATCGGATCTGCTGCCAATCGCTTGCGCTAAACGCACCCGCCGATCCGATTCCCTCCCGAAATCGGATCGGACCGTCGATCGCGCCGTGCGGGAAATTACCCTCGATCGCCCGGCGGTAGGAGCGCGTCGCTTGCGGCGTACGATTCGGGCCCGATCCGAGCATGTATACATTACCTGAAGCTGGCTCCGGGGTCCTCTTCTCCTCGCTGCACCGCATTTCCGCATGTCCCAGTGTACGCTTATACTTCCTGTGTCACTCCGGTGACCAGGAAGTTGAAATAGAGGGCGCTCTATTTGAACTTCCTGGTCACGGAGTAACACAGGAAGCGCCGGGATGGAGCAAGAACAGCGGTGCGGTGCAGTGCGGAGAAGACGCCCGGGAGCCAGCCTCAGGTAATGTATACGGGGGGGGGGGGACAGGCGGCAGGAGCAGCTGAACAGATTGTGATCGGTTTCAGGCTGAAATCGATTCACAATCTGTTTGCAGTAAAGGCAGCCATACGATCCCTATCTGATCAGATTCGATCAGATAGGGATCTGTCAGCTGGTCGATCTAATGGCACATCGACCAGTGTATGGCCACCTTTAGCAAAAAAAACGCTTTGTTTTTAACACAATAAATGCACTTGCTCAAACAACAATGGCCTGGAGATGATCCTCTCAGCACCACAGTCTAGTAGCAAGGACAGAGCTTTTCCATCATGGTCGCCGCTTTATATTCAGGAGGGGAGGGCATAGCTCCCCTCCTGTGATTGGTTGCTAGGGCCTGGCTGGGGCACTCTGATTGGCCTGCAATGTGTCACTTCCGCATAGTTTGACGCATTTCCGCAAACCACGACTTCAGCCCCGGGTTTCACGAGCGTGAATGCGGATTTCTGTCCGCATTCACGCGAAGCCAAAGTAGATTTTCGTGGTTGAAAATCTATTCACGGATTTTCGTGTCCGAGGCGGAATGCGTCAAAATGGACGTGAATCCACGCGTAAGCGTGATCACGACCTGGCGGTGAGCACCACTGGTGAGGACATTACATATGTTAAAGGGAAGGTGAAAGGACAGGATCTAACGTTGGCACTGCAGCAATGGAGGGCTACAGCTGTGTCATCCAGGTCCAGATAGTTATCCGATTACTATGCTATGTGTGCTCTGACTACTACTACCTCTAAAGGTATAGTTGCATACATAGGAGAAAAAGGACATTGGTCGGCACTGCAAGCATAAACGGTTTATTCCATTCTCAAAGTGCAATTAGCAACATTCCAGGTACTAACACGTGCAGCAAATCAGTAAAACAGCTCAGTTCAGTGGGTGCAGGGTACAGCTACATGATGGCCACTTCACGTTAAAATGCACTTCCATGGAGCCTCCGTGGAAGCGCATCTTAGAGCGAAGCGGCTGTCAGGCAGCTGTACCCTGCATGCACCACCCACTGAACTGAGCACCAGGACCAGTATTTGTGCACCACTTAACTGTTACCTCGGGAGGGAGAAGCCTCTGGATCCTTAAGAGGCTTCTCCTGTCCTGCTCGCCAATCTGGATCCAGTGCTGGCTCCTCCCTCCAGACACAAAGTGGCAAGAATATCTACAATGGCCGCTGCGCACATGTGCAGTTGCGGCTTTCCGCTCAGGCTCTGGTAGAAAAAGCCAAGCCCGATTAGGTTCGCTCTACTGCGCAGGGGCATACAAACACCGGGGAACTGATGGACTACAGTAAGTATAAATGATTTTCTCCAGTTCATCTCTGGTCTACTTTAAGCTCTGCATAAAGGTACAGTAGAGTCTTATTAATCCTGCACAGGTGGGGATTGCTAATGCCGGATATGTGTTTGTGCCAGTTGCTTGAAAAGTCAAGCAACCGGCATTAACCCCCTCCCGACAGCCTCATGCCGATCGGCCGTGGAAGGGTGGCGCCCCCAGGACCGCCTAAAGCCGATTGGCATCGAGGCAGGGATTAGCAGGAATGAGTGTTCCCTGTAGAGACGCACAGCGGGGATTCGTCAACAGCCTGCCAGCTAAGATCAGAGCCAGCAGGCTGTAAAAAAAAAAAAAAAAAAAAAGCTTGTTTACAGTTGTACGTACAGCACTGCGATCTAGCAAAGCACTGTACAGGGGACTAGCCTGTCACTCAGCTGTCCCCAGGAGTGGCTCACAATCGAATCCCTCTCATAGGCTGATGTCTATAATGGGTGATTGAAGTGGTGGGATCTTGGGGGGGGGGGGGGGGCTTGTTTTTATTTAAAAAAAAAAAAAAAAAAAAGATACAATTGAATAAAAAAAAATTGACACAGCAGCAGCAATCAGATCCCACCAACAGAAATCTCTGTTGGTGGGAAGAAAAGGAGAAGAGATTCAATTGGGTGCTAAGTTGTATGGACGTGCGATAAACTGTTAAAGCTGCAGAGTGCTGAATTGTAAAAAATAACCTGGTCAGTAGTCACTAGGGGATATAAACCTCTGGGGCTCAAGAGGGTAAAACTAGCAGCTTTCCATTGACTTCTGTACACAGCTTCCGATGCGTCACATGACCTGATGCTGGTCACGTGACATGCTGAGGAGCCATAAGAGGACACAAAGCCACTGGGAGCTACAGGAGGGAAGAAGACCTGCCGGCATGGAAGATTCGTAAGTAGCTTCTGCTGCACACAACTCTGCAAATATAGGAAGGAACATTCTCCTCTGCCCGGCATGCCGATTGGTTGACTGAGTTCCGGTTAACCAGGATTTTACTGTATATAGTTGTGTCGATGAGCTGAAATTTGTGAAATTTCGTGTTTCCGTAATTACGGACGCAAATTTTGCCACTACGTTGCGAATTTGTAATTTTGTAATTTCCATACAAACAGTAATTAGGAATTCCGTAAGCGAAATTTCTGTCGCGTAATTTTGCGCTTCGTCACAAATTCGCATGTAACGTGAAATTTAATAATTTTGTGTTTTCTATAGAAATAGTTATTTTAATTACGAAAGTGGATGTAATTTCACTTCTAATAGTAATTGTGCAAATTTAAGTAAATTACTAAACTCAGGAAAGTCACTCATTGATTGCAGTTACTGATAATGCAAAGGCCCCTGCATGTGCTGTCGCTTTAAATATATCAAAAGGCTTTACCTGCTGCCACTTCTAAGACAGGTGCTCTTTGTCAAGGTGCACTTAGTGGTCATGCATGCTTAGATACTCCTTTCTTTGGGACTTGCAATATCTGATAATGCAAAGGTCCCTGCATGTGTTGTCACTTTAAATGTATCAGGAGGCTCTGGACTGGAACACAATTTCGAGAACTGCCGAATTCCCCCGTTCAACACGAAGTTTCCAATTCCTTTCCGTTACAAAAACATTCGTAATTACGTAAAATGATCGTAATTACAAAATTCCGCATGATGCAAAATGTTGCATAATTTTGTGAAATGATGAGTTTTCGATTACGCCCATAATCGTAATTTGGCGAATTACATTTTTTCCCCCGAGGTTTCTCTGACATGATCAATGCTCTTTGCACGGTATGACTTTTGTGTCAGTATTTTCTGGCATCCTGGAATTCTTCTGTCCTTCTTTCGGGAAATGTTCCACTAACATCATTACAGCAAACTAAAGATGTGCATTAAGTGGCAGATAAATAATAACATTCCAAGAAATCGAATCCTGAAAAAATTATTTGCTATCACGCAACTATCTTCTTGCTCCTAAAGCAAATGAATTACATTTACTGCTATTGTAATTCACAATATCCATAAAATGTGACGGCCCCAGCCTACTATGATCGGTGGTTCAGTTTTCTGCATGTCTATGGTCTGTAGTCATCATACATGAATTGACAGTAATTGCAGGTCTGGAGTTCCTGTATGGTTTTCTCTAATTGTGTCAGCTTGACTGAGGGCGCGATTCCACTAGAGCGGTGCGCGTCTATGAGACGCGAGCCAGCTCTTCCAGGTCTGCGGGGAAAGCAGACGAATCCCACCAGCCGTGCCATGCACGGCTATGGGATCCGCAGCCTCCCGCGCCGATTCGGATGGAAAAGCGTTACCATTGCACCCTATGGCAGATTTTCCCCGCACTATTCGCGGCGTATTCGGCCCCCTTGAAGTTTTCCACATTTTGTCACATTACTGCCACAAACATGAAATAAGAGAAAACCGAGAGCCCAATATGGTGTAGTATGTTATAGGCAATTAGTAAATGGTTTAGTGAGAAAATGTATACTCACAAACATGGGTTACCATACAGGCAACCACTCAATAGGCAGGTGAGGAGATTAGACCTGTCCTCACTCAGGAATAAGAAGTCGCTCTCTGTAGTAAGGAAACAAGAAAAGAGTAGCACTGCCCTCCACCAAGGGTGGACACAGTATGTTAGTATGTAGTAGAACAGAGGCGCCATCAGGATAAAATTCAATAAAAAGTTAAAAAATGCTTGGAGGAAGTGGTGGGAAATCCTGTCTTCATATAAATCAATATATTTATTAAACGGTACCCCAAACAATAGTGCAACGCGTTTCGAAGGTCAAGCCCGCTTCATCAGGCAAACAAAAATGGGGACAACTGCATCGTATGTACTGTACAATTCAGAAAGTGGTTTTGTGCAGTAATTGTATAGCCCTATCCATTGTTTCTTTTGTCTGCAGTTGTCCCCATTTTTGTTTGCCTGATGAAGCGGGCTTGACCTGCGAAACGCGTTGCACTACTGTTTGGGGTACCGTTTAATAAATATATTGATTTATATGAAGACAGGATTTCGTGTCTGCTTTTGGTAGGCAAGCCCACCACTTCCTCCAAGCATTTTTTAAGTTTTTATTGAATTTTATCCTGCTGGCGCCTCTGTTCTACATACTAACAAACATGAATCAATTTTATTTGAATTCCACGTGAAAGACCAATACAAAGTGGTGTACACGTGAGACGTGGAACGAAAATCATACATGATTCCAAACATTTTTTACAAATAAATAACTGCAAAGTAGGGCGTGCGTAATTATTCAGCCCCCTTTGGTCTGAGTGCAGCAGTTGCCCATAGGCATTGCCAGATGAGTGCTAATGACTAAATAGAGTGCACCTGTGTTTAATCTAATGTCAGTGTCAGTACAAATACAGCTGCTCTGTGATGGCCTCAGAGGTTGTCTAAAAGAATATTGGGAGCAACAACACCATAAAGTCCAAAGAACACACCAGACAGGTCAGGGATAAAGTTATTGAGAAATTTAAAGCAGGCTTAGGCTACAAAAAGATTTCCAAAGCCTTGAACATCCCACAGAGCACTGTTCAAGCGATCATTCAGAAATGGAAGGCGTATGGCACAATTGTAAACCTACCGAGACAAGGCCGTCCACCTAAGCTCACAGGCCGAACAAGGAGAGTGCTGATCAGAAATGCAGTCAAGAGGCCCATGGTGACTCTGGACGAGCTGCAAAGTTCTACACCTCAGGTGGGGGAATCTGTCCATAGGACAACTATTAGTCATGCACTGCACAAAGTTGGCCTTTATGGAAGAGTGGCAAGAAGAAAGCCATTGTTAACAGAAAAGCATTAGAAGTCCTGTTTGCAGTTTGCCACAGGCCATGTGGGGGACACAGCAAACATGTGGAAGAAGGTGCTCTGGTCAGGTGAGACCAAAATGGAACTTTTTAGCCAAAATGCAAAACGCTATGTGTGGCAGAAAACTAACACTGCACATCACTCTGAACACACCATCCCCACTGTCAAATATGGTGGTGGCAGCATCATGCTCTGGGGGTGCTTCTCTTCAGCAGGGACACGGAAGGTGATCAGAGTTGATGGGAAGATAGATGGAGCCAAATACAGGGCAATCTTGGAAGAAAACCTCTTGGAGTCTGCAAAAGACTTGAGACTGGGGTGGAGGTTCACCTTCCAGCAGGACAACGACCCTAAACATAAAGCCAGGGCCACAATGCAATGGTTTAAAACAAAACCTATTCATGTGTTAGAAAAGCCCAGATCTAAATCCAATTGAGAATCTGTGGCAAGATCTGAAAACTGCTATTATTCACAAACGCTGTCCATCTAATCTGACTGAGCTGGAGCTGTTTTGCAAAGAAGAATTAGCAAGGATTTCAGTCTCTAGATGTACAAAGCTGGTAGAGACATACCCTAAAAGACTGGCAGCTGTAATTGCAGCAAAAGGTGGTTCTACAAAGTATTTACTCAGGGGGCCTAATAATTACGCACACCCCACTTTGCAGTTATTTATTTGTAAAAAATGTTCAGAATCATGTATGATTTTTGTTCCACTTCTCATGTGTACACCACTTTGTATTGGTCTTTCATGTGGAATTCCAATAAAATTGATTCATGTTTGTGTCGGTAATGTGACAAAATGTGGAAAACTTCAAGGGGTCCGAATACTTTTGCAAGCCACTGTACCTGGAGCTTCCTCCAGCCCCATAAGCACCATGGCTCCCCTTGCTGTCCTCCTCTCCCTCTCCGTTATGCCGATATGACTCCCGGGAATCCGGGCAGTTGCGGCCTTCTGCACATACGTGGCTCGGCCATACAAGCACCCCCGCCGTGCTCCCGTCCCCCGGAGCGTTCTGCAGCTGCGCAGTACACAGTGTGCCTTCCCCAGGCTGGCAGGGTATGCAGAAAAACGCAGGGAGCTGTCATATTTACCTGTCCCGATGGCTGGATGTCATCTCCTCTGCTCCGCCGGCGGTACTGCCATGCCAGCATCCTCTTTGGAGTTCCAATCACATGACATGACATGTGATCATAATCCAGGGAATGGTGTCAGAGGTGCAGAGGTGAATGCATTTTGCAGGAACGGATCTTTTGCAGATACTGATCTGTTGCATGTGTACAGCATCTTTGTGCGCAGCATCTTGCAAAGATTTCTATCTGATGGGGAGTTCAGCTCCATAGAATAGACTGTGTAGGTATGGCTCTCATACTACATGGAAGGGGGTAAAATTGGTCTGGGATCTTTCATTTTCCAAAGACTATGGTCTGATGTGTGTATGTAGCCTAAAGGCCCATACACACGTCAGATTTTTTTAAACAACCTGTCGTTTGGACGTCCCGTCGTTCAGTCGTCCGGACGTCAAATCGGGCATGTGTACAGTCCGTCGTTCAGCTGATAAGACTGGTCTTAACCGATCCGCCTGGTATTAGGTAGTTACAAGCATCCACTTAAAATAATTAAGTAGTCACACACCTCCAGATAGAATAATCAAGTAGCCACAACAAATTAAATAGCCAGGTCTGTCTATATAAAATAAAAAAGCCCTATGTACATAAATGAAGTAGTCATGTTCCCCAGATAACAGTATTAATCTGATCTGAGGTCTAAACAATGGGGAGGCACGGGGGCAGGCATGGCAGCGCAGCACAGGGCCAGGCATGGCAGCGCAGCACAGGGCCAGGCATGGCAGCGCAGCACAGGGCAGGTATGGCAGCGCAGCACAGGGGCAGGCATGGCAGCGCAGCACAGGGGCAGGTATGGCAGCGCAGCACAGGGACAGGCATGGCAGAGCAGCACAGGGCCAGGCATGGCAGCGCAGCACAGGGCCAGGCATGGCAGCGCAGCACAGGGGCAGGCATGGCAGCGCAGCACAGGGCCAGGCATGGCAGCGCAGCACAGGGGCAGGTATGGCAGCGCAGCACAGGGGCAGGTATGGCAGTGCATATGGCGCCCATGGCACAAGGCATGCCTGCACCCCTCTAGGTACGCCAATCAGGGTCAGGGACTCCTGTACACACTTCGGTTCTCCAGCTGCAATGATCAGGTACAAGGAAGCTATCTCTTCATCTGTGCTACTGTATTTTCAATCTGTGGTCTTATTTGAAAATACATTTTTCGGAAGTCTAGTGTCCTTTCAGAAATCTTCCACAGGAAACCGTTTTGTGCAGTTTCTGAACTTCCTAAAGATTTTACCACCAACTTATGTATCCCTGTCATTAAAAAATATTTACATAAACTGACTTCTGGGTCGTTTTTAGAGGCTGTTATGGGGAAAGTTAAAAGTCTTATAACAGATGTCTCCTTGCAGAGCTTCTGGATAATTGGATTATAAAAGGAATCATAAACTCAGGGAGAACCACCAGATTTTAGCTAAATGGAAACAGAAGAAGCCAAAAAGTCATCTACTAATCATATTGTGAAGTATAAATGTAAAGCAGAGCCCCGCTGAACATCAAGGTACCCATATGCTGCCATTTCCATCAAAAACATAAAAAAAAAGAAAGAAAAGAAAAGGCGATTGTGTTACTTCAGCACAAGCATCCAAATGATCCCGTTGCATGCAAATGATTCTGTTGCGCTGTACCATACAAGACATGCAGCAAAGCCTAACCCTAGATAAGGCAACTGCCATGGGAGGAGCTACACTGGGGCACTGCCCCCCCCCCTCAGGATCACTGTGCCCCTCTGAGTGCTGATTCCCTCCCCCCCCCCCCCCCTTACACACACACACACACACACACACACACACACACACTCAGTAACATACAGTTAACTGCTTCCAGGCTTCATCAATGTACAGTGAACAGGATAGGGTCTGTGAAAAAGCTCTCCATGTAAGCCTGAGTCTATGCAGCCTTTAAAGGAGTTGTCAGGCAAAATTTAAGAAAATAAGCGCTACTTACCGGGGGATTCCTCCAGTCCCAAGCTCCCAGCACGTCCCTCGCCGCAGCTCTGCCCGCAGTCGTTCGCCGGAGCTCCGACCCGGTCCCCGTCGATGACATCAGAGCGACCTGGAGGCGCTGTCAATCACTGCCACGTGGACCGGAGCGGACTGCGCAGGCGCAGGACTACTGCGCCTGTGCAGTCCGCTCCGGCCCACGTGGCGGTGATTGACAGCGCCGACCGCACAGGCGCAGTACAGGCCGCTCTGACGTCATCGCTGGGGACCGGGTCGGAGCTCCGGCGAACGGCTGCGGGCAGAGCTGCGGCAAGGGACGTGCTGGGAGCTTGGGGCTGGAGGAAGCCACCGGTAAGTAGCGCTTATTTTCTTACATTTTACCTGACAACTCCTTTAAGTAAACCAAGGGTCTTATCTATTAGCCATAAATACCTCTCAATCCTTGCAAGATCCCCTTGTAATTAATGTATCTGAATTACACTTACATTTCCAAAAAAATCTCTCTACCTTCTTCTGAATGTATGTTCTACAGGGCTGGTTCTCTCATGAAGCAAGGTGAAACAAATGCATCAAGTGCAGAGAATACAGGGGCAGCCTGTTTGTACTGTGTTTACACTAACAGCATGCAGACAGAGTAGGCGGAGAAGCGAGAGGAGAGAGAGGGGAAGAGGTCATCATTAGGGAAAAGCAGCTTGTTGTGCTTTGTGAGGAGTCTGAGTGAGTGAGGAGGGTAGAGGCAGGAAAGCAGCAGTGACTTTCACAGCAGAAGGGAGGAGGTGGCACTGCTGTCCTGACTGGGGAGGAATTGAGGACGTCTGACTGGCTAAGGGTGAGCAGTTTGTTTGTCACAGACTCGCAGCTAGCCAGTGTGTTATTGTGTTGAGCTGCAGCACGTCATGTCTCAGGTTGCTGCATATGCTCCCCTGCTGACTGAGAACATTAAATGAAGCAGAAATATTACATGGCATAATAGCATTCCCTAACAAAACTCATACCACAGCTACTGTATAGTGTGCTGTGCAAATTATTGCGTGCTGTGCGATCATTCCAAATCGGGGAAGGGGGGGGGGGGGGGGGGAGTCGCATCCTCACAAGTTTTCCTTAGGCAGCAAAAAGTCTAGAACTGGTCCTGACAGGAATAGAGTCTGAAGAAGACTTGCTAAGAGCGTATTGTTTTTCTTTTAAACTAGCCAATATACTAGAGCTTGCATTTTACAGACAGGAAGTTTTGAATGGGGCGTCAAATCGATAGTGTTCAAAAACTCAGAGACAAATTTTTAGAAGTCTTCTCCTTTCTCTCCATATCAAAAGTAGATGTGACCTTTATGCTGCTGCAGACAGAGATTTTGAACCCACACATCGGACAGCGAGAGAGATGACAAGAACGCCAGGAAACCACAGATCACCCGCTAAATAATCTCACTATTGTCAGACAGCTGGACAGATATACAGAAGGTCACATAAACACACAACGTGACCGAAGGCTGCTTTTATTGAAGCTACAAACAGAAAATATAATAGATTCTGCTCAATTCGTTTCAAATAAATGTTTTTAAAACATTGAATAAGCCCACAAACTTTAAAGGGGACCACCCAGAATTTTAAATTGTGTCTACCTAAGTTTTGATGCAGGATGACACCATTTATCAGCTATTTCAATAGACTTTCAGCTTTTATCCTCCTGTATTCTGAACGGAATCTTAAAAGCACAACAGTAAACATTTAGAGCCCTTTCACACCAGAGGACTTTTTCGTCGTTTTAACGCCACAGCCGAAGTTGGCGTTTTCTAAGGTAAAATGAAAGTCCATAGACTTTCATTTTACCTTTCACATCTAACTCGGCATTTTGGAGCGTTGCGTTTCAACGCTCCCAGGAGCTTTTTCAGGGCTGTTTACAGCCGAAGTTGGCTGTTGGCGTTTTGATAGTCAATGGAAAACGCCAACTTCAGCGTTTTCAAAGCGTTTTCAAAGCGTTTTACAGCTGACTTGTTCACTTATTTTTATAGAAAAAAAAAAAGGACGTTTTATATGAGCTGTAAAACGCTTTGAAAACGCTATGTATTGGCGTTAAGCAAAAGGCTGACTTTCAGCCTTTTCTACTGCAGCCTCTAGTGTGAAAGAGCCCTCAGGGCTTGATTCACAAAAGAGTGCTAACTGTTGACACGGCCGTTTTCGTGCGAATTTTCGTGTTTGCGCGCAATGAAACGTTTTTGTGTGAAATCGTTATCGTTTTCACGCGCAAACGCGAATTTTCGTGCGAAATCGATAACGATTTAACACGAAAAAGTTTCATTGCGCGCGAACGTGAAAATTCACGCAAAAACGCCCATGCTAACAGTTAGCACTCTTTTGTGAATCAAGCCCTAAGACATAAGAAGGAAGTACTAAGATTAATTTGCGAATACAGATTAATGTCAATATTAAAGTGGACCTGAATTCTTGCACAGGATAGCAGGAAAACATAGAGAAATGCACCCTGTGTGTATTTATAGAGTTTAGCCTGTCTAATTTCCCTCATCTGTGACTAATCACAAGTTGTAATTTCATCCCTCAGCTGTGTCAGCAAACTACCATGGCAGAGAGGCTAATTTGAAAGCACAGGATGTTAACAATATGTCTAGTTCCATGGAAGTAGATACACTGCAGATTCATTGCAGGATTTGTATCAGCTGTAACAAAGAAATGTTTTTTTCTTTAAAGGTTATTATGCTGTTGCTTATCTATTAGAGTCAGGAGGAGGTTCTAAGTTCAGGTGCGATTTAAAAGCACAACAGGAAACATTTAGACATAAGAAGGAAGCACTGAGATTACTTTGCCAATACAGATCAATGTTAGTTTTAACTGAGATCTGACACAGTAAATTCTTTCCTACTGAGAAAAAAAGCAAAAATACACAACGTGTTTGTGTTAAAGTGGGATTGTCGGCCATAAAATCAAATTCCATTTACTCAATGCTTTGTGTTTATTATGTAGTCTACATCCTGATTCTGCATTGCAAGCATTCCAATATAATCATAAATGTGTCTGCTGGAAAAAATCTTATCACAGTCAGCTTGGCTCTATTCTGGTACATTGCCGGGAGAGGGAAGTTTGTCATCTCCCCTCCCACATTTCTGCTCCTCACTGATTGGCTGAGCACAGCTCAGTGTGACAGGAGGCTGAGAAGGGAAATACACCTCAGCCCTCTGCAGAAGCTGCTGAAATACGATCTACAGTCAGGTCCATAAATATTGGGACATCGACACAATTCTAACATTTGTGGCTCTGTATGACACAATGACAATGGATTTGAAATGAAACGAATACAATGTGCTATAACCTCCCTGGCGGTAAGCCCGTGCTGAGCACGGGCTATTCCGCCGGGAGGCACCGCTCAGGCCCCGCTGGGCCGATTTGCATAATTTTTTTTTTGCTGCACGCAGCTAGCACTTTGCTAGCTGCGTGCAGTGTCCGATCGCCGCCGCTACCCGCCGATCCGCCGCTATACGCGTCGCCGCAGCTGCCCCCCCCTCCCAGACCCCGTGCGCTGCCTGGCCAATCAGTGCCAGGCAGCGCCGTGGGGTGGATCGGAGTCCCCTTTGACGTCACGACGTCGATGACGCCATGGCGACGGGGGAAGCCCTCCAAGAGATCCCGTTCTTTGAACGGGATCTCTTGATCTCCGATCGCCGCCGAGCAGCGGCTACCATGTAGCGAGACCTCGTCTCGCTACATGAAAAAAAAAAATTAAAAAAAAAAAACGTATTTGCTGCCCCCTGGCGGATTTTTACAAACCGCCAGGAGGGTTAACTGCAGACTGGCAGCTTTAATTTGATGGTATTTACATCCAAATCAGGTGAACAGTTTTGGAATTACAACATTTTGCATATGAACCAAACCAAATAAACGTGCTAATTTAATTTCATTTAATTGTGTCCATGTCCCAATGTTTATGGACCTGACTGTATGCTGTGCTCACATGTGTTTACAAAGCAAGCTAGATATGACAATTCATTCCGCGTGTTTTTGTCAGATAACTGCTCAAACAGAACCGGCCGATTTCCCCCGACAAGTAACACAATCCTTGCTTCCAATTGTGATGATTTTGACATCTGGTAGCTTGCAATATTAATGAGAGACATACAAACATGAGATCTAATTTTGTATCCATGGGATACCAGCCTACAGTGTATTTGTGCCTTTAAAGGGAACCTGAACCGAGTAAAAGTATTTAAAATAAATAAATACACTGAGAAGCTGGTTGTATCCAAAAGCCATATTTGCCCATATCAAGATTAGCATCTTATGAGGGCAAAAAAGGGACATATTTATATTTAACTTAATTGGATAATATTATTTACCAGGACCCATTGGTCCATCTATAATCAGAGCATTTGAATTAGATATGGCAATGCAGTTTCTACAGAGCTCAGTGGGGAGGAGGGCTGGCAATATATACACCATTTCAGGTAGGAGAGAAAAAAGAATAAGGGAGGAAATGACATCAGGATTGGCTCCAGTCAGAGGCAGTAAAGATGGAAATGCCTGGAACAGTTTTCTCTTTATTTACTGCTAGCTGATGGCCCGGTGTTGCCTGAGTATGTATTCGGCTGTGTTGGCTCTGCCCACTTTTTGTAACCCTAACACACAATTACTCAATTATTCAATCACCTAGTTTGTGAGCTTTGCAGTCTTTGGCATCAATAATTTGCATCGAAATGAAACAAATCTGATTGGCTGTTTGTGGCTCCACCCCCTTTTCTGAATTTAAACTCCAGTCATCCAATGACCAACTGTACTAGGTTTGAGGCTTGTGCCATTAAAGTGGACCTGAACCCTTGCACAGGCCACAAAGAAAACATAACAGAAATGCACCCTGTATGTATTTAACCACTTCGTCCACAGGTCAGTAGATATACGTCCTCTGGGACTTCATCTAAGCCACAGGTCAGTAGAATCTACTGACCTGAATTGAAGCAGTGCTGTGCAGGATTGGGCTTGCTACTGTGCACATTTCTGGCACTATCTGATGCAGGACTAATTGGTGAATGGGAATATAAGTTTCCTGAGCTAATGAGATTGATTTTAACTATTAAAAATACTTGTATTTTCTCATTTCATAGTGAAAAACACACTCTGTAGCATTATTTCAGAATCAAATATCTTCACCATAAATTGAGACAGGAACATAATCTAAGTTTTGTGATAAGCAGTAAGAATAGCCAAACAGAATGTGTGTTTTTTATCCACAATACCACTTTTTATTTTTAAACTGGAGTAGGTAAAACTGAGAAATACATGTTTTTTCTATTTTTTCTTTGTTTTCCCATTAAAGTTCATAGAAAACAAAATTGTTTGAGGGGAAAAAATGGCATACAATGAAAGCCTAGTTTGTCTTGAAAAAAACAATATATATTTCATTTCTGTGTCATAAGTAGGGATCAAGTTATTTCTGATTAAATAGGGACATAGCGAAACTGTCAAAACTGCTCTGGTCAATACGTTGAAAACAAGGTCTGGATGCGAAGTGGTTAAAGAGTTTAGCCTGTGTAATTTCCTCATCATTTGTGTCTAATCACAAGTTGTAATTTGATTCCCCCCCCCCCCCCCCCCTTTGTCACATGACTGCCTATGGCAGAAAAGGCAGATAAGCCCATTTGAAAGCACAAGCTGTACACAATATATCTGCTTCCATGAATCAGGAAGTAGAAACCGTGCAGATTTATTGCAGGATTTGTATCAGCTGTAACAAAGAAATGTTTTTTTTGTTTAACGGTTATTATGTTGTTGTGTATTTTTTAGAGCAGAGAGGGGTTCTGAGTTCAGGTCCACTTTAACAGTGCAAGAATGGCAGCAATTATAATATTCCCCTTGAAAATCAATAGTTGAATTTTGATTGGCTTTTGTAGGCTCCACCCACTTGTCTCAATATTAATCCCAGTCACCCAGTGACCAACTGGGCAAAGTTTGAGAACCCTGCCATTAACAGTGTAGGAATGGCTGCAGTTTACATTTTCCCAGTGACATTTGTATTTGTCTCCGCCCACTTGTTGGTTATGGGGATAAAAAGTATCCTATACTTTATTCCAGGTAATGTACTATGTGTGTGCCAAATTTCATTCAAATCTGTTCAGCCGTTGTTGCGTGATCGAGTAACAAACATCCAAACTTTTGCATTCACAGTATAATATTAGTAAGATATAAAATTCTCTAAAATCAAAACATCACAGATTTATAAAAGATTTCAGCATGAAATCTATTGGAAATTGCCCTATCACCAGCACCTCCGCCTGCCACAACCCCCTATGTACCACCAACCCTATGCCTTTAGTAACCCTTTAAAGAGGAACTCCAGTGAAAATAATGTAATAAACAAAGTGCTTCATTTTTACAATAATTATGTATACATGATTTAGTCGGTGTTTGCCCATTGTAAAATATTTTAAATCCCTGATTTATATTCTTACATTTATCACATGATGACATTTTTACTGCTGGCAAGTGATGTAGCTGCTGCTTGCTGTTTTGGCAGTTGGAAACAGCTGTAAACAGTTATTTCCCACAATGCAACAGGGTTCACAGACAGGAAACTGCCAAGAGTACGTACTCAGAATTTCTTTGTGGGAGGGGTTTCACCACAATATCAGCCATACAGCGCCCCCTGATGGTCTGTTTGTGAATAGATTTCTCATGTAAAAGGGGGTATCAGCTACTGATTGGGATAAAGTTCAATTCTTGGTCGGAGCTTCTCTTTAAAGAGGATCTGTAACATAAAAAGATCCCCTGGGGGGTACTCACCTCGGGTGGGGGAAGCCTCCGGATCCTAATGAGGCTTCCCACGCCGTCCTCCATCCGTCAGGGGTCTCGCTGCAGCCCTCCGTGGAGTCCGGGCAGCGGTGACGTCATTATTTACCTTCCTGGCTCCAGCGCAGGCGCTCTGACGGCTGTCGGCTCCGAACTACACGGAAATACCCGATCGCCGTCGGGTCTGCTCTACTGCGCAGGCGCAAGTTTCCGGCGCCTGCGCAGTAGAGCGGACCCGACTGAGATCGGGTATTTCCGTGTAGTTCGGAACGGAAAGCCTCCACAGCGCCCCCCGCTGGAGCCAGCAAAGGTAAATATTAAACTAACAGTCGGCACAGTCGCCGGCTGTTCGGAGGGCTGCGGAGAGACCCCCGTGGGACAGAGGACGGCGTGGGAAGCCTCATTAGGATCCGGAGGCTTCCCCCACCCGAGGTGAGTACCCCCCAGGGGATCTTTTTAATGTTACAGAGTCTCTTTAAGTCCAAGGCTTTCCTCAGTAGGTTATTATTCCTCCCAGCACTTGTGCTCTTAAATGTAAAGAATTGACACAGCAAAACAAATGCCATATGCTTCATCTCAAGCACTTCCTGTCTGCATGTTGTTATTGTTCAACTTTGTTTTGAGTGGAATGGAAGTTGGGTTTGACTGTAAAACTGCTGAATCTGGTGGAATGTTGTTTTAAAGGGCATGTACATCGACATTTCAACTCGGTTTATCTAAAATGAAATTAAAGGCAAGGAAACAAAAATATTGATGTACTGTAGCTCCAAACCCCGGCCTGCTAATGGTTTAAGCCTACAGCAACTCTGAAGCGAAAATAAACTATGAGATAATGAATAGTATGTGTAGTACGGATAATAAATAGAACATTAGTCGCAGATAAAAGAGGCTCATGTTGTTTTCCAGTACAGGAAGAGTTAGAACACTAGTAATGATAGAAAAGACCAGTGTGGTTTGCACTCTAAAATTACAATGTTTGCTTTTTAATTTTTAGTGGTACGCATGGCAAGGGGTGTGGCAGGGGTGTGATTAGAGGTGTGAAAGGGTAGTATCGCAAAGTGTCCCTCTTTTTCACCTCAAAAAGTTGGGAGGTATGGCTAAGGTAAGTATTTAACTTTACTTCAATCTCCTGCTTCAAATATGCTTTAAAGAGACTCTGAAGCGAATTTGTTTTGCTATATTTACCTTAGCATTCGCTTCAGAAGTCTCACCAGTGCTAAACCGCTGCATTCCCGGCAAAAAGCGAGGGCTGCAGACCCCCCAAATCCCCGGGCAAGCATCCACTACCAACTTGGTCGTGGATTCTGCTGCCCTGAGAGGCTGAGTTATTCACTGTAGCTCCGCCTCTCCTGCTGTCGATCGCCGCGTGGATCGCCGCCTCTCCCCGCCCATCTCTGTGAAGAAAGAGTGAGAGGGGCGGGGAGAGTCGGCGATCCGCCGCAATTGACGTTAGAAGAGGCAGAGCTGCAGCAGAGAGCTCTGCCCCTTCCAGGAAGCGCTGTCCTTAGACCCCCCGGGGATTTGGGGGGTCTGCAGCCCTCGTTTTTCGCCTGGACAGCCATCTTTTTGGTTGAAAGAAGGTGACAGGGAGCATGTGCTATAGTTCCAACTGTTCTGTGTCCTGATCACCCCTCCCAGGTGCGCGCTAAGCTTCAAATCTCAAATTAAAAAAAAAAAAAAAATTGCACCAAAACAACAGAACGAGAACAACAACATCAGAAATCCCATCATGCTTTGCACAGCATCAGGGGAAAAATGCCCAGGCAGTTTTGTTCTGTGCAGATAAAAATGAGGCTTGGGTAAGAAAAACAAAGTTCTGATGCTGTGAAACTGTTAAAGAAACACCAAGCCTTTTCAGTGCTGCTGAGTAGATTTTAAGTCTGGAGGTTCACTAACAGAAATGTTACTACTCTAGATCAGTGGTCCTCAAACTAAGGCCCACGGGCCGAATGTGGCCCGCTAAGGCTTTTTTACTGGCTCCCCACTCACAAAACGTATTACTTATAGATGCGGACAGCTGCATCTTTAAATATTGGCAGCCCACGTATAGAATAGCAGTGCTGGCACCACCCTTTCATATGGAAGCCAAAAAGAAGTCATTCACTGTTGTCCACTTGGGTGGAAGGTTGTCACCTGGGTATGCTTCTTTGTCTGGCCTGCAAAGACTTCTTCAGATTGTACTGCAGGCCATTTGGTGACATTATGGCCCACATATGACTTGCTATGCTAGGGTCACAATATCTGCACTTGCTGTGTCGGAGACATAATAACTGCACTTGCTGAGTTGGGGGGCATACTATCTGCACATCAGGGGCAAACCCAGGATTTTAAAGGGGGGGATTTCTGAAAGGTCTCTCTCAGCCAAGCACAATACAGTATAATAATATGGTAGGATATCTTGCTGTATACACACAATGCATTTTCCCATCCGACCGACTGACAACGGGGATAGATCAGGAACAGTTTGGATACAGATAATAATGAGGACAGCCGACATTGGTAATGAAGGGGAAAGTGAAGCATTCACCCAGCAGGGCACAGGGCTGTGCTCATTCAGAGCTGCTCCATGCTCTGTACACACACTGCTGCTCCATGCTCTGTACACACGCTGCTGTACCATGCTCTGTACACACGCTGCTGCTCCATGCTCTGTGCACACGCTGCTGCTCCATGCTCTGTACACACGCTGCTGCTCCATGCTCTGTACACACGCTGCTGCTCCATGCTCTGTACACACGCTGCTGCCCCATGCTCTGTACACACGCTGCTGCTCCATGCTCTGTACACACGCTGCTGCTCTATGCTCTGTACACATGCTGCTGCTACATCCACAGTCAACTGTAGCCCGGGAAAGAAAGGGGGCAATGCAGTGAGCTGCTATTCTTGTGTCTCAACATGTGCCTGTCCCCAGACACTGCACCAGCCCTGGTCTGGGGGGGGGGGGGGTCGCGTTCTGGGCAGCTGTAATCCCCCCCTGCGTTTGCCTATGCACATGTTAAAATGGTCTGGTTAAATGGGAGACATTAGGGCTGAACATGTTAATAGAAGCTGTCTACAATACCTAGGTACAATGTAATGTTTTCTACATCATTTTATGTATACTCCACCCCCTGGCAGTCTGAGGTTTGTTGACCCGGCCCTTGGCTGAAAAAAAGTTTGGGGACCCTTGCTCTAGATCAGACATGGGCAAACTTGGCCCTCCAGCTGTTGAGAAACTACAAGTCCCACAATGCATTGCAGGAGTCTTACAGCCACAGTCATGACTCATAAAGGCAAATGCATTGTGGGACTTGTAGTTCCTTAACAGCTGGAGGGCCAAGTTTGCCCATGCCTGCTCTAGATGGTAATGCATGTTTAATGACCCTAGTAAAGTTTTATATCTGTAAAAGAAACAGATGTCGGGCACAAGACAGACTTTCTAACACATTTCCTTCAGCTGCCCTCCACAGAGCAGAGTCTCAGGATTTCCCATGGTATGCTGTCTCTCGATAGACTATCATCTTCTCTAATCATACCAATAACTATAATCATCCAATAACAACATGAAGAAGGACATTATAGCACACAGAGATGAAACGTGCACATCCCGTAGCTCTCATAGTCCGCTCATGTTGCTTGTGCTGTCGCTTCCCCATGTGCGGCTGCATGTGGGGTCACTGATTTGACCACTACAGAAGAAACATTAAAAGAAATTATACATTTGTAGGAACGCTTAGGGGAGTGTGAACACAGGAGTGTGTTTTTTTTAGCAACGCTTGGGGGAAAAAATGTATCTATTTCTACTTTAGAAAATGACAGAGGGAAGCTTATGGTGTGTTTCAGTACAGACGAGAAAAGATTGTTTTTGTTTTAAATGATTTCATTTGCATTTCTAGTAAGCCTGGAAAACAGGATGATGATGAAGCTCACTTACCCTTCACTGAGAATGAGCAGGTAAAGGATTGCACAAAGTCATACAAGGATTTTCAGCTATGTCTTTACTGGGACTTCTTAAAGTCCACCTTCAACATACCTCCCAACCAGGGCCGGCGCTACCATAGAGGCAAAGGAGGCAATTGCCCCAGGGCCTCAGAGCCTGTAGGGGCCCCCAGTGGCTACAAGAGGAAAAAATGTTTTTTTTAAAGAGAATCTGTACTCTAAAATTCTTACAACAAAAAGCATACCATTCTATTCATTATGTTCTCCTGGGCCCTTCTGTGCTGTTTCTGCCACTCCCTGCTGCAATCCTGGCTTGTAATTAACAGTTTTAGGCAGTGTTTACAAACAAACTAACCAGCTTGTGATAGGCTCACATAAGCAAAGTGTGTGAGTCATACAGAGCCTGCAGGGGGCCTGCAGAGGGTGTGCATAGCTTCTATCCAATCACAAGCAGCCCTGCACATTCCAGACTGACTCAGCCCGACAGAGCCGACAGAGGAGAGAATATTAGATCATATAACAGAGATAATACAGTCACTGTACAACTAGGAAAGGCTGCAGTAAGACAGACCACATTAGAACAGGCATAGGAACTTATAGGATAGAAGAAATAAGGATGGAAATTTTGTTACAGAGTCTCTTTAAAAAGACCTTATAGTTTTTGAGAAAATCGATTTTAAAGTTTCAAAGGAAAAAAATACACATTTAAAAACTCGCCGACTTTACCGGTTAATAGCAAATCCACCTTAAATGCTAGAAACCCTAAATTTGCAGGATAAGAGGAAACATTTTTTCAAAAAGACCTTATAGTTTTTGAGAAAATCGATTTTAAAGTTTCAAATGAAAAAAGTATACTTTTAAATGTGGTAAATGTCACTTTTAGTAGCAATCCTAACGGTAGTGTAATTTTACATGTATCAAAAAGAGCAATACATTTCCTGACGGGTTTCCAGGGGGTCCATATGCAGCCGCAGCGCTTTGGCCAGGGATCGCTATACAGCCGCAATATGGCTGTATGAAGATCCCTGGCATTTTTCCAATTTTCCAAATTTGTTTATGTTTAGAGTGGGACATTTAAAAAAAATTATGTGGGGTCCCCCCTCCTGAAACTTTTGAAAACCTTGTCCCCCATGCAGGCTGGGATAGCCAGAATGTGGAGCTCCGACCGATGGGGGCTTCGCACCCTGACTATACCAGCTGCAAAAAAGGTCCCTTAATGACGATTTTTATTCCGGGGTATCTGTTGGGGGGGGGGGGGGGGCAGGTTTATTTTGCCCTGGGACCCCATTGTTGCTTAAACCAGCTCTGCTCCCAACTTTTTGAGATAAGAAAGAAGGACACTTAAGCCACGCCCCTGCCACACCCTTGACCACGCCCCATCACACCCTTAGTCACGCATACCATAAAGATTTCATAAGAACAATATGTTTTATAATTCAAACCAAACTGGTCCATTCTATCCTGATTCATTTTCCTTCATTTTAACAATCTAAACTTAGTAATATATCAATTTAAAGTTTAGAGTCAATCAAACACTTTTTATATATATATATATATATATATATATATTTACATAGGAAGAGGGACAACGTCCTGAAAGAGGGACAAATGAGGAGGACAGAGGGACAGGGCTCCCAAAGAGGGACAGTTGGGAGCTATGCCTTCAGGCAGAAATCTTAATTTGTAAAAAAAAACAAAAAAAAAACTCAGTAATCAGAGGGCTTACTTACTGTCTGTGTGGTGTGAATGGAATGAGCTAAACTTTCTTTTTAAAGAGAACCCGAGGTGGGTTTGAAGAATATTATCTGCATACAGAGGCTGGATCTGCCTATACAGCCCAGCCTCTGTTGCTATCCCAAACCCCCCATAAGGTCCCCCTGCACTCTGCAATCCCTCATAAATCACAGCCACGCTGCTGACAAACAGCTTGTCAGAGCTGGCTGTGTTTATCTATATAGTGTCAGTCTGCTGCTCTCCCCGCCTCCTGCAGAACTCCAGTCCCCGCCTGCATCCCTTCCCTCCCTGCTGATTGGAGGGAAGGGACGGGGGCAGGGACTGGAGCTATGCAGGATGCGGGGGAGCAGCAGAGACTGACACTATAGATGTAAACACAGCCTCACAGCATGGCTGTGATTTATGAGGGATTGCAGAGTGCAGGGGGACCTTAGTGGGGTTTGGGATAGCAACAGATGCTGGACTGTATAGGCAGATCCAGCCTCTGTATGCAGATAACATTCTTTAAACACACCTCGGGTTCTCTTTAAAAATGTTATCACATGACCTACAGAAACTGGGCTTCTCTTCAAAACGAGCCTAGAAGCCTTTGGCATCCATGTTCTTCGTTCCATTTTGAGCCCCCTAGGGAGATGCAGAAAAGCCAATGCTGGATGTCACATGTAGTGTCCAGGATGAGACGATGGGATCGAGGGTGGCGTTTAGCAAATGATGGGTAAAGCCGGTACCACTGAGCGACCATTGCCCTGACCGTGCTTTTAACACATAAAGGGAGGGGGGACAAGAGCCCAATAGTGTGATATTGTATAGATGATAATTAATAATGAGTAATATAACAATCTAATACTCACAAACCAGGGTTACCATTAGGCAACCACTGTGAAGGCAGGTGGGGAGATTAACCTGACCCCACTCAGGATTAAAAGTCGCTCTCTGTAGATAGGAAGAAGATGGGTACAACCCTCCACCAAGGGTGGACTTAGCAATATGTAGAAGCTTTCCAGAGGCGCCAATAGAATAAAAGTCACTTAAACGAGCATAAAACTGATGGGGCAGTGGTGGGCCTATCCCATCCATGCAGACAAAGCAAATAAAGGAAGGACTGTGGCATCAACAGTCAAACAACAATGTATTTATACTCCACAGTAAAAATAGGCAACGTGTTTCACGGGCTCAATCCCGCTTCATCAGGCCAATCAAAAAAGGAGCATACAGCTTATCAGCATCAAAACCACAATGAGCGCCTCTGTACAGATAGGCCTAGTGCACACCAAAAACCGCTAGCAGATCCGCAAAATGCTAGCAGATTTTGAAACGCTTTTTCTTATTTTTCTGCAGCGTTTCAGCTAGCGTTTTGCGGTTTTGTGTAGCGGTTTTGGTGTAGTAGATTTCATGTATTGTTACAGTAAAGCTGTTACTGAACAGCTACTGTAACAAAAAACGCCTGGCAAACCGCTCTGAAGTGCCGTTTTTCAGAGCGGTTTGCGTTTTTCCTATACTTAACATTGAGGCAGAAACGCATCCGCAATCCAAAATCTGCAGCAGCCCGGGAGTATGCGTTTCTGCAAAACGCCTCCCGCTCTGGTGTGCACCAGCCCATTGAAATACATTACCCTAGCGGATCCGCACCCGCAAGCAGATCGCAAACCGCAGCGGAAACGCTCCGGTGTGCACTAGGCCATAGAGTTGGTTTTGATGCTGATAAGCTGTATGCTCCTTTTTGAAACGCGTTGCCTATTTTTATTGTGGAGTATAAATAAATTGTTGTTTGACTGTTGATGCCACAGTCCTTCCTTTGTTTGCTTTGTCCGCATGGATGGGATAGGCCCACCACTGCCCCATCGGTTTTAAGCTTGTTTAAGTGACTTTTATTCTATTGGCGCCTCTGGAAAGCTTCTACATAGTGCTTTTAACACATGTTCATTTCAGGTAGTGTTGGTAAAGCTACTGCTGCTTCCTGGTAGTGGTGATCGTAATCAGTTAATTCGGATTACGCAAAATTTCGCATACATTTTTGCATTTACACCCATACGAAATTACAATTTGTAAATTCAATTGACTTTGCATGGTCATTCGTAATTTCGAGTAAAATTTTGTGTAATTTGTACGTAATTTCATACGAAATCAATTCTTTATTTGTATCCGGTAAACAAGTAATAAGGATGCTAACCAGGCAATCTAAAACTTAAAATCACTATTACTTTTCTTGTTGATTAATAATCATTTCGCAGTTTACCAGACTCTTATCTGGTACACACAAAATTTGGTACACAAAAAGGAAGTTGCAGGGCATGCTGGGTTGTCCTTTTCTGCTTCTCTACCTCTGCTCAGACTTAACTAATGCAGCCTGATTGGCTGAAGCCTCTTTCCCTCCTGTTTTCCCCTCCCACTCTTCTGTTTCTCTCTAATTGGCCAATATTTCTCATGCTGAGACAATGCATTTTCTATAGCGAAGGGCGTGCAAATCAGGCAGAGGAGATTAAAGGAGGAAATAACATCAGGATTGGCTTCAAAATAGACACACTTAAAATAGGAAATGCTAAGAAGGATTTTCTCTTTTTTTTTTTTTACTGTAGAAAAATCACTAAAATCAAAACGTGGACAGTGCAATGCATCTGTTATGTAAGTAGAGCAAGTATTTATCTACTTATATCAACAAAGCATTTATCTACTTTTATATTTGAGGTTTTTTTGGGCGATACTATGGCTGACAGCTCCTCTTTAACCAATACACTATCCAGCTGGAGCAATATCATAGTGATATTAATACACACAAGAGGAAACTGCATTCCGTGTAGGCATTTGGCAATCCGCTGGCGGCACTGTGTGTGGCCGGCTGCAGGCTCACATGATAGATAACAAAAAGCTTACACTCAGCTGCCCAGCAGATGTAAACAAGCATCCAGCATGCCAGGCTCTGTCACGGCGTGCGAAAACGTACATATATACCGTACATACATCTGTGCGCACACTGCCAGGGACTTTCTACTGTCTGCAGTAGCATTATTTCCCCAACAGATCAGCTCAGGCTCAGAGAACATAGAAGAAGGGCTGTGGAATCCATCCAGCTGAGAGAAAAGACATACTTGTCAGAATATCTAGACTGCTGCTGCTATAAACACAGCTGAGAGTCTCTGCGCGAGGCAGCCAGGATGACTGTCAATGTTGAAGCAATGCTGCAGTAAGGCCTCTTTCAGACAGGCAAGCTGAAGGTAGTGAATTTACCGCCTGTCTGCCGCTCTGCTGCACTGGGCCGAGGTGGTCGCTTGGTAGTGGTGGTCTTAAAGGGGACCTGAACTCTTGCACAGGACAGAAGGAAAACAGAGAGACCTGCACCCTGTATAAATCTAGAGAATTTAGCCTGTCTAATTCCCCCTCCTCTGCGACTAATTTCAGGTGTAATTTGATCTATTCAGCTGTGTTAGATGGCTGCCTCTGCAGAGCAGCTACTTGGTAAAAACAGGATGTTAACCCCATGTCTGCTTCTATGAAAGCAGGAAGTAGACACACTGAAGATTTAATGCAGGATTTTAATCAGCTGCAACAAAGAAATGTTTTTTATTTTCTGTAAAGGATACTTTGCTGTTGCTTATCACTTAGAGCAGAGTGGAAGTTCTGAGTTCAGGTCCGCTATAAAGTAAATGTCTCGAGGGGAGTAAGAGTGTACCTGGGGCTTTTTCCAGCCCCTTGTAGTCCACCAGCTCCCTCATTGTTTGTCCGGCCCCTTCCATTCTGCTGATTTCAACTCTGGCAGTCACAGACTACTGTACATTTGTGGCTCCCAGGGTGCTGGAAATAGCCTCATGTAAGTACTGTATATACTAGAGCAGTGGTCCTCAAACTAAGGCCCGCGGGCCGAATGCAGCCCCCTGAGGCTTTACCATCAATCCACAGGGAAGCCAGCGAGCAGCCATTGGCTGGCTTCCAATCAAATTCTGCATCAGGTGACACTGCTGTCCAATTGGACGACAGGTATGCTTCCCTGTCAGACAGAGTATGCTTCACTGTCTGGCAAAAAGTTTTTTTTACTATCTGCACATGCTGTATTGGGGGCATAATATCTGCTTTGGTTAAATGGGAGACAAAAGGGCTGCACGTGTAAACAGGTAATAGTTTACACTACCTAGGTTCAATGTAATGTTTTCTACATCATATCATGTATACTCCAGCCCCCCATTAGTTTGAAGTATGTTTACCCGACCCTTGACGGAAAAAGTTTGGGGACCCCTGTACTAGAATATACTGTAAGTTTAGAAATGTAGGTCTGATTCACTTATAAAAGTATAGGGATAGACTTATACACGAGTCACGGGCACCACTGAGCAGTAATGTGTGTACTAACAGTGACATTCCCATTCCCAAGAAAAATATGTTATTTTATAATTCAAACCACACATTTTGTCTTCGTATTAACATTTGAATATAAGAAATATATCAATTGAAAGGATGGGAATAAAGTGTAGAGTCAATTAGACACATTTTTCAGTAGAAAAATAAATATACCTACATAAATCTATACATCAATCCTAAAAAAGGGACACATGAGGGAGAAAGAGGGACAGAGAGAGACAAGGGCGCTGCTCAGATGTCCATCTGGAAGAAGCTTAAAGGATCATACACACCAGAAGATTTACGGATCGAATCGTGAACGATGAGTGAACATTTGCGCGATATCGCATATGGGTCAATTACACGCAACAATCGTTTGCTTTACATGACCGTCATCATGGATCCAATCGTGGGTAGTCGTTCCAATCTTCATCACGTTCTCCCCCGTGGTTTGTTTCCACAGCGCACAACTGAGGAAGATGGATTGGGGCAGGGGCGTAACTAGAAATCACTGGGGCCCCCTGCGAAACTTTGGATGGGGCCCTCCTCGTTGGAGCTTTTCTTTCTCCAGCATCACTACAGTGCACAGCACTTGGAGAGGGGAAGAGAGGCTGGGGGCTAGGCGCTGTACACAAGACCCTACTGAACACTGAATAGGTACTGTGTCTACAAATCTTTTTTCTACAAAACTTTGTATGATTTGTTATCAGTGGCTGAACAGATGCAGCCATTAGAACAATTGTGCAGAGAGCACAATTTTTTTCCCCTTAGTTGTCAGTCTCTCAGGAAGGGGAAAATAAACTTCTCCCCCCACAGGGCCCCCTGCATCCCTTGCATGGTCTATAGTTACGCCCCTGGATTGGGGGCTCAATTGTTCATTGACACGTGGGTCCATCTTCCAGGGTCTTTGTAGTGCGTATTCAGCTTAAAGGACTCACAAGGTGAGTAAACAAAACCTATTTTTACTTACCAAGTCACATGTGTCCCTCGCCACAGCTCTGGTGTTCTCCCATCTCCCAGTGGCTTCCTCGCTCAACCACGCCTGCTTCATCGGGAGCGTACTGCACTGGCATAAGCCCCATCCGGGGTCAGTCATCTTCAGAGGCTGCCAGCAAGAGAAGACCAGAGCTGCGGTGAGGGACACATGTAACTTGTAGGGGCTGGAAGAGGCTTCAGGGAGTAAAAACAGTTGTTTTTTTTTAACTCACCTCGTCGTGAGTCCTTTAAGGGTGGAAGGAGGAGGACTGGTGGGCATACAGTGCAGCATGAGCTGACAGGAAGCTGGATTACCAGTATACAGATAAGACATACAGTACACTGACCCTGACATCACTGAATCCCTTATCAGACAGAAGTCAGACTGCCAGCCTTTAGCACTATCTATTATGTTATTCTTGCTATGGGTACATGAAACAGCAATTGGCTCAGGCACCTGCAGCCAGCTGACCTTTTTCGGGCAATGGTTCTCATATACCAAGGCCTCAAATACTTAGCTCAGCCTAGGCCTCAACTATTTTTTTTATGGCCTAAGTAGACAGTTGCTATAGCAACCATAATAGTAGTCAACATGTGGGAATAAATGGCTCAATATATCTTTAAACCACAGCTGTTCATAGGCATTTGATAAAACATTTTTATAGAATGAATAATGCATCAAGAAGTCTCAGTTTTTGCAAAATAAAAGAAGGAAATAAGCAGAAAATTAGAGCATGATGGGATAGTGGTTAGCACTCTCGCCTTGCAGCACTGGGTACCTGATTTGAATCCCAGTCAGGCCAGTAGGCCACCATCTGCACAGTGTGTATGTTCTCCTTGTTGGAGCAGAGTGTTCTGTACACACAGATACGCACCCAGTGTAACAAATTAGAACTCCTTAGTGAAGAAAAACATGCAGAGATATATCATGCACAACCATCAGGAAATTAGTGTTGTCCGGATCATGAACGATTCGGATCTTTGATCCGTATCTATGTTGTGAGTCAAATCATCCGAATCATCAAAATGAGTGAATCGGATCGCAAAGGGGGCAGGGCCAGGAGCGGCACGCCCCCTCTCAGCGGCCAGCGGGGTCCTGAAAGGAAGCAGAGCAGAGATGGATCGCTCTGTTGGAGGGGAGGCAGCCTTGCAGGGACAGGTAGATGACAGAGGGGACATGGGTGCCACTGCCAGATATGTGTAGAGCACACATACTGGCTGCAATGTGCTGCTCATTACAGGCTGTCTGTTCCATAGTTGTGCACAGTGATCACATTGGAAGCTTTTGGCACAGCTCAGTAACGTTACAGACAGCATGCTGGGCTAGGACAGGGCAGGCACTGTAATTGCTGTGCAATATGATCCTCCTGCACTGCTCTAAACAGCTGCACTTCACTTCTGGGAATGCTTTGGGGAATGGGAGTTGGGAGTATACAGATGAACATATAGGTGAAATATATGTAAAGCATATGATTGCAGCATGTGGGTATTGTGTGCAAACATTTCTGCTCTCTGCTCGTCCCTCCTCCCTTCTCTGTCCACTCCCTGCCCTCTGTCCATCTTCTCCACTTCTCTGTGTGTCCACCCCGCTCCCCTTCTCCTGTCCTGCTAGTCATTTCACCCCCCGAATGCTTCCCTTGTAAAATGATCCGAGATTCGGATCAAAGATCCGGATCTTTTCAATGATCCGATTCGAATCATCCGAATCATTGAAAAGATCTGAACTTCGCATCTCTACAGGAAATGCAGCTTACTTAGAACAGAGAGATTACAAAGTGAATACAGGAAATGACAATCCCATAACGATTACCATATTGTTCTAAACACAGTAACATCTAGTGGTTATTTTAGTATACTGCAGTTTAAAGCAATAATTCTGTTGCTACTTCCAACTCTCCCTGGCCCATATGCCATTCACTTTTTTCTCCCGAGATTTCTCCTAGGTAATACTTTCACAGATTGTTATAAAGTGCCTTTTACGCCACCAGCAAACAAGAAAATGGTCCAAATAAATTTTATAGTACTTTTCACCAACTTTTGGGTACTTTTTGAATTGTAAAATGCTGCAAATGTAGCTTCAAGAGAAGATGAAAATGATCTCCTAGGAGATAACTGAGGTGAAAAAATTAAAGGGGAACTGAAGTAAGAGGTATACGGAGGCTGCTATATTTATTTCCTTTTAAAGAGAGTCTGAAGCGAGAATAATTCTCGCTTCAGACCTCATATATAGCAGGGGCACGTGTGCCCCTGCTAAACCGCCGCTATCCCGCGGCTTAATGGGGGTCTCTTGACCCCCAAATCCCCTCCGTGCAGCGGGGGAGTGCTTCCTGGTTTGGGCAGGGCTAACCGCCGCAGCCCTGCCCCACGCGCGTCTGTCAGCGCGTATCTCCGCCTCTCCCCCGCCCCTCAGTCTTCCTTTACTGAGAGGGGCGGGGGAGAGGCGGCGATGCGCGGCTGATAGACGCGAATGGAGGCAGGGCTGCAGCCGTAAGCCCTGCCTCCAGGAGCGACCAAGTCTGCGACCAAGTGTCGCAGTGGGGGGTTTGGGGGTGAAGGGACCCCCGTTTAGCGGCGCGTATGCGGCGGTTTAGTTTAGCAGGGGCACACGTGCCCCTGCTAACTATGAGCTCTGAAGCGAGATTTATTCTCGCTTCAGAGTCTCTTTAATCAATACCAGTTGCCTGGCAGCCCTGCTGGTCTATTTCTCTGCAGTAGTATCTGAATAACACCAGAAACAAGCATGCAGCTAGTCTTGTCAGATCTGACTTTAAAGTCTGAAACACCTGATCTGCTGCATGCTTGTTCAGGGGTTAAGGCTAATAGTATTAGAGGCAGAGGATCAGCAGGGCTGCCAGGCAACTGGTATTGATTAAAAGGAAATAAATATGGCAACCTCCATATACCTCTATCTTCAGTTCCCCTTTAACTGCATATGGGCCCCTGGCCCATATGCAATTAACCTTTTCTACTGAGGTTTCTCCTAGGGGTTAATTTTTCAACTTATTTTTAATATAACTTTTCAGCACTTTTCAATTGAAAAGGTACTAAAAAGTATATGTAAAAGTGCTATCAAAATTACTTTAATTACAGTATTTTCTTGCTTGCTGGTGGTTTAAAAGGCATTTTATTGACAATTGTGAAATATCACCAAGGAGAAAACGTTAGTTGCATATGGCTCCTGTGTCTGTGTGGGTTTCCTCTGGGCACTCTGATTTTCTCCAACAACTCAAAAACATACAGATACGTTTATTTGTTTCCCCCCCAGCTGGCACTAGACTAGGATATATACACTACATACATAGACATATGACTATGGTCAGGGCCGGGCCGAGGCATAGGCTGGAGAGGCTCCAGCCTCAGGGCGCAGTGTAGGAGGGGGCGCACAATTCATTCAGCTGTCATTCCTAATTGTGTTTGAAGCAGAAAGAAATAAGAAAAGGGGATACATAGCAGTGACTGCAAGTCAGATAACTAGATATTAAGGTGTTGGGGAGGTTGTGGGCCCTGTGGCCCTCTTAGTCTAATAGCAATCAGTGTGTGACGGCTGGGGTGGGAGGGATGGAGGGGCGCACTTTGGTGTCTCAGCCTTGGGTGCTGGAGGACCTTGTCCCAGCTCTGACTATGGTAAGGATTGTGAGCCCCTCTGAGGTAGTGTTGTCCGGATCATGAACGATTCGGATCTTTGATCCGAATCTATTTTGTGAGTCGAATCATCTGAATCATCAAAATGAGTGATTCGGATCGCAAAAGGGGCGGGGCCAGGAGCGACACGCCCCCTCTCAGCCGTCAGCGGGGTCCTGGAAGCAGAGCAGAGATGGATCGCTCTGTTGGAGGGGAGGCAGCCTTGCACAGCCACAGGTAGATGAGAGAGAGGGGACATGGGTGCCACTGCCAGATGTGTGTAGAGCCCATACTGGCTGCAATGTGCTGCTCATTATAGGCTGTCTGTTCCTAGTTGTGCACAGTGAATACATTGGAAACTTTTGGCTCAGCACAGCTCAGTAACTTTGCAGGCACTGTGATTGCAGCGCAATATGATCCTCCTGCACTCGGCACTAAACAGCTGCACTTCACTTCTGGGAATGCTTTCTTTCACTGTGCTACTTTACATTCAAAGTACACAGATGAACATATAGGTGAAATATATGTAAAGCATATGATTGCAGCATGTGGGTATTGTGTGCAAACAAACATTCCTGCTCTCTGCTCCTCCCTTCTCTGTCCACTCCCTGCCCTCTGTACATCTTCTCCCCTTCTCTGTGTGTCCACCCCCCTCCCCTTCTCCTGTCCACAGCAGGGAAAGACCTGTCCTGCTATTCATTTCACCCCCGAATGTGCCGGTAGTAAAATGATCCGAGATTCGGATCAAAGATCCGGATCTTTTCAATGATCCGATTCAAATCATCCAGGACCAGGTCATTGAAAAGATCCGAACTTCCCATCTCTACTCTGAGGGACAATTAGTGACATGACAACATACCGCACGACAAAAAAATGTTGGCGCTTTATAAATTTAATGAAATCTCTGTATTTCCGACTGGAATTTGACAGAGTAACCAAGCAGCTCAGGGTGACCCAAACTACTAGGAATGTATAGGTGGATAAAAGGGACCAAAAAGATCTCCTACTAAAAAAAGAAAAGTTTGGTGTATTTGCCTTCTTAAAACAGAAGGAAATCTGCAATAATTCAGCTATAAGTGAACATTTGTGGTTACCCACAATGCACACCTACTAAATATGCAAATTATCCCTTTTCACCCTTGGTAAGCCAAGCAAGCATCCAGAACCGCTGGTGTATAGCAAGCCTATAGCTTTAAATTTTACACAGTCATATCAAACCCACATGTGACAGCCTGTTTCAGACTTTTGGTCCTCATCAGTACATGGCAGGGATTGATACGGCTGTATGAGACTGGAATTTGGAAATTGTAAAACCGAAATCGAAATTCTGTGGTACTCAGATTTACCGAAATTCAGTAATTTTAGCCCAATCACAGAAAGTAGAAGCATTGGACCAATCAGAGAATGCAATTTTTTTTTTCTGCAAAAATCGAATTGCCGAGGTTCACAAGATTTTTCCGGTTTCTGATTTTCCAATTTCTGATTAATTTATTTTTGTCATTTTTTTTTGCATTTGCTGATACAAAAAAATTACAAAGTAATTACTTCTTGGAAATTGGAAACCAGAAATTGTAAAAATTGGAAATCGGAAATTGGCGTTGGCAGAAATCGAAATTTTCGACCATCCCAACAATGACTGTATTTCCGGTGCCGCCAGAAGCAGCGGTTCTCGTTAGTCTGTACATCACAGAGAAGCCGATCCAACAACACTGATGGGCTAGTGTATATTCCCTCCTGCGCTGGTGACGTCACAGCAAGCAGTGCTATTTATAAAGGTGCAAAGTGCCTCTGGCTAAGGTGCTAAAGTCTATTCATTTTACAGTGTCACTTCAGATATTGGTATTTCTGTAGGTCTGGAAGGCTACTGTATTCCATTATCAGACCATACTATATACTGTATAAACAATGGTTCATCCACAACCTAGCTTCAACACTATGCATAAAACACTGAAACATTTTCTTTGGATAATAAGTCATTTTTTGCTTTTTAAAAGTTTACAGTTCAGTTACTGTTCAGGAGCTCCAGTGCAGGCGCGTAACTGGGGGGAGCAGCTCATGCGACTGTACAGGGGCCCAGAGGTGTGTGGGGGCCCCAACTACGCATCTTCCCTTTCTCTGTTACTCCAGTTTTTTTTTGTTGTTGTTGTGGCTACACAACATGGGGCCCCACAGCAAAATTTTGGTTGCCCCCCCCCCCCCCCCCCCCCCCCCACACACACACACACAATTATAAGGTACATACCCACACGTTTTAGGAAGTCAGAGGTGCCCTCCAGAATTGGGAAACCTCTCAATATAAATAGCCAGAGGTACCCCCAATATCAGGTAGCTTCCCAGGACAGGTAGACAGTAGATCTCTCCACTACAACACAGCGCTGTCACTCAGCTACAGAGACTGTCACACAAAGTGTTGTCACTCACCTACAGAGACTGTCACACACAGCGCTATCATTAAGCTATAGAGACCGTCACACACAGCGCTGTCACTCAGCTACAGAGACCGTCACACACATTGCTGTCACTCAGCTACAGAGACTATCACACACAGCGCTGTCACTTAGCTATAGAGACTGTCGCACACAGCGCTGTCACTCAGCTATAGAAACTGTCACACACAGCGCTGTCACTTAGCTACAGAGACTGTCACACAGCGCTGTCACTCAGCTACAGAGACCGTCACACACATTGCTGTTACTCAGCTATAGAGACCGTCACACACAGCGCTGTCACTCAGCTATAGAGACTGTCGCACACAGCGCTGTCACTCAGCTATAGAAACTGTAACACACAGCGCTGTCACTCAGCTATAGAGACCGTCACACACATTGCTGTCACTCTGCTACAGAGACTATCACACACAGCACTGTCACTTAGCTTTAGAGACTGACACACACAGTGCTGTCACTCAGCTACAGAGACTGTCACACAGGCAGCGCTGTCACTCAGCTATTGAGACCGTCACACGCATTGCTGTTACTCAGCTATAGAGACCGTCACACACAGCGCTGTCACTTAGCTACAGAGACTATCACACACAGCGCTGTCACTCAGCTATAGAGACTGTCGCACACAGCGCTGTCACTCAGCTATAGAGACCGTCACACACATTGCTGTCACTCAGCTACAGAGACTATCACACACAGCGCTGTCACTCAGCTATAGAGACTGTCGCACACAGCGCTGTCACTCAGCTATAGAAACTGTAACACACAGCGCTGTCACTCAGCTACAGAGACCGTCACACACATTGCTGTCACTCAGCTACAGAGACTGTCGCACACAGCGCTGTCACTCAGCTATAGAAACTGTAACACACAGCGCTGTCACTCAGCTACAGAGACCGTCACACACATTGCTGTCACTCAGCTACAGAGACTATCACACACAGCGCTGTCACTCAGCTATAGAGACTGTCACACACAGTGCTGTCACTCAGCTACAGAGACTGTCGCACACAGCGCTGTCACTCAGCTATAGAAACTGTCACACACAGCGCTGTCACTCAGCTACAGAGACTGTCGCACACAGCGCTGTCACTCAGCTACAGAGACTGTCGCACAGCGCTGTCACTCAGCTATAGAGACCGTCACACACTGCGCTGTCACTCAGCTACAGAGACCGTCACACACAGCGCTGTCACTCTGCTACAGAGACTATCACACACAGCGCTGTCACTCAGCTATAGAGACCGTCACACACATTGCTGTCACTCAGCTACAGAGACTATCACACACAGCGCTGTCACTCAGCTATAGAGACTGTCGCACACAGCGCTGTCACTCAGCTACAGAGACCGTCACACACATTGCTGTCACTCAGCTATAGAGACCGTCACACACTGCGCTGTCACTCAGCTACAGAGACCGTCACACACAGCGCTGTCACTCTGCTACAGAGACTATCACACACAGCGCTGTCACTCAGCTATAGAGACCGTCACACACATTGCTGTCACTCAGCTACAGAGACTATCACACACAGCGCTGTCACTCAGCTATAGAGACTGTCGCACACAGCGCTGTCACTCAGCTACAGAGACCGTCACACACATTGCTGTCACTCAGCTATAGAGACCGTCACACACTGCGCTGTCACTCAGCTACAGAGACCGTCACACACAGCGCTGTCACTCTGCTACAGAGACTATCACACACAGCGCTGTCACTCAGCTATAGAGACCGTCACACACATTGCTGTCACTCAGCTACAGAGACTATCACACACAGCGCTGTCACTCAGCTATAGAGACCGTCACACACTGCGCTGTCACTCAGCTACAGAGACCGTCACACACAGCGCTGTCACTCTGCTACAGAGACTATCACACACAGCTCTGTCACTCAGCTATAGAGACCGTCACACACATTGCTGTCACTCAGCTACAGAGACTATCACACACAGCGCTGTCACTCAGCTATAGAGACTGTCGCACACAGCGCTGTCACTCAGCTACAGAGACCGTCACACACATTGCTGTCACTCAGCTATAGAGACCGTCACACACTGCGCTGTCACTCAGCTACAGAGACCGTCACACACAGCGCTGTCACTCTGCTACAGAGACTATCACACACAGCGCTGTCACTCAGCTATAGAGACCGTCACACACATTGCTGTCACTCAGCTACAGAGACTATCACACACAGCGCTGTCACTCAGCTACAGAGACCGTCACACACATTGCTGTTACTCAGCTACAGAGACTATCACACACAGCGCTGTCACTTAGCTTTAGAGACTGACACACACAGTGCTGTCACTCAGCTACAGAGACCGTCACACACAGCGCTGTCACTCAGCTATAGAGACTGTCGCACACAGCGCTGTCACTCAGCTACAGAGACCGTCACACACATTGCTGTTACTCAGCTACAGAGACCATCACACACAGCGCTGCCACTCAGCTATAGAGACCGTCACACACAGCGCTGTCACTCAGCTACAGAGACTGTCGCACACAGCGCTGTCACTCAGCTACAGAGACCGTCACACACATTGCTGTTACTCAGCTACAGAGACTATCACACACAGCGCTGTCACTCAGCTACAGAGACTATCACACACAGCGCTGTCACTTAGCTTTAGAGACTGACACACACAGTGCTGTCACTCAGCTACAGAGACCGTCACACACAGCGCTGTCACTCAGCTATAGAGACTGTCGCACACAGCGCTGTCACTCAGCTACAGAGACCGTCACACACATTGCTGTTACTCAGCTACAGAGACTATCACACACAGCGCTGTCACTCAGCTACAGAGACTATCACACACAGCGCTGTCACTTAGCTATAGAGACTGACACACACAGTGCTGTCACTCAGCTACAGAGACTGTCACACAGCGCTGTCACTCAGCTATTGAGACTGTCACACGCATTGCTGTTACTCAGCTATAGAGACCATTACACACAGCGCTGTCACTCAGCTACAGAGACTGTCACACAGCGCTGTCACTCAGCTATAGAGACCGTCACACACATTGCTGTCAGTCAGCTACAGAGACTGTGTCACACGCAGTGCTGTCACTCAGCTATAGAGACCGTCACACACAGCGCTGTCACTGACCTATAGAGACTGTCACACGCAGTGCTGTCACTCAGCTATGCAGCACAGTCTATTGGTGAAGTTACTGACCTTGCCTTTTCCTCTGTAGGTGAAGTTCAGCCTGCTGAAGGTTTTCACCATGACAAGAGCCGAGAATGCCAAGCCAATGGATAAGAAAGCAAATTCTGGTAATCCAATCTTTCTGCACACAGTGCATGTCGGAGACAGCCGGGGAGGACTGGAGAAAACATACATGAATTCACAGAGGAGGAATTGAAAAACTGAGGCCCAAAATATATAAAACAAAGTATATTATACAAGAGAGAGCATGTCCTGACTCTTGGGGGTCAGTAAAAAAATAGGGTAAAATGAAAAAAATTAAAAAAAAAAGAATAACAAAGTAAGGAAGAGAAAGCAGAGTGAGTGCATTCCTCTTTTTGGGAGAGGGGAGTGAGGGTGAGTGTCTGGTTACTGCAGAGGAGGGCTTCCTTATGGGAGTTCCCAGGGAGACCCTATTCTGTTACATTTACATACTTGCAGTGCTGGCGTTACATTAGCCTCAGGAAAAGCTTTTTCCCCCCTCTTCTTTGAGTTCCCAGAGTTCTCTATAAACTTGTAGTGACCTCAAACTATTTCCAATAACTTTGCCTTCTGGGGGAATCTTTCTTTAAAGAGATCTTGGCCAGGCAGCAGTTCAGACTGTACAAGTTCAGGCCCCGATGAGCAAAACATTTATCCTGAGTTATGTTACTCAATCATTTTCTCTGCCTGCCCATTCAAAAAATAAAATCTGCTGTCCTTGATTAACTTTTATGAAATATCACTTCGGTCAGCTTATTTGAATACTTGTGGTCAGTGGCATAGCTAAAGAGCTGTGGGCCCCGATGCAAGTTTTACAATGGGGCCCCCCAAGCACTCTATACATAACAATTGATACGGCGCACCAAAACCTTGCCAATGGCAACTACAGTGTTAGAGGTGCAAGAAGGGGATGGGGAGCTGTTTGTTAATGATTACCACTATTCAAAGTATCAATAGAAGTGATTATTATGAGCACAGGACCAATAGAGAGCTAATACTGTAGTTGAGGGAGGGCCCTTCGGGGCCCCTCTGGCCCAAGGGCCCCGATGCGGTCGCAACCTCTGCAACCCCTATTGCTACGCCCCTGCTTGTGGTTGCATTGTTCTGGAATTCTGTATTACAGAAACTAACAAAAGTGTGATGTTTGTGTGCAGGTGGAATCTGTAGCTTCATGGAGTATGGAGTGTGCAGAGAAAGCGGGAGAGAGAAAAAAGTGATGGGGAGAGAGAGAAACAGAAAAGTGATGGGGAGAAAGACAGCAAAGTAATGCAGAGAGAGAGAGAGAGACAGCAAAGTAATGCAGAGAGAGAGAGAGAGACAGCAAAGTAATGCAGAGAGAGACCGCAAAGTGATAGGAAGGAAGAGAGCAAAGCGATGAGGAGAGAGACAGCAAAGTGATGAAGGGAGAAAGAGAGACAGCAAAGTGATGGGGAGAGAGAGACAGCAAAGTGATGGGGAGAGAAAGACAGCAAAGTGATGGGAGGGAGAGAGATAGCAAAGTGATGAGGAGAGAAAGACAGCAAAGTGATGAGAGAGAGAGAGAGTGAGAGCAAAGTGATGGGGAGAGAGACAGAAAAGTGATGGGGAGAGGAAAAACAAATAAGTAATGGGGAGAGAAATATAGCAAAGAGATGGGGAGAGAGAGAGACAGAAAAGTGATAGGCAGTGGCAGCTCAAGCTTCAAATTTGGGGGGGGGGGGGCACAAAGGGGGTATGATTGCTGGCTAAAAATATTGGCATTTGGGTGTCCGCGGTGCCGGATATATAGCGGGTGCTGTACCAGTGCCGGCTGTTTGCAGGGCGCCTAAATTTCCGCTCCAGTGCCCAAGTAATGATATTTTACACTGGCACCTATAGCGGCGCCGGCACCCAATAAGTCCACTTGCCGCATGTGCTCTTTTTTACTGCTTCGCCACTACCCTCCCACTATACAGTTCCCCCTGGTATCTAATGACCCCCCCCCCCCACACACACACACACACACACACACACACACATTAACCATGTGGCTTTCCTGGTGGTTTAGTGCTTCCCTACCTCCCTCCCCAAAATATAGCATCCCCAGTGGTCTATTGCTTCCTTCCTTTTTTGCCAGTATAGCATCCCTGGTGATCTAGTGCTCCCACCCTACACTTTATAGCATCCTGATGGTCTAGTGGATCCCCCCATCCTGTGCTCCCAGCCCCAGTATATGCAGAGTATTGGCACCATAATAGTTGTGCTTAGCTTACCTCCTCTGGGTTCCAACGATGTGCTTCCATCCTTTACAGCTCACTGCTCACTCTTTGCTCATCTCGATCTCCTCATGTCACATGTACTGATGGGACATGCAGGAGGAGAACATGCAGGAGGAGATGTGACATGCAGGAGGAGAATGTGCAGGAGGAGACATGACATGCAGGAGGAGAACATGCAGGAAGATACATGTCATGCAGGAGGAGAACATGCAGGAGGATACATGACATGCAGGAGAATGTGACATGCAGTAGTAGCGCGAGCGTCTAAGTGTAGAAGATGCATGCACGTCATTGGAGGAGGATTGAACTTTAGTCCAATCAGTAGCTGATACCCCCTTTCCCATGAGAAATCTTTACCTTTTCTCAAATACTGTAGATCAGGGGTCAGGAACCTTTTTGGCTGAGAGAGCCATAAACGCCATATATTTTTAAATGAAATTCCGTGAGAGCCATACAATACAGTATGTTTCAAACTGGGACAGTAGGGCTCAAGTTCCTGTTGCTATGGTGATGTGTATACAGTTGATCCTCCGGACAGCAGAAGTGTCAAACACGTCTTCAGCTTCTCTTAGGTTTCAGCAACATTAGCAATTTCCCAGAGGGCCAGACAGGAGAAATACCGACTAACAGCTTGTACAATTAGCTAGCTGACTTGGGGGTTGATTCACTTTGTAGGACGAGATCCCTGCACTTTGGCCCATTAGGCTGCTTGTCAAGTGACAGGCAGCCTATTGGGCCAATAAAAGTGTGGGGATCTCGTCCTACAGAGTCACTGGACCTGACAGGATCCAGGGTGGGACAATTGGAGCAGCCGTTTGTTTTGTGGGAGAGTGAGTAAGTTACTAGTGCATGCTACAGCAGTAGGGTGCCTACTTTGAAAATGTTACTTGCGCTGCCACACTAAGCTGTGCTGCTTGAGCAGTGTAGCTTAGTGAATAAACCCCCACTGATTTGTATGTGAGCCAGATGTAGCCATCAAAAGAGCCACATCTGGCTCCCGAGTCATAGGTTCCCTACCCCTGCTGTAGATCATCAGGGGGCTCTGTATGGCTGTTATTGTGGTGAAACCCCTCCTACAGTGTGATTTTATGACCATGGTCCTGAAAGTTTGCTCTCTGTGAACCTCATTGCATTGTGGGAAATAACTGTTTTTTCCAACTGCCAAGCAAGCAATATCCCCCTCTCCACCTGGCAAAACTAAACATGTCACCACCAGTGATACATTCCAGAATGTAAATCAGGGACAGGAAAGATTTTACAATGGGCAAACATTGACTAAATAAACTATAAATTAATAATGTGTAAAATAAGCAATTTTATTCATTATGTTATTTTTTTATGTACATTGGCCTCGATTTATAAAAATGTGTTCAGTGAAGTAAATCCGTGCGGGGAAACTCCGCGCTCGGCATTTCTGACTTCTGGGTGGTCATTCATAAAATGTTGCTAGTTGCGATAGCAGAGCGGAGATTTCCCGCTGTAGGCAGGCGGTAGGCTGTCGGGAGCCTTGCGGAAACACAGGAGCTGGTCTCTCTGCTGCTGCTTGGGAGGTCTGTCCCATTCACTGCAATGTATTCCGCACGCTTCTCGCCACATCCGAGGTAGCGGTAATCCCCGTCCGCATACCGTTTCCTCTAATCTTTATGAATTGACATTTGTTACTTTTGTTAAGATAATCACCGCGCAAGGCGGTGATTTATCGTTCTTCTCAGGAATGTCGGCTTTTCATGCGGAAAAAGCCTTTATGAATACAAATTTTGCTATGTGGTCGGTAAAGTGATCTGTCTTCAGCATTTCCGCATGCGGGAATGCTTTATGAATCGAGGCCATATGTTATTTTCACTACAGTCACTCTTTAACCTATTTTGGTTCCTGGACGTAGAAACTACGTCCAGGAACCATGTGCGCTACCGCGCGCTCCCGCGGCCGATCGCGCGCGTGCACGCGCGCTCCCAGCCCGCGGTTCGTTAGCCAGGCAATCAGTGTATCGGGCTATGGTGCCCGATCACTGATTCCTCTCCTCCGCTGAAAAAGCGAAAGCTTCACTCGGAAGCTGCGCCTTTTCTGGCTGTTCCCTCCCCGATGCGTCACTCTAAGCGTGTGTTACGCTTAGAGTGACGTCATGTAAACAAACTCATGGCCGCCATCTTGTGGCCAAAAAGTAAAACTACAACAAAAAGTAAAAAAAAATAAAATTAACACACAATTACATTAAAAAACTATGGTTTACATCCCACCCTCCCAAAAATACCCAAATAAAATTTTTAATATAAAAAAACAAAAACCATTACAATTAAAAAAAAAACATGTAAATATTTACCTAAGGGTCTAAACTTTTTAAATATCAATGTAAAGATGAAATATTTCTATATTTTGTTTTTATTTTAAACTTGTAAAGAGTGATAGATGCAAAACGGAAAAAATGCACCTTTGTTTCCAAATAAAATATTGTCGCCATACATTGTGATAGGGACATAATTTTAACGGTGTAATAACCGGGACATATGGGCAAATACAATACGTGAGTTTTAATTATGGAGGCATGTATTATTTTAAAGAGTAACTGTCAGGCTGCAGAAGCTAATTTAAACCTCTATTCTCCTGTGTTAAACAGTTTAGAAGGAAGCCCAAAAGCAATTAGTGAAGATAAAAATCTCAGTTACCTTTGATGTGTGCTTATCAGCAAGTCTGTTATTCTTAAGAAGACGCAAGCCGCATATCATACTGCAAAGCATTCTGGGGCTCTCCCCTCGGCTGCTAATGAGACGTTATAGCAGCTTGTAATCGAGTAGCACTGATAAATCTCGGGCAGAGTACACTGCAGGAGTCAGCTATTGTTCCTAGCCACATGGCTCTTTAATATTCACTGCACACTGTGTTATTTAGTACAAGCTTATCTGTGATCAGGAAGCAGGCAGGACATGACGACACATTTGACAGAAAAACATGGAGCCTGCCATGAGCTGTCAGGAGCATCTATCTCTGCATATACTATATACAAATTCTGTGAAATCCAAACGTGGACAGTGAAATGCATATGTAATGTAAGTACAGCCAATCTTTAGCTACTGATATATGTGTTTATTTTCTCTGAGACCCTATACCTAACAGCTCCTCTTTAAAACTATAATGGCGGAAAACTGAGAAATAATGAATTTTTTCTGTTTTTTCTTATTCTTACTGTTAAAATGCATTTACAGTAAAGTGGCTCTTAGCAAAATGTACCCCCCAAAGAAAGCCTAATTGGTGGCTGAAAAAACAAGCTATAGATCAATTCATTGTGATAAGTAGTGATAAAGTTATAGGCTAATCAATGGGAGGTGAACATTGCTCAAGTGAAAACGACGGAACGCGAATGGGTTAACCACTTCCCCTAGGCTAGGTTCACAGTAGAGATGTGTGTTGCGCTGCTGCACAATGCAGGTAAAACGTAACACAAAGTAGCAAGTAATGTGGTAGTGATGGCATGCGATGTGATGGAAGCATAATTGCATCATAGATTTGCGAGGTTTGTGTTGCACATTTAAGAGTATAAAGCTCCGCCTTTACAGATTGGTAGAATGCCTATAACGTAGAGAGACAAGATGCAAATATTAAAAAATGCTGCGTTACCATATACTAACATTGAGTGCATCAACGCATACATTTGCATAAACGCAGAGCAGGATCTGCGTTATTTTTACGTACCTCGTTGACGCGCATTGCACTGCATCCACTGTGAATGTTGCATTGACTTTCTCCATTAAAGAAACTCCGTTATGATGCAACGTAACTGAGCACTGTGAATGTAGCCTAAATGTTAGGCCTGGTTCACATTACCGTTCGCTGTCCGGATCCGCCTGATCGGATCCGGGCCGTATACTGTACAAACGGAATGTACGTTCCGCATAGCAATGCAAAGTCTATACGGACGTTCACATGCGTATGTTCCGTACAGAACGGAGCCGGATCGGTTCCGGACACTTTTCCAACATGCGCTATTTTTCGGGTCCGGTCATCCAGCCCACGCACCCGGGCCGGATCCTGACCCGAATATGCAGCCATGCGGATGTTTCTCATCACACTGACAATAGGACCGGATGCTTCCAGCACCGGTCCTATGCCACTTGGGAGGCCCGGACTACACGCCGGTATCCCCCATGCTTGTGGTGCCTTTCTGGCACTGCAATGTATCTAGTTCCGGCTACTTTATTGTAGCCGGAACTGATACATTCCGGATCCGCAACTGGTGGCAGCTTGTGGCCACCGCAGAGACCGTACGGTCTCTTTGCGGGACCCGGACCCCCGGACACTTGCGGACTCGAACCTTAGGGAAAAACTTAGGGAAGCCGAAGGCACAAGATATTTTTGCTTTGTTTTTTTTCTTACCAAATTAGAAATGGCCAAATGAATGAGTGAGACAGGGAATCTCCAGAGATATGTAAATACATAAGTAGGACTTGGTGCCTCCCCAGCAGTGCTTGTGGCTGCATTGTCACACTGATGTCAGCACAGCCTCCAGCTATCAGTGGTGCAGAGTGACATAGACCAGGGGAGGAAACGCATTGCCTCTGGGGGGACCCAGCAGACTCCACTTTTAGGCAAGCTTTTTACTTATTGAAACAGTTCTATATTTTTAAAATGCCTCTACCTTTGTTTATTTTACTGGACTTTACATTTAAGTCTACTTTAGAAGGTCAAAATTTGAAGAGATTTTGAATAGTGATTTACAGAGCCCGTTTCTTTAAAGTATACCGGTAACTTAAAAAAAAAAGTTACACTCTTATGTCAGTACTCAGTAGTGGGGTCCAGAGGCTTCCCCGATCCCCTGTGACCGCTTTCCCCCAGCAAGGACCCTCTTCATCTTCATGATTGTGCTCCACTCCATGTACAAGCACGGCTGGCTCCGCATGTACTTTGCACCTGTGTAGTACAGCCTTGTGCACAGAGGGGAGCACGGCCATGAGCAATCTCCGACTTTGATGTCAAAGATTGTTTTAGAGGATCCCAGAGCAGCACAAGAGGGACATAGGGGGACCAGGGAATCCAGAAATCTCCACCTACTGATGTAAGTAAATAACGCAGGTGGAGGTGGCCACAGAGACTTTGAAAACTTTGTAAAAATGGCCATGGTCCCAGGGACGAATTTCTCATAAGGCACTGTAGGCATGTGCGTGCAGGCTCCTGATGATGAAAAAGGTGTCTCACCTCCCTCCCCTAGTGCCTACTTCCCTATGCAGAGTCCCGAGCCGAGCGAAAAATGAGAGATTACTCACCCAGCTCTCTGTATTCCACTGACAAGATCTTCCTTCAGTCAGGGGCACCTCTAGCTACTTAATTCTGAGGGTACATCTGGCTACCTAATACTAAGGGGCACCTGTAGCTACCTATAACAAGCAAGGGAAGTAAGGGAGAAGCGACAACTGGGCCAGCCAGCACATTTGCAGTGCGGTTCGGTGAGGGGTTGTAGGTTCATGGATGGTAAAGTCTAGGGTGCCAGGACATCTGTGCCTATAGGCTCCTGTGATGTAAATCCGGGCCCGCTTGGTCCAGGAGCATACCTATGGAGGGGGGGGGGGGGGGGGCTCTCCAGGTGACAAACAGAGGGGGTGACAAATTGGCACAACATGGAAGGCTGTTACTCACAGTGTGTACACCCCTGTCCTCAGTTGCACTAATACCCTGACGAGCTGAAATCTGGACCGGAAGACATCACATCACTGTGACACTGACTGGGCAGCATGGAGGGAGCAAGTGGGATAGGAAGACCACGCAGGGGAGAGAAAGAAAAACACCAACCTCTAAAAATACTGCTGCTGTCCTTACCCCAGGGCCCCACTGGAGCTAGTAAGTACTGAGTCCCACCCTCCACCAGTACCCACTGTCCTCTCCCACCCTCTTCCAGCACCCACCGACCTCTCTCACCGTCCACCAGCATCCACTGTCCTCTACCACCCTCCACCAGCACCCACTGTCCGCTACCACCTGCAGCCAGCATCCACTGACCTCTCCCACCCGCCGCCAGCACCCACTGAATTCTCCCACCCTCTTCTTCCAGCACCCACCTACCTCTCCCACCCTCCACCAGCACTCATTCACTGCATTCTACCACCTGCCGTCAGCACCCACTGACTCTCTCACACCCTCTTCCAGCACCCACCTACCTCTCCCATTGCAAACACGGGTCCTGCAGCAATTTTGTGATTTGCCTAGAGAGATTACATAGGGGGCATTATGGCCAAAATCACGATTGCTCTAGGAATTTCACTAAACATCACCGCATGTTGCGGTAATGTAAATCACAGTAATTTCCTTAAAGGACATGTTCGAAGAGCTCTGGGATCCCCTCCGTTGCAGATGCCGACTTCGCCAGGTCGGCATATCCTGCGCCTTCAGGAGGGCGTGGCCACGCCGTTCGCGATCGCACTCATGTGGCCTGGAGCACTTTGTGCAGGCGCAGAAGATACCAACTGGCAGGGTTGACATCTGCAACGCACAGGACCCCGGGACCCCGGCGCTGCGGCGAGGGACAGATCGGCTGCCAGGGGCTGGAGGAAGCCCCAGGTAAGTAGATCTTGTTTTTTTGTGTCCTTTAATCACAAACTCCACTGCAGTGGGTTCCGGCCCTACAGGATTCTTACGATCTCCATAAATACATAGCCCTTTATAATAGTTTCCAGCTGTGTACAAGACTCCTGCTTATTCCGGGATATCACAGCGGTTGGCTATCAGGGCAGATGTTTTTCCCTTCACAGATAGGATGAAGTGGTAGCTCTGTGACCTGCGTGCCCCCGGTATTCACACTAGATGTTACTTCTCCAACATGACATCAGTAAGCAAAATGACTCTAAATTCCTGCATGGGCGAGTAAACACCACTGCGTACTGCGAGTCCATCTCTGAGCCATGTGATGATCTGATGTGCAAACACACAGGGCTGCTGCCTACTGTGACAAGTAATTGCCATGCAGTCACATTCTCCCGCTTATAATTAAAGACCATCACCTAAATGCAGCACAGCTAAACCACCTGTCTCTTGTGGACAGGGATAGCGGCACCCTCCACATCTGCTGCAGAACGCAAATCAGGGGCGTAACTACAAAACATGCAAACACTCCCCCCCTCCCCCCCCCCCACAAAATGTTCACCCAATGTGCATAACTTTTCCTTTGTTTGTCCCTGATGATCCTCACAGTTCATCTTGCAAAGGTCGTAATATAAGTGTGGCAGGGCCAACACTTCCATAGATGCAAAGGGTCCTTGCACTTGCATGGGGTCCCCTCCCCAACTTAACCGGACCCCCGCAATGGCCTCAATTCACTAAGATCATGCTGGAGATAATAAAGCAAGAGATAACTTGCCACCACCCCGTGAGAGTTATCTTATCTCTTCATTCCTTAAGTTACCTCCTCTGCAGTTATTTTCACACCCAGTTAACAGCCTGTCTTTAACTTTAGAATTCTGGAGTTATTTTAAGTATTGAAAAGTTAACTTTAGAGATCTCACCTTAACTTAAAGAGAGAAGAGTTGCCTGAGGTAAAATGTTTCCTGAATACGACATGTCTCATCACCATGGTGATAACTCTAGAAACGTTATTAAAGACAGGAGATAAACTTAGTGAATTGAGGCCAATGTGTTTGGCGAAATATTGTCTCAGCTGTCCAGGCTCACGCACTCTTCTGTCAGTCCGTGGCTCTGTGCATTCACACGTTTGCCTCAGGCAGCAAAAAAATCTAGAACCAGCCCTGAGGACAAGCGCCCCTGTGAGGATGAAGTTGGGGAGTGCATGGCGCCACGGACTGACAGAGGAGTGTGCCCATCGGGACAGGCGAGTCACTACTTTGCTGAACACATTACATGGGTCCACAGTTAAGTTAGGGGGTGGTGTTTGAGACCGAAAGCTGGCACAGGGCCCTGGGGGGGAATTTGGCTGCAACACAGGGCCCCTTTTTGGTGTGGTGTGTCTGTCAGGTGGGCCCCCTGGGTTGAATTTGCATGATTTGAATCATGCTCCTGCAGCTAGGATCATAGTAGCTGTAGTACTGTGAAGGCTCAGCACGCTCCCAGCCGTGAGAGCACGACAAGGGAGTGCATGCGCAGAACGCCACGACTGGCCCTGAGTGGAGGCGATCCTGAGACCGAGGAGCAGCTGGGGAGGACGGTGAGGGAGCCCACGGTCCTCAAGAGGCTGGAGGAACCCCAAGGTAAGTATAGATTAGGCACAGTGTATTGTCTCAGGTACACTTTAAATGGAGAACGGATCCGTTTTACAGGATCAGTTTTCCATGCAGTATAGTGTGAACCCAGCCTTACTGGGGTGCTTCTTTAACCCATTCGCGTTCCGTCGTTTTTACGTGAGAAATGTTCACCTCCCATTCATTAGCCTATAACTTTATCACTAATCACAATGAACTGATCTACATCTTGTTTTTTCCGCCACCAATTAGGCTTTCTTTGGGGGGTACATTTTGCTAAGAGCCACTTTACTGTAAATGCATTTTAACAGGAAGAATAAGAAAAAAATGGAAAAATTCATTATTTCTCAGTTTTCAGCCATTATAGTTTTAAAATAATACATGCCTCCATAATTAAAACTCACGTATTGTATTTGCCCATATGTCCCGGTTATTACACCGTTAAAATTATGTCCCTATCACAATGTATGGCGACAATATTTTATTTGGAAATAAAGGTGCATTTTTTCCATTTTGCATCTATCACTATTTACAAGTTTAAAATAAAAAAAAATATAGAAATATTTAATCTTTACATTGATATTTAAAAAGTTTAGACCCTTAGGTAAATATTTACATGTTTGTTTGTTTTTTATTGTAATGGGTTTTTTTTATAGTAAACATTTTATTTGGGTAGTTTTGGGAGGGTGGGAGGTAAACAATAGATTTATAATGTAAATGTGTGTTAATTTTTTTTTTTTTTTTTACTTTCAGTTGTAGTATTACTTTTTGGCCACAAGATGGCGGCCATGAGTTTATTTACATGACGTCACTCTATGCGTAACACACGCTTAGAGTGACGCATCGGGAAGGGTACAGCCAGAAAAAGCACAGCTTCCGAGATGTCGATTTTTCAGCGGGGGAGAGCAATCAGTGATCGGGCACCATAGCCCGATTCACTGATTGCCTGGCTAACGAACTTCGGGCCGGGAGCGCGCGTGCTGCACGCGGGCCGCGGGAGCGCGCATGGTTCCTGGACGTAGTTTCTACGTCCAGGAACTAAAATAGGTTAACATTGTCCTCCAATCCTCTCCAGTCCAAAATAGCCTTCCTAAGGGCTGATGCACACCAAGAGCGCTTTTAAAAATGCCATCACTTTGGAAAGCGCTTGGCTAATGTATTTGAATGGGATGGATCACACCATGAGCTTTTTTCCCCAAGCGCAAACGCGGGTCCTGCATCATTTTTGCTGATTTCTGATGCGATTCGGCCTCAATGTTAAAGGGGTACTTCAGCCTAAACAAATATACTGTCATTAAGTTATATTAGTTATGTTAATTAAAATAGATAGGTAATATAATCTCTTTCCCACACTGTTTTAAAAGAAAAGGCAAATGTTTGATTTCATGAGGGCAGCCTTCGTTTTGCTTGAAAGAAGGTGACAGGGAGCATGAGACATGGGGCTTGATTCACAAAGCGGTGCTAACTGTTAGCACGCGTGTGAAACCCCCTTAGCTTTTCGCGCGTAAAACTAAAACTTTACATGCGCACTGCACAGAGTGCAGGGCGCTCCGCGCGAAGTGCCCATTAAAGTCTATGGGACTTAGCGCACGCATAGGACTTTGCACACGCAAAACTTTGCGCGCGGTACTTAGCTCGCGAACTGATTGAGAAATCCGGTGCTAACCTACTTAGCACCCTGGTTAGCACGTCTAAAGACTTTAGACGTGCTAAGTAGGGTAGCACCGCTTTGTGAATCAAGCCCATAGTTCCAACTGTCCTGTGTCCTGATCACCCCTCCCAGTTGCTAGGCAACATGAATAACAACATAAGAAATCCCAAATCCCATCATGCTTTGCACAGCATCAGGGAAAAAAAGCCTGTGCAGTTTTCTTTGATAGGTGGAGCTTAGCTAAAAATTCAGCTAAAAATGATGCTTTGGTAAGAAAAACAAAGTTCTGATGCTCTGAAACTGTTAAAGAAACACCAAGCCTTTTCAGTTCTGCTGAGTAGATTTTTAGTCCGGAGGTTCACTTTAAGTATAGGAAAGTGGAAAATCGCTCTGAAAAGCATTAGATCAGAGCGGTTTTCCAAGCGTTTTTGTTACAGGAGCTGTTCAGTTACAGCGCTACTGTAACAAAAAATAACAAACACCAAACCAAAATGCTCCAAAAATCGCTAGGTATGATTAGAAAATCGCTAGGAACATGCCTAGAATCGCCAAGGAAAATCTCTTCAAAAAGCGCTAAGCGTTTGCGATTACGCTAGTGCTTTGTGGTGTGCACTGGCCCTCAGTAAGGTCCAGGAAGAATAATCTTACAGCCATTTAATCATGGAAGAATGATCAGATTCCGTACTTCCATAGCGTGGCCTTTCGATCTGACATTTATCGAATGACAGCTCTCATTTAGTGGGCACTCAGGAGGATTTAGATATACGATGATAAGATAATGACTTGTATTGACTTTTATTGCGTTTTGATTAGGCTGACGTTGATTAATGTTGCTTTAATAGTTCACCAAATAATACTGGAAATAAACGACTCCATTAAAAATAATCAGTAAGTAGATCACCAATTGACAGTGGAGATAAAGAACTGGAAAGATGGCGGGTTATACTGGCAGACAACGGAGACAGTCCATTGTACTCTGCTAAAAACTTTTATTATGAAATTCACTTATATTTAATTATAAAAATAACAGCACTTTGCTTTTATCTGCCCCGCAAGGTAGTATTTCTGTGTAATTTAATTTACACCCGTCATGGCAGGTTAACCCCTTCTCTCCCTGCACTGCTTGTCACGTGACTTCCCCCGACTCATAGGTGAAGATTGTGAAGCTACTACAACAAAAGAGATTGAAAAACTTGTAATCAGGTATGATAAATGCTTAAAAGACCACTATCGCGAAAAAAAAGTAGGCAATTAAAATCTGACAGAACCGACAGGTTTTGGGACAATCCATCTCCTCATAGGGTATTTCTAGGGTTTGCTTTGTTTTCAACAGCATTTCCTGAACAGCAGTTTAACTGCCAAAATAGCAAGATACCAGCCAGCCTCCCTAATCACTTGCACACTATTATGTCAGTTAGATTTTGCAACTGTTGTTCAGGAAATGCTGTTGAAAACAATGAAAGCCCTGAGAATCCCCCTTAAAAAGATGGACTGGCCCAAAACCTGTCATCTATCACATTTTAACTGCCTACTTTTTTCGCGATAGTGGTCCTTTAAGGAAGTTGCAGGGCATGTGGGGTTGTCTTTTGCTTCTCTACTTCCCCTCAGACAGGGACACTGACGAGTGCCCGAATTTAAAAGGATGCACTTACCTGGGGCTTCCTCCAGCCCACCGCAGGCTGAGGTCCCCCGGCTTCCTCCTGGCTCTTCTCCGTGCGCCTCTGCCGGCCCCCGTTACCGGCGACAGGCCGGGTGTCGGGCCGGCTCTTCCTGGTTCGTTACGCCGCTCGTCATCAAGCCGGCCGATACGCAGGCCGCCGTAATGACGCGTAGCGGGCGGCGTAGTGGGCAGCCTGATGACGAGCGGCATAACGAACCAGGAAGAGCCGGCCCGGGTGTCGCCGGTAACAGGGGCCGGCGGAGGCGCATGGAGAAGAGCCAGGAGGACACCGGGGGACCTCGCGCCCTGCGGTGGGCTGGAGGAAGCTGCAGGTAAGTGCAGTCTTTTAAATTCGGGCACTCCTCAGTGTTCCTTTAAAGAGACTCTGAAGTGAGTCTCAATTCCCGTTTTTAAATAGTATTTATGTAAAGCAGTATGGGGTATACTAAAACACTGCTATCCCGCGGCAAAACAAGGGGTTTGCCCTCTGCAAAATCCACGACTTTCTTGCTCGTGGATTTTGCTGCTTATGGAGGCAGAGCTATGAGCCGCAGCTCTGCCTCCATGCGTGTCAATCGCCGCGCAGATCCCCACCTCTCCCCCGCCCCTCTCTGTGAAGGAAGATTGAGATGGGCGGGGAGAAGCGGGGATTGACGTGCCAAGAGGCAGAGCTACAGCCATAAGCTCTGCATCTATGAGGAAGCTCTCCCCGGACCTAGAACAGGGGATTTGGGGGTATGAACCCCTCATTTTGCCACAGGATAGCGGTGGTTTAGCATGCCCTATACTGCTTTACATAAATACTATTTAAAAACGGGAATTGAGACTCACTTCAGAGTCTCTTTAACGAATGCAACCTGATTGGCTGAAGCCTCTTTCCCTCCTGTTTTCCCTTCCACACCTCTGTTCCTCTCTGATTGGCCAATATTTCTCATGCTGAGACAATGCATTTTCTATAGTAAAGGGCGGGCAATGCATACACAATCAGCCAGAGAAGAGTAAGGGAGAAAATTACATCAGGATTGGCTTCAAAATAGTTAAAATGGGAAACGCTTTTTTTACTGTTGAAAAATCACTAAATCAAAACATGGACAGTGCAGTACATATGTTTTGTAAGTAGAGCAAGAAGTATTTATCTACTTAAATATGCGTTTGTTTTTTCTGACATAGTATGGCTGACAGCTCCTCTTTAAAGGACAACTGAAGTGAGAAGAATATGGAGGCTGTTTCCTATTAAACAATACCAGTTGCCTGGCTGCCCTGCTGATCTATCTAACTACAGTAGTGTCTGAATAACACCAGAAACAAGCATGCAGCTAATCTTGTCAGATCTGACAACAATGTCAGAAACGTCTGATCTGCTGCATGCTTGTTCAGGGTCTATAGCTAAAAGAATTAGAGGCAGAGGATCAGCAGCACAGCCATGTAACTGGTATTGCTTAACCGCTTCCCGACCACCTAAAGCAGAATGCCGGCGGGACAGCGGCTCTCTCGTTCCTACACGTCGGATATATGCGTCATCTCGCAAGGAACGAGAGTCGACTGCAGCTCACGCTCGTACGAGCTCCCGTCAGGGTGCACAGCGGGTCCCAGCCATCAGCCTGCCAGCCAACGATGGGAGCTGGCAGGCTGTTTATTCAACGGTCGGAGTGGGCAAATAGCGTTGACATCTTACGCAGCGCTGCATAGAGTATCGTCTTGTCACTTAACTGGCTATCAGAGGGGCTCACAATATATTCCCTACCATAGGCCTATGTCTATGTACAGTATGTATAGTGCAGTGTTTGTATCGTAGTCTAAAGGTGGCCATACACTGATAGATTTGCAGCAGATTCGACCATCAGATAGATTTCTGTCAGATACCTGTCAGATCGAATCTGACAGGAATCTGTCTGAAGTGTGCCACACAGTAGGAAACAGATTTCCAATAGATTTCAGAGTTAAATCTATTAGAAATCTATTGAAAATCTATCTAAATGCTTTATTGCACCATTACATCCAATGCAATTCTATGGGCCATCGATCTACTGCCAGTAGCAGATCGACCTACATTTTCCATCCTATCAGATTGATCAAATTGATCGAAAACGATCAAAATTGGCCACAAATCGATCGATTGGCTGATCGAATGGCAATCGGTTTCCGATCTATCGATGGCTGAAATCGACCAGTGTATAGGCCCCTTAAGGCCAATTTAGGGAAAGCCAATTAACTTATCTGTATGTGTTTTGTTTTTTAAATGTTATTTTAATTTAAAAAAAAAAAGAAAAATAGCAGCATCAATTTTTACCTCCAAAAGACAGCTTTATTAGTGAGAAGAAAAGGAGGTCAAATTAATTTGGGTGCTAAGTTGTATGACCGAGTAATGAACTGTTAAAGGGACACTTAAGTCTGTGGAAAAAAATGAGTTTTACTCACCTGGGGCGTCCAGCAGCCCCCTGCAGCTGTCCGGTGCCCATGCCAACTCCATCAGAGGCTCCTTGCCGGCAGCCACTTCCGGTTTCGGCGACAGGAGCCGACAGGCCGGGAATGCGAGTGATTATTCGCGTTCCCAGCCACAATAGTGCCCTCTATGCTGCTAAATGATATGTACTCTGCTATAGCAGAAGAGAGGGCACTATTGTTCCGCGAATAATCACTCGCATTCCCGGCCTGTCGGCTCCTGTCGCCGAAATCAGAAGTGGCTGCCGGCGGGGCCAGGAGCATCTGATGGAGTCTGTGTGGGCACAATACAGCTGCAGGGGGCTGCTGGAAGCCCCAGGTGAGTAAAACTCATTTTTTTCCACAGACTTAAGTGTCCCTTTAAAGCTGTGAAGTGCCGAATTGTAAAAAATGGCCTGGTCACTAGTAAACTAGTACCGACTAGTAAATTAAATTATCAGCTTGTGAGGTAAATACCTCACATAGAACTTCACATGTGGTAAAACAAGTAAAATGTTCAGCATTTATCTCCTGCCTGGAGCCGTTGGTAACAAACAGCCATTTGATACGGTTGTAGAAGGGACAAGACAGAGCAGAGAAAAGGTAAACACTGAGAGCTGTGAGCCTGTGACCCTCTGAATTTATGCAACAAGCTTTGCCGAATGTGTTCTCGCAGCTACATTCCCATCTATGTATGCGCACGGTCACACTGTGCAGGTGCAAGTATGTCCTGCACCTGTGTTAGAGCATGGAGCCCCTTGTGAAACAGCTTTTTTCTCTGTGCACATGAGGCTTTGTGCTACGGTGCAGGCGTGGGATGTATTTGCGCCTGCTCAGGGCAGCTGCGCTCATGGATGGGAGTGCGGACGCAAAAAAAGAAGAGGGAGTTGGTGAGCAGAGAAGCCTCTGGTAGTAACCGAGGTAAGTATGCAAAGTTTCTCCCCCTCCACTAGCCTGCTTTAAACCATAACCCAGGATTGAACTTCATCCCAATCAACAGAGTAGCCAAGCAGCTCAGGGTGACCCAAACTACTAGGAATGTTAAGCCAAGCAAGCATCTAGAACTGCTGGTGTATAACAAGCCTATAGCTTTAAATATTACACAGCCACACCAACCCCACATGTAGACAGCCTGTTGAATTGATAAGGCTGTATGAGATAGGGCTTGGACCAGTACAACAGAGTAAGGGCCCTTTTCCACTGGCTGCGATGCGATTTAAAAAGTGCATTGCAGCCGTTTTTCTAATCGCTAGAGCACCGCGATAACATGTAAATCGCGGTGCTCTTTTTCCACTACAGTGCTTCGATCGCTATTCGTTTTTTTCCCAAAACGCGATCGCCATCCTGCATGATTCTCATCGCAATCGCGTTACGCTCCTGGCGGCGGTACAGCAGAACGCTGACAGTGAAAAAAGGAGCCTGCGTGATTTGTGCTTGCGATCACGCTTGCTAGTGGAAAAGGGCCCTAACCAACCAGCTCAGGGTGACCCAAACTACTAGGAATGTATAGGGGGATAAAAGGAACCAAGAAGCCCTCCTACTAAAAAAATCAAAGCTTGGTATAATTTGCTTTCTTAAAACAGAAGGACATTTGCCATGATTACACTACTGTATAAGTGAACATTTGTGGTTACCCACAATGCACTACTACTGAATATGCAAATTATCCCTTTTCCACCTTGGTAAGCCAAGCAAGCATCCAGAACCGCTGGTGTATAGCAAGCATATAGCTTTCTATTTTACACAGTCCTATCAAACCCACATGTAGACAGCCTGTTTCGGACTTTTGGTCCCCATCAGTACTTGGCAGGGATTGATACGCATGGCCGGATTTCAGGCAAGGCCACATAGGCCATGGCCTAGGGCACCTGGAAAGCATGGGGCGGGCTGCAGGGTGGTAGTAGCACTTAGCCTGCTAAACATTGATCCTGCTACACAGAGTTTGTACATAGCGGCGGGCTGCTACCAATAGTTATAACTGGCACTTGGGGGATGAAGGGGCAGAGAACGGGGCACTTACAGTGATTTCTGAGCTGCCTTTCACTCACTGAATGTGCCACTCACCAAGGAGCTTACAATCTAGTCCCTGCCATCATGTCACTGACTGTCCTCAGAAGAGCTTATAATGTAATCCCTGCCATCACTTCACTAATTGTTTTAAGGTGAGCCTACAATCTAATCCCTGCTGTGTTGGGGGGGGGGGGGGGGGTTCGGATACTGTTAACAGGGGGCAGCTGGTGATAGTGGGCCTTGGGCGGTAAAAAGTACAAATCCGGCCCTGTTGATACGGCTGTATGAGATAGGGCTTAGACCAGTACAACAGAGTAACCAAGCAGCTCAGGGTGAACCAAACCACTCGGCATGTATAGGGGGATAAAAGGGACCAAAAAGACCTCCTACTAAAAAAAGCAAAGCTTGGTGTAATGTGCCTTCTTAAAACAGAAGGAAATTTGCAATCATTCAGCTATAAGTGAACATTCATTAGCTGATACCCCCTTACCCATGAGGAATCTTTACCTTTTCTCATTATCGGTAGGGTCTGTATGGCTGATATTGTGGTGAAACCCCTCCCACAGTGTGATGTCATGACCATGGTGCTGACATCACACTGTGGGAGCCTTGTTGCATTGTGGTAAATAACAGCTGTTATTCCAACTGCCAAAAATGTATCATCTCTTTCCACAGACATCACCTGAGAGCAGTAAAGATGTCACCATCTGATAAATGTCAGAATGTACCGTAAATCAGGGAGAGGGAAGATTTTACAATGGGCAAACACTGACTAAATCATTTATACATAATTATTGTAAAAATGAAGCACTTTTTTTCATTACATTATTTTCACTCGGGTGCCTCTTTAAAGTGAACCTGAAGTGAGGTAGCGCACTTCAAGTTTGATACTTACCTATGTAGAGTGGACATTCTGGATACTATAAAGCAGTGGTCCTCAAACTAAGGCCCGCGGGCCAAATGTGGCCCCCTGGGGCTTTTTTACCGGCCCCCCACATACAAAATGTATTACTTATAGATGCGGTCAGCTTCATCTTTAAATATTGGTGGTCCGCATATAGAATAGCAGTGCTGGCACCGCCCAATACATGGAAGCCAGAAAGCAGTAATTTGCTGGTTTCTAATCAAATTCCACATCAGGTGACACTGCTGTCCAATTGGACTGCAGGTTGTCACCTGGGTATGCTTCACTGTCTGGTCCACCAAGACTTCTACATCATTTTATGTATACTCCGGGCCCCCCAAGCAGTCTGAAGTATGTTGACCCAGCCCTCGACCCAAAACGTTTGGGGACCCCTGCTATAGAGCCTTCCTGTGCTGGTTAAAGAAAACTTGAAATGAGAAAAAGTTCCCCTGGAGGGAACTCACCTCGGGTGGGGGAAGCCTCCGGATCCTATCGATGCTTCCCCCATCCTCCTGTGTCCCACAGCGGTCTCGCTTTGGCCCTCCAAACAGCGGGGTTGTAAATATTTACCTTCCCGGCGCAGGCTCTCCGCTCGGAGATAGGTGGAAATAGCCGCTCTATTGCACAGGCACAAGTCTACTGCGCCTGCGTAGTAGAGCGGACCCGACAAAGATTGGCTATTTCTGCCTATAAATCAAAGAAAGAAAAAAGAAGGGGGAAAAAAACGCTCGGAGCCTCGGAAGAAGCTCGTTTTCAAGCGAAAACGGCCGTCAAGCGGACCGCTGCTCCCACATTGCCCCACAGCAACTATTGGACAGGGTAGGATATGCATTATATATGAATCATGGAATCATGGATTTGTGTATGACATAGATGAATTGATGCAATAAATGACAGAATAATAGACCTTTAAACGTGGTGCCGGATGGTTTATTCTCTAGTGCATGACACTATTTCTGCCTATCTCCGCGCTGAGAGCCACAACAGCGCCACCCGCTAGAGCCAGGGAAGGCAATTACATCTAGCTTGTCAGGCTTGTCAAGCCAGGGTTGCGGGAGATTCCGGGGGAGCCAGCGCTGGATTGCCTGCAAGCTACAGGGGACGGGGAAGCCTCATTGGGACCTTGAGGCTTCCCCCTCCCGAGGTAAGTTTTTTTCAGTACAGGATCTCTTTAAACTTCTCCGAACTGCTAGGTTGAATAGTGTGTCGGTAGTCTTCGAGAAATCTTCAGAAGAACTCGCGTCCCTGAGTACCTCGGCAGATGAGCACGTCAGTACCGCGCATAGGAACTCACCCACGTGCAATAGGGTTGCGTTCATCTTCAGAAGAATTTGGGAAACAAGTACCTCTGAAGGTTCCCAAAAGACTCCCGATGTGCTTGCAGAACAACGTTTAACTAGGCACGGGGGCACAGATGCGATGGGCAGCATGGAGGACTGGGAAGGCTCTATAGCACTGTATCAATAGCCTGAAGAAGGTAAACAGGGCACATGAGGCAAGTTAAAAGCTGCGATTAGCGTGTCTATGCGGTAATTTGGGCGCCCAGAGGTGCCCGCTACAATAGCTACTTACAGCCGCTATGTACCGTATAGAACCGCTATCTAGCCGTTTATAGCCACTATTTACCATTTAAGGCTTATGGCTAACCATGGCTTACATGGTGGTGAAAATATTGAGGGTCAGGGTTGCTGCTTGCTAGTGATGAACATTTGGGTGGCTACTTAGGGTTCCATTAAATTTATCGACCAGGAAGGCCAATTTTGGCGCCACGGGAACCCAAATTTCCTTTACTTGCCAATAAATGTAATGGCACCTATGTTCTAATGGTCTATGCTGGCACCCAAAATCCCTAGCGGAGCGGCGGTGGGGGCGGGGGGGGGGGGGCTGGTGGGGGGGGTCAGCTTAGGCATCAAAAGAGCGAGGGTTCTGCGTAAGAGTAGGGTTGGGTCATAGTGAAACTACTGATATTTTACTATTGGAATGTGGTAGAATATTGGTAATTTTACCAATATTCTACTGCCAGCTATCTTCAGCACCAATTTTCCTGGGCGCCATTTTTACATGTACACCCCCAGAGCCTTTATATTTGGTAAAATATCAAACCTGAATTGAATTTCCTCACTTCAGGTTTGATTTAAAGTGTACCTGAGCCGAAGCTCGGGTACAAATTGAGATACTTGCCTAAACAGAGGGAAGCCTCAGTATCCTATTAAGGCTTCCCTTGGTGCTCTAATGTCCCCCGTAACTGAGCATGACCCCCCACAAGATTAGCAACAAGGCATTGTCACTAATCATATCGGGCCATGTAGCTCCTCTTCTTGTAGCGCGGCCGCGCAGTAGTCGTGTTAGACCGTGCCATGCTACTGCGCATGTGCGGCTGTACTCGCATATCTACTGCGTGGCCACGCTACAAGAAGAGGAGCTGCGCGGCTCCGAGTTAGAGAAGGGCTGCCCTCAGCGATGGGGGCACCGGACCACTGAAGGGAACCTCAATAGGATCTTGAGGCTCCCCTCTATTCAGGTGAGTATCGTATTTTGATCCTGAGCTTCGGCTCATGATCACTTTAAACAGATCCCAGGGATCGGCGGTGATTGGCAGCATGAGGTAAATAGCAGGCTAACGACAATCTGCATGTCGCTAGCCTGACGCTTTTTATAATGGGGACAGCAGAGCCCGGGGAAAGAGGGGGAGGGGGGTTGGAGGCACAATGAAAGGACACAGAGGCAGGTAATTGTATACAGAACGTGCCTCTGTGTCCTAATATGATTTCACAAACCCACCTCGTACTTCTTATTTTTCTATGTTTGCACAGATTTAACATTTTACAGTTTTTCGCCATAGTGCCCCTTTAATGTAAAAATATGACTGATCTGACAGAGCAAGCCATTTAGTGCTGATACGTGGATGTTGGCCGTCTGTCAGACTGTCATTTATCATTTGTGTTGCAATTTGTTACCCATTGTTTTCCCTTGATGGTATATATATATATATATATATATATATATATATCTGTCACTGAGCAGGCATATAGCTATATACTTATCCTAAACAAAACAGAACTGTACAATGCCATGTCTATGGTTATCTTATTTTTGTCTCCAGTGTGTTTTTCATTTTTATAGCATCTGCAATACATATTCTGTTTTCATTGCCTGTTTTCTTTTTGTCATGTTTGTCATATTTTACACAGCAGGAAAATGGCACTTAGGTCTGAGAAATAAGGCACATGTCAGAATGCCGTACTTATCAGAGTCACTTAGAAAAGGCATCCATTATGCCTGTCAGTGAAGTGGAAGCTGCCAACAGGCCAAATATATCTCCTGGTAAGTGCAGGATGTTGCAAATACAAAACAGTACCGTGCTAGAGGTAGATTTAAAGGGTTCTTAAAGGGAACCAGAGAGGAATGATTAGTAAAAATAGAAAAAGGCTTTTATACATACCTGGGGCTTCTTCCAGCCCCATAAGCCTGGATCGCTCCCACGCCGCCATCCTCCGCTTCCTCTATCGCCACTACAGTAGTAGGCGGCCGCAAGCGTAAGTGCATGGAGGGAGCCCCTGTGATGCGGACAATTGGCCGCGTCCGTCAGCCGACTGGCGGTAATGATGGGACCCGGTACCGGCGGATCCAGGCAGCGGAGGATGGCGGCGTGGGAGCGATCCGTGCGTATGGGGCTGGAGGAAGCCCCAGGTACGTATAAAAGATTTTTTTTAATCCTCTCTGGTTCTCTTTAAAGAGCAATTTTATCAATCGAATTCAATCCCAATCAGTAGCTGATAGCCCTTATAATAATAATAATTGCAGTATTTGTATAGCACCTTTCTCCTGTTGGACTCAAAGCGCTTGCGAGGCAGCCACTAGAGCGCACTCAGTAGGCAGTAGCAGTGTTGAGGAGACTTGCCCAAGAAACTCCTTACTGAAATAGATGCTGGCTTACTGAACAGGCAGAGCCGAGATTTGAACCCAGGTCTCCTGTGTCAGAGGCAGAGCCCTTAACCATTACACCATCCAGCCACTGCTTATACCCCCTTTCCCATGAGAAATCTTTACCTTTTCTCGAATAGATCATTGGGGGGAGGGGGGAGGAGGGCAGAGCCCAAGTCATGACATCCCACTGTGTGATATCATGACTAGGGCTCCGACAGTTTTCTGTCTGTGAACCTATTACTATTATTATTATTTATTTATATAGCGCCAACATATTCCACAGCGCTTTACAAAGCACAGTAAGACAACACAGCAGGGGCGTAGCAATAGGGGGTGCAGAGGTAGCGACCGCATCGGGGCCCTTGGGCCAGAGGGGCCCCAAAAGGCCCTCCCTCAACTGCAGTATTGCCTCTCTATTGGTCCTGTGCTCATAATAATCACTTCTATAGATACTTTGAATAGTGGTAATCATTAACAAGCTGTTCCCCATCCCCTTCTTGCCCCTCTGACACTGTAGTTGCCATTGGCAGGTTTTGGTGCGTCGTATCAATTGTTATGTATAGAGCACTAGGGGGGCCCCATTGTAAAACTTGCATCGGGGCCCACAGTTCCTTACCTACGCCACTGCAACACAGGGCACATAGGTACAACCAAAACATGCACAGCAGAGTCTCAAGCAACACAAATATTGCAACAACGACAGTAAACATTAGGAGGATGACCCTGCCCTTGCGAGCTTACAATCTAAAGGGTAGTGGGAGACACACTAGGTAAGGAGACGTGGGGGGAATGGATGAGGCAGTAAGCCTTTGCCTCTGATTACATTGTGAACAGATAAGTAAACAGGGGCTAAAAAATGTTATAAGCTTGTCTAAAAAGGTATGTTTTAAGAGTGCATTTGAAAATGTCCAGGTTTGGAGCATGACTTACAGGCTGTGGAAGAGAGTTCCAGATGAGGGGTGATACTCGTGTAAAGTCCTGGATGTGAGCATGAGAGGAGTTGATCAGCTTAGAGGCCAGGAGAATTTCTTGGGAGGAGCGAAGGTTGCGGGAGGGACAATATCTAGAGATTAGTGAGGAGATGTGTGGAGGGCATAACTCGTGAAGGGCTTTGTATGTTCAGAAGTTTGAACTGGATCCTCTGGGTAATGGGTAGTCAGTGGAGAGACCGGCACAGTGGCACTGCATCAGAGGAGCGTGTGGAAAGGTGAGTGAGGCGGGCAGCTGAATTTAGAAGGGATTGGAGTGGTGCTAGCCTGTTTTTTTGTTGGTAGACCACAGAGCAGGGTGTTGCAGTAGTCTAGGCAGGAGATGATTAAGGCGTGTACAAGTATTTTGGTGGCCTCTTGTGTGAGGAAGGGACGGATACGGAATATATTTTTGAGCTGGAAATAGCAGGCTGGAAATGCAACCTCATTGCATTGTGGGAAATAATAACTTTTTCCAGCTGCCAGGCAAGCAGTATCTCCCTTTGTGCCTAGAAAGTAAGGATTAAAGCATGCTAGCCAGCTAGTCAAGTATATCTGTAGGTAACCTTTCTTCCATAAACATCGACTTTGATCACTCTAATGGGCCCCACCTGCCAGCATGCCCTCTTTGTGCCCCCCAAAACGTGAAGCTGGAGGTGCTATGCCGAGAACTTACAGGATTTTTTTTTCTTGTGGCAGGGTTGGTGGCGGGGGTAGGGCAGGTGGTTTTAGTCAGGCGTCAGGTAAGTAGTTTGTGTGTGTATGGGTGGGGGGGTTAGACATCAGGTAGGTAGTTCGTGTGGGGTCGGGTCAGGGTTAGGCATCAGGTAGACAGTTTGTGCGGAGCGGGTGTTAGGGTTAGGGTTCAGGTAGGTAGTTTGTGTGTGTGTGGGGGGGGAACGGTAGGCATTAGTTAGGCAGTTTGTGTGTGTGGGGGGGGGGGGGGGGAAGGAGGGTTAGAGTTAGGCAACAGGTAGGTAGTTTGTGTGGGGGGAAGAAGTAGGCATTAGTTAGGCAGTCTGTGTGTGTGTGTGTGTGTGTGTGTGTGTGTGTGTGTGTGTGTGTGTGTGTGTGTGTGTGTGTGTGTGTGCGCGGGGGGGAGGGGGGTTAGGTTTAGGCATCAGGTAGGTAGTTTGTGAAGGGGTTAGGGTTAGGTAGGTTAGCTTGTACTGGGGAGGAGGGTAAGAGTTAGGTGTCAGATTTGTAGCTAGTTTGTGTGTGTGTGTGTGTGTGTGGGGGGGGGGGGGATTAGAGAGTTAGGCGTCAGCTTGGTAGCTAGTTTATGGGGGGAGGGGTTAGAGAGTTAGGAGTCAGGGGGGAGGGTTCTGTGTGAGAGTAGGCTTAGGATTAGCCTTAGTAAGATATTGGTATTTAATACCAACATTTTACACTTTAAAGAGACCCAGAGACGAAAAGATAACATATTTATACATACCTGGGGCTTCCTCCAGCCCCATCAGCCTGGATCGCTCCCACGACGCCTTTCTCCGCTGCCTCTGTCCGCCGGTACCGGGTCCCGTCATTTCGGCCAGTCGACGCAAGCGCAGTGCGCTCCCTCCGTACTGCGCAGACGCATGCGTACAAAGCCGGAGGGAGCCCCTGTGCATGTGGAAAACTGGCCGCATCCGGCGGAAGTGATGGGACCCGATACCAGCGATAGAGGTAGCGGAGGACGGCGGCGTTACTTAGAGCGATCCAAGCTTATGTATAACATCTTCTTTTTATTTTTAGCATAGGTTCGTCTCTGGTTCCCTTTAATGGCAAAATATTGTTATTAAATACCATATTTTACTATTGGCATTACGGGGCGCCCACAATTCTGCGTGTCTTTTTTGATCGATGCGTTTGTGCTCTGCGTGAATGTAACACATTTTTAAATACACGATTCCCCCACTTCTCAGATGCATTTTAATTGCTGTTTTGCTGTCACAACAATCAGATTGCCGGGTCGAAGTACACGGTAAGGACGCTTTGCACATCTGCGCTCTTGAAAAGCGTAAGCACACTTCAGATGCATAAGAGCGCTCCTATGATACAGCTCCATTCATTGGCATACGGCAAATTGCTTATATTGAAAAATAAAATCATAAATGGAGTACATGGGCATGAGCGGGAAAGAAGTGTGTTTAATTAACAATATTTGTTCTGCAGAGTGACAGCGAAGCCCAGGGGAGAATCTGTTTTGCTGGATTGGATATCTCCTGCTCACTGTTTGTTTATGCTTTGTTTATATAACACCAATAGTAAGGGTGTGAATGTAGATAGTGCAGGCTGTACTGGCCGCCATCCCAGGGAGAGAGTGGAGCGCCACCCACAGTTCCTATAAGAAACAACGGCTTGTTCATCAAACTAGAGTAGCAAGCACTGGCAGAAAATATATGCATAGCTCCCATCTGTCCCTCTTTTGGAGAGACAGTCCCTCTTTAGAAACCCAATCCACCTGTCCCTCTTTTTTCCTCATTTGTCCCTTTTTCTTCCTCATTTGTCCCTCTTTCTTCCTCATTTGTTCCTCTTTCTTCCTCATTTGTCCCTCTTTCTTCCTCATTTGTTCCTCTTTCTTCCTCATTTGTCCCTCTTTCTTCCTCATGCGTCCCTTTTTCTTCCTCATTTGTCCCTCTTTCTTCCTCATTTGTCCCTCTTTCTTCCTCATGTGTCCCTTTTTCTTCCTCATTTGTCCCTCTTTCTTCCTCATGTGTCCCTTTTTCTTCCTCATTTGTTCCTCTTTCTTCCTCATTTGTCCCTCTTTCTTCCTCATGTGTCCCTCTTTCTTCCTCATGTGTCCCTTTTTCTTCCTCATTTGTCCCTCTTTCTTCCTCATGTGTCCCTTTTTCTTCCTCATTTGTCCCTCTTTCTTCCTCATGTGTCCCTTTTTCTTCTTCATTTGTCCCTCTTTCTTCCTCATTTGTCCCTCTTTCTTCCTCATTTGTCCCTCTTTCTTCCTCATGTGTCCCTCTTTCTTCCTCATTTGTCCCTCCTTTCTTCCTCATTTGTCGCTCCTTTCTTCCTCATTTGTCCCTCTTTCTTCATCATTTGTCCCTCTTTCTTCATCATTTGTCCTTCTTTCTTCCTCATTTGTCCCTCTTTCTTCCTCATTTGTCCCTTTTTCTTCCTCATTTGTCCCTCTTTCTTCCTCATGTGTCCCTTTTTCTTCCTCATTTGTCCCTCTTTCTTCCTCATTTGTCCTTCTTTCTTCCTCATTTGTCCCTCTTTCTTCATCATTTGTCCCTCTTTCTTCCTCATTTGTCCTTTTTTCTTCCTCATTTGTCCTTTTTTTTTCCTCATTTGTCCTTCTTTCTTCCTCATTTGTCCCTCTTTCTTCCTCATTTGTCCCTCTTTCAGGACTCATGTACAGATCTATGTAAATATATGTATTTTTCTACTGAAAAATGTGTTTAATTGATGCTAAACTTTATTCCCATCCTTTAAATTGATATAATTCTTATTTTCAAATGTTAATATGAAGTAGAAAGAACCAGGATAGAAAGGACCAGTTTGGTTTAATTATAAAACCACATATTTTTCTTATGAAATCTTTGTGCTATGTGTGACTAGGGGCGTGACTAGGGGCGTGTTGGGGGCATGATTAGGGGTGTGTTGCAGGGGCGTGGATTAATTGTCCCTCTTCCTTATCTTAAAGAGAACCTGAACTGAAAATAAAAAGTTAAAATAACCATACACAGGTCATACTTACCTCCTGTGTAGTCTACTACTCAATCTCTTTCTCCTCTCCTGCATCCCATTTGTCCACTGTGATCAATGGAATTCTCCGTCCTAAAAATGGCCATTACCTCATAACAGCTTCCTGGTTAGCACACTGTTATGCAGTTGTAACTGACACAGCTGCTGATATATAACTGACAGTAACTGGTATAGTTCAGTTCTGACAAAATATTGTCAGAACTGGAAGGGATCACTGTAAGAAGAAAATGGTGAGCTTCTGAGAGATACTGATGGTGAGGTTAGTATGTAATATTCATTTGCAGCCACATCATGTGTTTACTTTGAATAATTTTACTTGCTACAGGTTCCCTTTAAAAAGTTGGGAGGTATGTATATGTCCTCCAATAAATAACACCGCACATGCATAAAATGGTATGAATTAATACGAGGGAAAGGTTACATAAACTGGGCTTATTAAGTCTGGAGAAAAGACACCTCAGAGGAGATCTAATTAACGTGTAAATCCATCGGGCAGCACGGTGGTGTAGTGGTCTCGCCTTGCAGCGCTGGGTCCCTGGTTCAAATCCCAGCCAGGTCAACATCTGCAAGGAGTTTGTATGTTCTCCCCGTGTCTGTGTGGGTTTCCCCCAGGCACTCTGGTTTCCTCCACATCCCAAAAAACATACAGATAAGTTATTTGGCTTCCCCTAAATTGGCCTTAGAATATGATACATGCACTACAAGATACATAAACAGACATATGACTAGGGGAGGGATTAGATTGTGAGCCCCTCTGAGGGACAGTAAGTGACAAGACAATATATATACTCTGTACAGTGCTGCGTAATATGTTGGTGCTATATAAATACTTAAATTAAAAAATAAATACATCAGAGGGCGATATAAAAGCTTGGCAAATAAGCAGATGTCTTTTAGGTAAATGTATTAAAATCTACATTTTAGGGTTTATTTCCCGCTGGATACTTACATTGTGTATCAATTGAATTCAGGTTTCTAGTGTGTTTTTTATCTCCACACTGCCAGCACCAGTCACTGTTCTGTGTCCATATGAAGCCTCATCGCTTGCTGTCAACATCCAATGAAGATGCTTGAATCCTAACAAGCGTTCCCGATGCTCAAAGATTTAACAAGACCGGTGACCATCACCACATTAAATCAAAGGGATAATCAATAAGTAGTGCTTGAAAATCCAAAAACAACTTTAATGTAACACATAAAAACAGTCACAGATGAATCAATACTCACCTTGTTGGCCCCCATGAGAAGGGCCCTTTAGATGTGTACACGCATACCAGGCACATTCAGTGCAAATGCAGAATAACAGCGAGAAAGTTGCCCAGTCTTCAATACCGACCGGTTTCGTCGTCAGCTTAGACTAAGCATCACTGTGAAGGTGGGGCTTCATATCAATATAAAACAATATATAGATTTAGAAAGAGTTTTTGTTTACCATGAAAAGTGGGTATCCTGAATAATTTACTGCATTCTACTATACAGGTACTGTATTTTTGGACTATAAAACTCACTTTTTCTCCCCCAAAAGGGGGGGGGGGGGAGTCACTGCATTTTATAGTCCAAATGCAGGGATCCTGACTTGTGAACGTTTGCCAATACAAACCTCCAACCCACCGCAATGTCAGGGACTCCCTGTACTGCGCCCATGCAGAGGAGGACACAGGGGGACAAACGGGGGACACAGGAGACAAAAAGGGGGAATAGAGGAGGATACGGGGGGACACAAAAGGGCATAGAGGAGGACACAAGCAGAACAGAGGCAGACACATGGAGGGCACATGGAGGACAGAGGGGGACACAGGGAGACACAAGAGGTACAAGGGGGGCATGAGGTACAAAGGGGACATTATCCATCAGATGCACCTTCACCATGGATGCACTAGGTTTAGGTTTTTTTTCCAGGTTTTTGTCCTCTAACCCAGGTGCGTTTTATGGCCAGGAGCGTCTTATAGTCTGAAAAATACGGTAGTTCTCAACTTACGAACAACGCGCTGGTACCGGTAAAGTCCGGTGCCCAGGGGCAATTTCCTCCATTGCCTTAAAGAGAATCTGTACTCTAAAATTCTTTACATAAAAAGCATACCATTCTATTCCTTATGTTCTCCTGGGCCCCTCTGTGCTGTTTCTGCCACTCTCTGCTGCAATCCTGGCTTGTAATTGCCATTTTTATCCAGTGTTTACAAACAAAAAACATGGCTGCTAACCAGCATGTGATAGGCTGAGAGTCGCTCAGTGTGTGAGTCATACAGAGCTCGGAGGGGACCTGAAGAGGGTGTGTATAGCTTCTATCCTTTCACAAGCAGACCTACACATTCCAGCCTGAGTGCCTGAGCCTGACAGAGCCGACAGAGGAAAGAAGATTAGATTATATAACAGAGATAACACAGCCACTGTGCAACTAGGAAAGGCTGTAGTAAGACAGACCACATTAGAACAGGTATAGGAACTTATAGGATAGAAGAAATAAGGCTGAAAATTTTGTTACAGAGTCTCTTAAATGGAAGCGCTGGCCCTGCATACTAGGAATAGATAACAGTAAATCTAGAGAAATGTCAGTTTACTATTCATTTGCTGTTGAGGATCTTTCTGATGAATTCTTCGCTAACCAAGAAGGCTACACGCCAGTTCATATCACCGCTTATAACCCACAGATGGGGTTTGTGAACAGTCAATCGTATGCGTTTGTCTTCTTTTAGCACACACCAGGTTCCTCTGTTAGCTTACGGGGTTTGTGTCTTTACCAGGAAATTACAGAAAAATATCACATCCACTCCCCCTGCAGACCTGTCTGCTGATTTCCAGCAGATGGCCAAATATTATTGGGACTTATTTCAAGGCACGTTCTACTCCCGCACAGCGAGAGAAATATGAAAAGAAAATACAGCCTGAAAACAAGCCCATGTGTTTGGCGGAAAATAACACAATATTGCTACATTTGCTGAAGATTAATATTTTTCCCTGCATAAAATGAATCCATCACCATGTACTGGAGTAAGCTTGGGAATTAAAGAATGACTGACTTAGTTACATAAGTTACATTATTATACAGCAGGGTGAAAAGACCGTGTCAAACCAATAATTAAAAAAACAACAACAAAAAAACTGCTATGCCATAAACTGCAACTGATGCATTGAAAATCGATTTTTTTTCCTGAATCTAGAATCTGTTCTCTAATATTCTTACACTAAAAAGCATACCATTCTAGTCCTTATTTTCTCCTGTGCCCCTCTGTGCTGTTTCTGCCACTCTCTGCTGCAATCCTGGCTTGTAATTAACAGTTTCAGGCAGTGTTTACAAACAAACTAACCAGCTTGTGATAGGCTCACATAAGCAGAGTGTGTGAGTCATACACAGCCTGCAGGGGGCCTACAGAGGGTGTGTATCGCTTCTATCCAATCACAAGCAGCCCTGCACATTCCACACATTCCAGCCTTAGCCCGACAGACATGACAGAGGAAAGGAGATAAGATTTATTACAGAGACAGTGCAATTAGGAAAGGCTGCAGTAAGCCAGAGCACATTAGAACAGGCATAGGAACTTATAGGATAGAAGAACTAAGGCTGAAAAATGTGTTACAGAGTCTCTTTAAAGTGTACCTGAGATGGGCGCTGTGGGTGTATTTACACTTACCTAAGCCTTCCTCCTGCCACATTAGGTGCGTGGTGTCCCTTGACTTCCTCTCCAGCCGCTCTGTTCTCTAGTGAACCCCCCGCTGTGCTCCCGTACCTGGGAGCGATCTGCGCCTGCACAGTACTACTGCGCAGGCGCAGAACGTTCCTGGCTGCAGGAGCAAGACCGGGGTGCACAAGATAGCATGGACGGTGGATTACTGGTGGCAATTAAAAGAGAATGGAACGGCCAGAGAGCATGGCAATCGATCCCATGAACCTAATGGGGCTGGAGGAAGCCCCAGGTAAGTATAACTATACCCACAACGCCCATCTCAAGTTTCCTTCACCTGTGTGTACTTGAGTAAAAATTCAAGTAAAAAAAAACCATGCTTACCTAGGTAGAGGAAAGCCTCTGGGCAGTCCAGAGTCTTCTCATAGCCTCCTCGCCCCCACCATTGCTGTGTATGGACCCATGGAACATATATGAGAAAAGCTTGACAGATACATTCTCATGGCCATGCTCCCCTTCTTGCACAAGCGCAGCCATACTGCTCATCCATGAGAGGCTGTGGTACTGCGCAGGCATGGAGTACGCAGACGCAGTATAGCTGTGCTCTTGTGAGAAGGGGAGTGTGTCCACAGACTAAAAGAGGGTCCCTAATCATAGTAATAGAGTCCTGGTGCTCCAATAGGTACATTATGTATGCCTGACATGGCTGCCAAATGACACTCACTCGAATATACATGCCAATATACACATCTAATTTTCACTGGTCGTTTCTTGTACAGTAAACCCTCTCCAGTCACCTCAGTGCCAGTACTTTATTTTGTGGGTCCCAAACCATTCAATCAAACACAATGCCCACTCTCAGCCCAACTGGTTTTGGCATTCTGTCGTCACTCCTAATGACAGCAGGACGCCAAAACCGGTCGGGCTGAGAGCATTGTGGTGGATTGAAAGTGATTTTGATTACCACAAAGGGTGGTAAGCGAGCAGAGCCAGTGGATCCTAAATGGTTTAGGACCCACTAAAGTGAGACACCGAGGTGACTAAAGCCAATAGAGGGTTTACTGTACAAGGGGCAACCCGTGAACATTGTATGTGTATTGGATGTGCAGTGCTACAGGTCCATCAATATATAATCGAGGGTCCCAGAGAGTGGTGGTGGGCACAGGGAGGACAAGGAAAGCATCTGGAGGATCCAGAGGCTTCCCTCTTCTCAGGTAAGTATCTGTAAGTATCAGAAAATGTAGCAGGAAGTGTAATACTGTCTATCCCCCATAAGAGGGCAGTGTTGTTTGGCAGGAGGGATAGCAGAGGTTTTTCTGCTATCAATACCTGTATAAACCAAAGTCACGTGATTGCATGATCACATGACCGCATGGCATTCCGGGTATATTTGAATAGACTCATCAGCAGCGCTGCCACACTGCGTTATCTGCAGCAAGATTTCTTGTGCACAGTGCCTAAAAAGTTCAATTTTTTTATATGCAGGAGTTTAACCTCCCCGGCAGTATGATTATTTCCAGATTTTAGGGTCTAAAAACGCAACTATTTTTGCACACTTTCAGATCCTTAAAGAGAACCCGAGGTGGGTTTCTGACATGAATATTAGGACACATTCGGCATACAATGTCCAGCCTCTGTGTCCGTATAGTGCACCCCAGGCCCCCCCTGCACTCTGCTGACCTCCAATATAAAAACCGCCACAGAATGTCACTCTCTGGCTGTTTACATTGATGCTGTCATTTACCGCCACTCCCCCACCTCCTGCATATCGCCACTCCCCGTCCGTGTCCCTTCCCTCCCCGCCTCTGTAAACCGATTGGAGGAAGCTTACGGAGGCGGGGAGGGAAAGGACACAGGCGGGGAGCAGCGAAATGCCGGAGGCGGGGGAGCGGTGGTAAATAATAGCACAAAGGTAAACAGCCAGATAGCGACAATCTGGGTGTCGCTAGCCTGGCGGTTTTTATATTGGGGACAGCAGAGCGCAGGGGGGCCTGGGGGTGCACTATAAGGACGCAGAGACTGGGTATTGTATGCTGAATGTGCCTCTGTGTCCTAATATTAATGTCAGAAACCCACCTCGGGTTCTCTTTAAACCAGGTAAAAATCATGCTGCTAGAGAGGACTGCAGCAGCCCAGCACTTTCTCACCTCCCTGGGATCCAGCGCTGCAATTCTCCCTCCTTCCTTCAGATGGCGCTGTAACCCTGTAGTGAGATCGCCGGCTTTCGTTATGAGGACAAATGGCGATCTCACCAGAAAGATGCAGACTAGAGCCTCGGAGGACAGGAGGGAGAATGGCTGCCGGAGTCTGGATCCCCCAGAAGAAGAGTTCAAATGTCCACTGTGCAGCGGGCGCTATACTCTGCACAGAGCTCCCGAGGCTACCACGAGTCAGGCTCATGGTTACCACTCCGAGCTGCGGTTTTCCACCCCGAGCCTGACTCGGGGTTACCGCCAGGGAGGTTAATTCTGTTTTAACACCTGTATTACATTTTTTGACTAGAAGACCACTTTAACTTCGTTTTTCACCTGACCAAGTTTCACTCCAGTCTACAGCTGCTTAATGCCTTCCACATTCACTGTGAAGCATAAATGGAAAGGTTATGCCTCTTTATTTTTAAGATGTGCCAGATTCTGAGACTTGACAAGAAATCTGGGCTTAGCAGAGTTTTAAACGAACACAAAACGTTAGACTTTGATACAGATGAACTTCTCGAAGCAGTTTCTTTATTCCAGCCGTCTCACTTTTAACATATTTTACCAGCTGCAATGGAGAAGGTCATCTGCTTGAGGCGTTGTATAACAATATAAGAAAACTCTTTGATAACAAAAAACGATATTCTTGGACAAGAGAAGTCGGTATTTCTGCTCTTTGGCTTAAGGAGAATCTGACATAAATTAGTGAAACTTGTGGCAGGAAAGGAAAACTAAGATTCTAAAGATAGAACTTTAACTTCTTAAAGGATAACTGTAATGAGAGGGATATAGAGGCTGCCATACTTATTTCCTTTTAAGCAATACCAGTTTCCTGGCTATCCTACTGATCCTCTGTCTTCAATACGTGTAGCCATAGACCCTGAACAAGCATGCAGCAGATCAGGTGTTTCTGGCATAATTGTCAGATCAGACAAGATTAGCCACATGCTTGTTTCTGGTGTTAGTCAAACACTACTGCAGTCACATAGATCAGTAGGACTGCCAGGTAACTGGCATTGTTTAAAAGGAAATAAATATGGCAGCCTTCATTTTCTTCTCACTACAGTTGTCCTTTAAAGAGTACCCCCAGTTTAAAAGACAGAACCTGTCATGGCAGATGCTATCTTAATGATGAAGTATTGGTGGGTCTTGGGGTTAATTACTTACCTGATCTGCCATAATTCAGGATCAGGTGATGTGCCGCCTCCCACCTTGGGAACACAGTCACGGCCATGCTTCTGTCTGCTAAAGTCCGCTGAAGCTCTTAGGAAACCTCCACCTGCGTTCCCACGGACCGCCCTTAGCTCAGCAGCCACCAATTAGGTTGGTTGGCTGCTATTCGGAGGGGGGCAGATTGTTCACCTGACCTGAATACCGCAGATCAGGTAAGTAATTAACTTTGAGAGCCCACCCCCCAGTCCTGTATCATTTAGACAAAGTCTTCTTACACTTAAGGTACTCTTTAATGTTAAGGGTGCATACACACATCAAACTTTAGTTGGTCACCAACTGGCCAATTTTACCACCTCCATGTAGTATGAAGGCCACAGAGTTTGAATACTATGAAAAGATTGTGCAGGTAAGCCATCATACTATATGGAAGAGGTAAAATTTGGCAATCATTGGCCAATTAAAATTGGATGTGAGTACCAGGCCTTAACCCCCATTAGCAGTCTGAATCTTCCCGGATATTAGTTTCGGAAAGAGGTACCAGGGGCACCTCTAACCATTTTGTCACTCCAGGCGAGGAATCCTGTGGCGTCCCCTACCACTCCGTGGTGAACTCTCCCCCCCCCCCCCCCCCAGGCCACCCCTCAAAATTAATCATAATGCGGCAACTGGCCAATTTTACCACCTCCATGTAGTATGAAGGCCACAGAGTTTGAATACTATGAAAAGATTGTGCAGGTAAGCCATCATACTATATGGAAGAGGTAAAATTTGGCAATCATTGGCCAATTAAAATTGGATGTGAGTACCAGGCCTTAACCCCCATTAGCAGTCTGAATCTTCCCGGATATTAGTTTCGGAAAGAGGTACCAGGGGCACCTCTAACCATTTTGTCACTCCAGGCGAGGAATCGTGTGGCGTCCCCTACCACTTCGTGATGAACTCTCCTCCCCCCCCCCCCCCCCCAGGCCACCCCTCAAAATTAATCATAATGCGGCAGCGTTTCACCAGAAAACAAGACAATACACTTATTGCGGCCTAGGTTCATCAGACAATACACTTATTGCGGCATGGGTTCACCAGAAAATACACTTATTGCGGCCTGGGTTCACCAGAAAATACACTTATTGCGGCATGGGTTCACCAGAAAATACACTTATTGCGGCATGGGTTCACCAGAAAATACACTTATTGCGGCATGGGTTTACCAGAAAATATACTTATTGCGACATGGGTTCACCAGAAAATACACTTATTGCGGCATGGGTTTACCAGAAAATATACTTATTGCGACATGGGTTCACCGGAAAATACACTTATTGCAGCCTGGGTTCACCAGAAAATACACTTATTGCGGCATGGGTTCACCAGAAAATACACTTATTGCGGCATGGGTTCACCAGAAAATACACTTATTGCGGCCTGGGTTCACCAGAAAATACACTTATTGCGGCATGGGTTCACCAGAAAATACACTTATTGCGGCATGGGTTTACCAGAAAATATACTTATTGCGACATGGGTTGACCAGGAAATACACTTATTGCGGCATGAGTTCATCAGAAAATACCCCTATTGCGGCATGGGTTCATCAGAGAATACACTTATTGCGGCATGGGTTTACCAGAAAATATACTTATTGCGGCATGGGTTCACCAGAAAATACACCTATTGCGGCATGGGTTCATCAGAAAATAAACTTATTGCTGCATGGGTTTACCAGCAAAATACACTTATTGTGACATGGGTTCACCAGACAATAAACTTATTGCGGCATGGGTTCACCAGAAAATACACTAATTGCGGCCTGGGTTCACCAGAAAATACACTAATTGCGGCATGGGTTCACCAGAAAATACACTTATTGCGGCATGGGTTTACCAGAAAATATACTTATTGCGGCATGGGTTGACCAGAAAATACACTTATTGCAGCATGGGTTCATCAGAAAATACACCTATTGCGGCATGGGTTCACCAGAAAATACACTTATTGTGACATGGGTTGACCAGACAATATACTTATTGCGGCCTGGGTTAACCAGAAAATACACTTATTGTGACATGGGTTCACCAGAAAATATACTTATTGCGACATCGGTTGACCAGAAAATACACTTATTGCGGCATGGGTTCATCAGAAAATACACCTATTGCGGCATGGGTTCATCAGAAAATACACTTATTGCGGCATGGGTTTAGCAGAAAATCTACTTATTGCGGCATGGATTCACCAGAAAATACACCTATTGCGGCACGGGTTCATCAGAAAATACACTTATTGTGGCATGGGTTTACCAGCAAAATACACTTATTGTGACATGGGTTCACCAGACAATAAACTTATTGCGGCATGGGTTCACCAGAAAATACACTTATTGCGGCCTGGGTTCACCAGAAAATACACTAATTGCGGCATGGGTTCACCAGAAAATACACTTATAGCGGCATGGGTTTACCAGAAAATATACTTATTGCGGCATGGGTTGACCAGAAAATACACTTATTGCGGCATGGGTTCATCAGAAAATACACCTATTGCGGCATGGGTTCACCAGAAAATACACTTATTGCGGCCTGGGTTCACCAGACAATACACTTATTGCGGCATGGGTTCACCAGAAAATACACCTATTGCGGCATGGGTTCATCAGAAAATACACTTATTGCGGCATGGGTTTACCAGCAAAATACACTTATTGTGACATGGGTTCACCAGACAATAAACTTATTGCGGCATGGGTTTACCAGAAAATACACTTATTGCGGCATGGGTTCACCAGAAAATACACTTACTGCGGCATGGGTTTACCAGAAAATATACTTATTGCAGCATGGGTTCACCAGAAAATACACTTATTGAGGCATGGGTTCACCAGACAATATACTTATTGCGGCATGGGTTGACCAGAAAATACACTTATTGCGGCATGGGTTTACCAGAAAATATACTTATTGAGGCATGGGTTCACCAGAAAATACACTTATTGCAGCATGGGTTCATCAGAAAATACACCTATTGCAGCATGGGTTCACCAGAAAATACACTGATTGCAGCATGGGTTCACCAGACAATACACTTATTGCGGCATGGGTTCACCAGAAAATACATTTATTGAGGTCCAGGTTCACCAGAAAATAATTGTAATCAGCATTTCACCCAAAAAATACACTTAGTGCTGATTTTATTGTTGATTACTTTACATTTTCCAGCTTAGTCTTACCTTAGGCTGCCTGCACTCTGTATCACGCATGCAGGCAGCAGTCACTTGTTTGGGGTGTTGGGGGGAGAGGGGAACGCCAGAAGACAGGAACACCTAGTTTAGGTAGCCAGGGAGTGACCCCAGTACAAGTAGCCAGAGAGAGCGCTCCTTCACCCTTTCAGAATAGCCAGGCAGAGGGTGCCCCCATGTTCAGTATAGGTCACCCGGAGTGCTTCCCATCCACTACACAGAGTGTGCAGTGGAGCCCATAGATCCCTCATCACCACTGGATCCAGCCATATGCTGCAAGTCTTCCTCCTGTCCTCTGGGAGTGCAATATTTCTACTCTCTGCTGAGATCGCCCTCTGACATCCTGTGACAGACAGCGATCTCAGCATAGTGATGGGGAGCCTTGGAGGACACGGAGAAGACTCGAATCGAGAGCTCCGTTGTGCACTCTCCAGGGACATTCCTACCTTTGGGAGCAGGGGGGCATGGCGTACCGGGTGACTGACAGCAAGGGGGACGTCGCCACGAACCCCCACAGCGGCAGAGCAGGAGGGGAAGCAGCGCTAGGAAGGGCAGCGGGGACAGTGGCAAGGAGGGGACCAGAACCCCCCTGCCTCACCTGGATCCCCTCCTTCTGCTCTCTACCACTCTATATATTAGCGGCAAGCAGGTGCGACGTGCGGATAATTACTCATCTGACTTCTGCCGCATTCCAACCACTGGAGAGCAGCGTCACGTCGTCACAATTCTCCGCCTTCAGTGCTGCCCACTGTGCTTCCTGAATAGAGAAGCACAGTGGGCGGCATTGAAGGCGGAGAGTTGTGACGATGTGACGCTGTGCTCCAGCACTTGGAACGCAGCGGAAGTCAGGTGATTAATTATCCACCCGCTGTGCCTGCTTGCCACTAATATATGGAGGGGAAGAGAGCAGAAGGAGGGGACCCAGGTGAGGGAGGGGGGTTCTGGCCCCCCTCCCCACCGCTGTCCCCACTGCCCCTCCTTCTAGCACTGCTTCCCCCTCCTGGGGCAACTATACTAGCTATACTGGGGGCAACTATACTACTTACACTGAGGGCAACTATACTACCTACACTGGGGGCAACTATACTAGCTTCACTTGGGGCAACTATACTAGCTATGCTGGGGGCAACTATACTACCAAACTGGGGCAACTAAACTACCTACACTGGGGGCCAGGGCCGGCACTACCATAGAGGCAAAGGGGGCAATTTTCCCAGGGCCCCAGAGCCTGTAGGACCCCCAAGGTGTCTCTCCAACTTAACTGTTGCTCCCCAGGGCCCCGACACAGTCTTTGGCAGAGCCAGGGGGTGTCAGCCCCCTGGCTCAGGGGTTCTATGGGGAAATATGGCTGCAACAAAAGGTCTCTACTGCCGCTTTTTGGTTGGGGAGGTATCTATTTAGGGGCCACAGGTAAATTTTGCCCAGGGGCCCCATTGTAACTAGAACCGGCCCTGCTGGGGGCAACTATACTAGCTGTATTGGGGCATCTATACTACCTACAGTAGGGGCAAATGTACTAGCTACACTGTGGGAAACTATTCTACCTACACTGGGGCAACTATACTACCTACACTGAGGGCAACTGTACTACCTACACTGAGGGCAACTGTACTACCTACACTGAGGGCAACTATACTACTCACCCTTATTTGAAACATTTTTTTTCTGAAGCAAAGTGCTTTGAGGTGTAACTACTGTATACTTTTAATAACTTGTCAGAAGTACATGGAATATCACTACGTTATTAAAGTTCTCACAACTAAACAGCAGCATATATAAAAAAGCAGCCAAGCGATTCACCTTCACAATTCCTAACTTTTCTGTTTTTCACACTGACTTTGCCCACACAGCAGTTCTTGGTTCCGTAGCGATTTGGTGTAATGCGTTGATGCCTCATAATCATGAAAGAAAATATCTGCGCTCAGATCTACAATCACTGAGATGAACTGTGTTAAAGTTACATGCAATAACAATAGGGTTACATGGGTAATTTTATGTGTTTACAGCAAAATACTTAACTCTTTCACCACTGTGTCCTTTCAAAATTGAATGATTGTGTTCACCTGCCGCACTATGCTGTCAGAACTCCCAGTGCAGGGGTGTTATCAGCTATAGTAAGTGCAAGTGCAGGGCTTCCTATAGCTGGGAAACTACCTGCTCTGGGAGTTTATTAGCTATAGTTGCAGTACGGCTTCTGCAAAAACTGATACACTTTTGCTGGGAGTTTTAAAGGGGACCTGGACTCAGAACATCCTCTCTGCTCTGAAAGACAAGCAACAGTATAATAACCTTTAAAGAAAAACATTTCTTTGTTACAGCTTACAGAACCCTTGAATGCGTCTACTCCATGGTTTCATGGAAGTAGACGAAGGGTTAACATCCTGTGTTGACATATTAGCCTTGTCTGCCGAGGACTGCCGAATTTCTGTGCTGACCCAGCTGCGAGATCAAATCACACTTGTGATGACTTGATGATGAGTGGGAATAAGACAGGCTCTTTTCTCTAAAAACACACAGAGAGTGTATTCTCTGTTTTCCTTGTGTCCTGTGCAAGAGTTTAGGTGGTCCACTTTAAAACCAAAATTTAAAAATCAGTTTCTCAAAAACGACAAGATCTTTAAAAATAAATAAATATTGACATGTTGCCTCTAGTGACCCTTATATATGTAGTGAATTTCATGGGCTTTGCAATAAGGCAAAAAAAATGTTCTGGCATTTCTCCAGTTTAAAAATGCATTTTCCCGCTCCTTTCTTTTTGACATGTTCCAACTGTTGTTTTTACCTAAAATCAAGGTTTACCATTGTATAATCCCCAATACAGCATAAACAAACCCCTAAGGTCTCTTACCCACATTCAGTTTTTAGTGGCATTTTGCAGAAACTGATGTAATCCTCTCGGGGGCATCAGAAGTGCTTAGAACAGGGGTCAGGAACCTTTTTTGGCTGAGAGAGCCATAAACACCACATATTCTAAAATGTAATTATGTGAGAGCCATACGATATGTTTCAGACTGGGACAGTAGGGCTCGTGTCCCTGTTGCTATGGTGATGTGTATACAGTTGATCTGCCAGGCAGCGGAAGTGTCAGACACGTCTTCAGCTTCTCTTGGGTTTCAGCAACATCAGCAATTTCCCAGACAGGAGAAATACCGACTAACAGCTTGTACAATTAGCTATCTGACTTGGGGTTGATTCACCACTTTGTACTACGAGAGCCACTCACTTTGGTCCTATAGGCTGCTTGTCAAGTCAAAGTGTGAGAATCTCATCCTACAAAGTCACTGGACCTGACAGGGTCCAGAGAGGGACAATTGGTTTTGAGGATAGCGTGAGTAAGTTAGTAGTGCACACTACAGCAGTAGGGTGCCTACTTCGAAAATTGTATTTGCACTGCACACTAACATCAACACTAACATCAACCCCTGCTGATTTGTCTGATTGTCTGAGAGCCAGATGCAGCCATCAAAAGAGCCACATCTGGCTCCGGAGCCATAGGTTCCCTACCTCTGGCTTAGACTGATGTCCCCATCCATGAGCTGTGATTCACTGTAGAGTCGCAACTCAATGTTGTCATCGAATGACCACAAATGCATTGCAATTTCCATTCATTATTATGATTGTAATTACAATCGCATTGCTGAAAAATCACATCAAATTAGAGGTGTGATGCATTGTGCTCAAGTGGAGATGTGCCTCTCACCATATATTTGTTGCTTTTTGTGCACTGCAACTGCCCCCTGGATTAAAATAAAAAAAAAGACAAAAAAAGACAAAATGTTTTTTTGATTAGTCAATCAAATTCCTAGATTGCTCCCGGTAGAAATCTTCTAAAATTTCCTTCTTAAAGCACCATTGCCCCCTTGTGGTCAAGTTGAGAAGCGCAGGCTGTCTTCCCTTTTTTCAGGCAACTAAAAATAAACACCGTGACGCATTGTGGATTGCTTTACAAAATGTTTAGGTTGCTTATAACAATACAAAAGTGGATGACTCATTAAATAATATGTTATCTAAGTAAAATAATCAGTGCTTTTGTTTCCAGTAGCACGCTGTGTTGCAATGACAGGAGCCCAGACAGGAGCGTCAATCGGATATTATATATTTGCAGTATTTATGTAATTCTATTTATACTATGCGTTTGGCAGAAATAGAACACTTGATTCATGCATTTTCTTGACGAGCTATTCTGCGCTGGGGGCAAAGGGTGCATCTCTCTCCTGCGGGGATGCTAGTTCAGCACCACAGAGTCCGGACAGCCTTCCTTATGAGACATCCCATTGCTTTGCTCCATTGATGACTACTTTCAGCACTTGGGACAGCTCCCTGTGTATACGGCACATTCTCCAGTTCTATCCTATCTCCGGAAAGGCTGTAATGAGGATCAGCAGACTAAGCAGATTACAGCAGTATGGGCTTCACCCCCCAAGCGAAAATAAACCCATGAAATAAACAATTGTGTCTATCTTCCTTCTCCTAAAAATGACTTTTTAGGATGTTCCACTGTTTTATTTTATGTTTAAATCTACTTTTAACGTTTTAACTGTTTTATTGTTTTTGTTCAATGACACATTCATTGTAGTATGCAAGAGATAAAGTCTATGAACTATTGACCCTTCTTATCTCTTTCCTGCTCTCAGAAGCCATTTTCTGCTAGGAAAGTGTGTTATAGTTGGAATTTCTTATCAGTGACGGTCACACTGTAGTCACTTCCTGTCTGAGTCAGGACTGAGTCAGCCACTTACATACCTGATATTTAACTCTTTCAGGCAGATGAATTAAAAAAGGAACACAGCATAGTTAGTGTGCTTGCCACTGTACATACACACATCTATCTCATCATGTCATGTGTCACTTCGGGTATCCTTTAAGGTGCGTACACACGCCATATTTCCGCACACGACCGGTCCACCAGACCGACAGTAGAACGTGTGCACGCGCTGTCGGCAGACTGACAAGGCTGTTTCTGAATGATCCAATTTACTTCTATACAAAGGGGAATATCATTTGCAACACAGAAGCTCAGCCATGGGCTGTCATTTTGCGCCTTCGTATGCAAATCTTTTCATGCAGTGGGTCATTTTTGGATGGATCAGAGAGACTGCCCTCGAAACCTTTTTGCTGACTTTAAAGTGGACCTGAACTTCCTCTCTGCTCTAAAAGATAAGCAACAGCATAATAACCTTTAAAGAAAAAAAAACATTTCTTTATTACAGCTGATGCAAATCCTGCAATAAATCTACACTGCGTCTACTTCCTGCTTTCATGGAAGTAGACATAGGGTTAACAACCTGTGTTTACCAATTAGCTGCTCTGCCATGGCAGAGGACATTTGATGTGTGATATGATGAGATAGACATGTGTATGTATAGTGCCAAGCACACAAATAACTAGGCTGTGTGCCTTTTTTTCTTTCTCTGCCTGAAAGTGTTAAATATGAGGTATGTAAGTGGCTGACTCAGTCCTGACTCAGACAGGAAGTGACTACAGTGTGACCCTCACTGATAAGAAATTCCCCTTTTTATCTCTTTCTTGCTCTCAGAAGCCATTTTCTACTAGGAAAAGTGTTTTATAGTTGGAATTTCTTATCAGTGAGGGTCACACTGTAGCCACTTACATAGCTGATATTTAACTCTTTCAGGCACAGAAAGAAAAAAAGGAACACAGCATAGTTATTTGTGTGCTTGGCACTGTACATGCACATGTCTATCTCATCATGTCACATGTCACTTTGGGAATCCTTTAAATCCATCTCCGGATTTGAGTTTGCGGAAAGTTATGTACCACCGTCCCATAGGACTACAAACCAGGGAAAACAATACATGAACAACATGACTTGCTTAGATGGAGTACATTCTTAAAGGAAACCTGAGATGAAAAAGTATTCACACATACTTGGGTCTTCCTCTAGTTCCCTTTGATCCGTTCGCTTCTTTGCCATACTCCTGAGCTGCCTCGGTCCTCCTCTGGCTGTCCAGGTATACCTGTCAGTTGCCGCATACTGTGCATGTGGGCACACAGGCTCCCATCAAGCTCCCATCATCTGTAACATTCTCTGAGAGTGTTCTGCACACAGGCGCAGAAGGCTCTCAGCAACGGGAGCATGGTGGGGGAACGCATGGAAAAGCTGCACATGGCAGATTTACCGGGATAGATAGTGGAGTATTAAGGTGGCCCGGCTGAACGGCGGAGGAGCAAACAACCTGAAGGGGGCTGGAGGAAGCCCCAGGAATGTATGAATATTTTTATTTTTTGTCTCAGGTACACTTTAACCCTCCTGGCAGTTTATCAAAATCCGCCAGGGGGCAGCAAAGCCATTTTTTGTTTTTTCATGTAGCGAGACAAGGTCTCAAGATCGAAGAACGGGATCTCCTGGAGGGCTTCCCCCGTCGCCATGGTGACAGGCGGGATGACGTCACCAACGTCGTGACGTCAAAGGGGACTCCGATCCACCCCACAGCGCTGCCTGGCACTGATTGGCCAGGCAGCGCACGGGGTCTGGGGGGCGGCTGCGGCGCGATGGATAGCGGTGGATCGGCGGGTAGCGGCGGCGATCGGATTGCACACGCAGCTAGCAAAGTTATTATGCAAATCGGCCCAGCGGGGCCTGAGCGGTGCCTTCCGGCGGCATAGTCCTAGCTCAGCTCGGGCTTACCACCAGGAATGTTAAGGTGGCCATACTCTGGTCAAAATGGCCAACAGATAGATCCTTCTCCGATAATTATCTGATTAGAGAGGGATCTATCTTCTCAATTCCCTCCACACACTACACATAGATTTTCCATTGATTTCAGCATGAAATCTTTGGAGATCTGTGTGTTCCTGTCGAGTCCCGGTTACCCCCATCCCCCCGCCAGCCCCCCCCCCCAAGGCCCTGTGGTTCTCACTGTAGTCCCCGTCACAGCTTCTCCCCACCAGCTGCTTCATCTTCTTCGCTTCCTTGTTCCAGGGGGCCTGTTTGATGTAATTCAGGGGGAAGACACTAGGGGCACTGTGACCACTAGAGGCCCCTGGTGTTTATCCCCTGCATTACAGTATGTCACACAGGCACCCAGGAACATTGAAGTGAAGAAGATGCCTGGGAGAAGCCGGGCCATGCGGTGGACAGGTGAGAGTACCTTTGTCAGTTGCCAAATCAAACACCGCTAGCAACGCGCTCTGCTGCAAATTGACCCAAAATTTTACGTTTGGACCAATCAACGCAATGGAGCGATTTCGGATGGAAATCTCTCGATCCATTGATTGATCGAGACAAATCTGCACTGATTTCTCACCAATTCGAACAGAGCGCTTGAATCAACTATATATCGGCAGGAAAAATCGGTGCGTGTACAGCCTTGCTTAAAGGGAACCTAAACTGAGAAGGATATGGATTTTTCCTTTTAAAATAATACCAGTTGCCTGACTCTCCTGTTGATCCGGTGTCTCTAATACTTTTAGCCACAGCCCCTCAACAAGCATGCAGATCAGGTGCTCTGACTGAAGTCAGACTGGATTAGCTGAATGCTTGTTTCAGGTGTGCGATTCAGCCACTACTGCAGCCAAAGAGTTTAGCAGAACTGCCAGGCAACTGTTATTGTTTAAACAGAAAAACATCCATATCCCTCTCACTTAAGGTTCCCTTTAAGCCCGCAGAACAGTTAAAATGCTTGAAGTAAGATAACACATGAATAAAGTAACTTAGGCACATATAGTACTAGCCCTACTAAGAAATGTTCCGTCCCTTTTTGTTTTTCAGTACAGTGTTAACAAAGACTTTAGTTCGTATCTATGCAAATGAGCTTGTGGAACAGCTTGTCCAATTTAGTCTGGTTTCCTGCAAAGAAAATAGAAGGCAAAACGCAGTGTTTTCTTCCCTATTTTTCCCGTTGTTTGAGGCTTCCCTTGAAGCAACATGCTGCTTTCAGTGCCACTTAAAGCTGCATCTCTGTGTTCCCCTGCAAGGGAGAAAAATGATGATAGGTGCTAAAAGCCACCGAAAGACGCTAAGGGCTCTTTCACACTACAGGCAGCGTTAAAAAGGCTAAAACGCGGCGTTTTGAAGACGTTTTAACGCCAACACATTACTATCAATTGTAATGAGAAACGCCGCGGTCAGCCCTAAAAAAGCTCCTGGGAGCTTCAAAACACAACGCTCCTAAACGCAGCGTTAAGTGTGAAAGGTAAAATGAAAGTCTATGGACCTTGGAAAACGGCAACTACGGCCATGGAGCGTTAAAACGCTGAAAAAGCCCTCTGGTGTTAAAGGGCCCTAAGGGCTCATTCACATCTAGGGCATTTTTGGTATTTTTTCAAGTGCAGGTGATTTTCAAAATCTCCCACAAAACGCTTGTGCAATGATTCTCTATGAGAAGGTTCAAATCAGCGAGTTTTGTCCGCTTTGTGCTCCGCAAAGGTGGCATTTTTGGGACGATTTTGCTCTGATGGAAGGTATAGGAAGAGCGCAGAAAATCGATGCCGTCAGCGATTTCGTTTTTAGATGTGAAGTAAGCCTAAATGCTTTTCTGAATGCTTACAGAAAACTATTTAACTGAGATACCGTCATAAGTCCATGTAAACCGGCCCTCAGACTGTCACAGCTGCTGTTTAGAATCCAATCTTAAAAATGAAGATGTTGATTGTTGAACTGAAAATAAAAATACGAGACTCAGTTCTATGTTCTACTTGTTCCTATGTTCTAGTGCAGCGTGCTACCGAAGGGCATCAACGTGTCTGACTTTTCCAACACTTTGATCAGCCTAGCCTGATGCTGTTCCATACTAGAGGCTTCCTGTGTCCTCTTTGCCCCCACCCTTGCTTTGCATGGACCCTCTCAATCCAACAAGAGTTTCTCGAATATATTCTCATGGCGGCACTCCATGATGTACACGAGCTCAGTCACCCTGGGCTTGCGCGAGTACGGCTGTGTCTGCAGAGTAAGCCCAAGCCGTTCGTCCACAAGAAGCTCTGTGCTACTGCGCAAGTGCTGCTGTAGTCGTGCAGGCACAGGACATCTGTACTTGGGCATGAAGCGGATTGAGGCTGCAAACTAAAAGAGGATCCCAGTCCGCGGTGGTCAAGGAATATCCAGAAGTATCCCTCTTTTTAGGTAAGTATCTTTTTTTTCATCCATCTCATGTTTGCTTTGAGATGATAAAAACAGTGTGTGAGCGACTTCTTCCTGTTCAAATCCTTTATAGGGAATCGTAGATGCATGTATGCCATTCCTTGAAAAAGAGCTTGGAGAAACTGGAAATTATTTTTAGATGGCATTGCGTTAGTGCAACTGTTTTTGCATTTTAGCCTTTGGGGCGCACATAGGCAGTTTAAATATCTTTTTAGCGTTTTCTGAGGCTCTGTATGAGCACTTTGTGGTCGTTGAGCCCAGCAGTTGACATCAAGCTGTTCTGATCAGAGTAGAATTGATGCAGGGCTGTGAGCTGCCAGTAATAGGTTAACTGCACGAAGGAGTGGGGCGGTTCTCTGGTTTCTATGTTACAGGCAGCCCTGGTGTCTGAGTGGAGCCTGGAAGAGCTGAAGATGACAGGATTGGCTGGGACTAGCCGAAGAATCTGCCCCCTTCACACTGTGGGAAGCCTGCAAACTACAATCTCTCTGCAGATTTCCTTCACATGCTGTCAGCCTGGTAAGGCTGCACTTTTTAACTGGATGAGGACATGATTTTATTTTGTCCAGAAGGGTATTTATCAAGAAGTGAGAGATTGGCTCTCTTCTAGTGAAGGGAGGGGAGACACTAAGTGCCAGGACCTATATAGTTTGGATAAGGAGTCTTGACCTGAAATATAACTGGAAAGGACTGTTGCAGACCTATATTGTAACAGATTGCCCAGCAAGCTCATGGTGAACCGGTACTCTAGGAGTGCATAAGGGGCTAAAACTCAGACTTGAAGTATGGCTGGTGCTGTACAGACAAACGCAGCATCCCACCTGCTCCACTGTACTTACTAGAAGAAGCACCAAACAGTTTTATGAAGATTTCTACCTTGCTGATTGTATTGGAGTTGGAATTGTTGAAGCTTCTACAAACAGGACAGCTGCAAATTCATATTAAAGACCCTATGGTCAAATGGGATACATTTAAGAAAACAAATGGATGTTGGAGCACAAAAGAACGTACCCATTGTTGCAGGATTTTTTGTGCTGGACTGATTGACAATCACAACAGGATCAGTAGAATCATATCATTTCAGCTCTGATATTGTGAATGCTCCAGAGATCCCAATAAGGAAACATCAAAAAGGCGATGCTTTTGAGTCAATACAGATAGAGGGAAAATCAGGCAGCAAAGTAGACTGAACATTGCTTGGATCTTTGAAGGTGTTTTTCCTTTTAAGCCTACAGATCCTGGAGACATGATGCCTAAGGATCCCTCTTTTGAGATGTGGCAAAACTAAATCACACTGCACATTCTTGAACTGACACAACCACAGGATTTGAAAGCAAAAATCTTCTCTGCATGTGAGTACTTTGCTTATGTAACAAATACTACTACTGAATACTACTACTTTGATCATCATGCTGGACTCTGAAGCCTGGGAAGCCGGAACAATCAAATTTGGATGGTTTTGACTTTGAAATCTTGAGAATACCTTGCCATTGTTGTGTTATGTTTTCTCACTGAGTCTGAATGCATCTGCCTCTGGTCACCTCCAAACATTTATTGTCTACACATTTTGAATCCTTTTGACTTACTGTGGTTTAGTATCATGGCATTGACATCACATGTAACCTCAACTCTTGCTCTTTAGCACTAGCAACCAGAATGCAGGAGGCAGAGGAAACCGATCTACTTGGGATGTTCCCATTTTTCTTTGAGGAGAAGCAGCTGAACAGGACCAATGAGACCCTCCAGGATCTCCTCAGAGGCTTCAACTTTGAGAAGTCAGACAGGGTAGGGGACAGCTCGGCCATTGTAAGGATTATGATCTCTATAGTGTACTCTGTGGTTTGTGCCCTGGGGCTGGTGGGCAACGTGCTGGTACTGTATCTCATGAAGACAAAGCAGGGCTGGAAAAAGTCCTCCATCAACCTGTATGTGACCAGCTTGGCCGTGACGGACTTCCAGTTTGTGCTGACATTGCCATTCTGGGCTGTGGAGAATGCTCTGGACTTCAGCTGGCTTTTTGGCAAAGCCATGTGTAAAATAGTGTCTTATGTTACAGCCATGAACATGTATGCCAGCGTCTTTTTTCTGACAGCGATGAGCGTGGCCAGGTACTATTCTGTGGCTTCTGCCCTGAAGTCCAAGCGCAGACCTATAAGCTGCTCTGCTAAGTGGGTAAGTGTCCTTATCTGGGTCTCTGCCATTGTAGCATCATTACCACATGCGATCTTCTCCACCACGTCCACCGTGTCTAGCGAGGTCCTCTGTTTGGTCAAGTTCCCAGTCAACAACGGCAATGCCCAGTTTTGGCTGGGTCTCTACCATGCTCAGAAAGTTTTATTGGGGTTTGTCATTCCTTTGTTCATCATTACAATTTGTTACCTGCTCTTGGTTCGATTTATCACTGACAGAAATGTGAGCACCTCCAGCACCAAGAGGAGATCCAAAGTCACCAAGTCGGTGACCATCGTTGTGTTGTCTTTCTTCTTGTGCTGGCTTCCCAACCAAGCCTTGACAACCTGGGGTATTCTCATAAAACTCAACGTGGTGCAATTTAGCTACGAGTACTTTACTACCCAGGCTTATATTTTCCCCATCACCGTCTGCTTGGCTCACTCCAACAGCTGCCTAAATCCCATTCTGTACTGCTTAATGCGCCGAGAGTTCCGCAAAGCTCTGAAGAACCTCTTTTGGAGGATGACCTCTCCTTCTCTGACTAATATGAGACCGTTCACAGCCACCACAAAGCCAGAGCAAGATGAGCAGGGTCATGGGATGGTCCCCATCAACCCTGTAGAGCCAGATGTGATTTGCTACCCCCCTGGAGCTGTCATCTACAACAATGGCAGGTACGACCTTCTGCCCAGCAGCTCCACTGAGCAGAGATACTGACCATGACTATCAGACTACTCTGATAAACTGCCAAGTAGATTGATCCATGAGGGCTGATACTCCCTGTTCTGTAGTGAGTTCTGTACATTAGAAGGGGCAAGACTTTATTGTAGATTTTATGATTTCTATATTTTGTTTTGTGAATTGTTATACAGACAGCTTTATATGAAATGTATGTATAATATGTTTATAAAAGAAACACTATGTATCTGTAATATGTACAATATGTTTATAAGACAAAAATATATGTAACTGTAATATGTATAATAGGTTTATAAGACAAATATGTATCTGTAATTAATCTTAAACGTATTCAGGTATTTGTTTTTTTTTATCATAATGCAAACAAGTTACTTAAAGAATAACTGTAGCAAGAGGACTATTGAGGATGCCATATTTATTGCATTTTAAGCGATACCAGTTGCCTGCTCCTCAGCCTCTAATACTTTCAGCCCTGAACAAGCATGCAGCAGATCAGGTGTTTCTGACATTATTGTCAGATCTGACAAAATTAGCTGCATGCCTGTTTCTGATGTTATCCAGACACTACTGTAGCCAAGCAGATCAGCAGAGCTGCTAGGCAACTGATATTATTTAAAAGGAAATAAATATGCTAGCCTTCATAGCCCTCTTGCTACAGTTGTTCTTTAATTTTGCTAAATTTAAAGGGTAAGTCCTTTCAGTATCAGTATTTCAGTTGTAGGTTGCTTGGACCATCTACTGGCAATATATCCTACTCTACGTCCAAGTTCCCACCTGTCACACCATTATAATGGATCTCGTACTGGTCTGTGGATTTTGACTAGAGTTGGATTTCAGATTTGGGACCACGTGGATCAGAACCCCAACAGCCACATTCAGCACCGGACAGCAAGACTGGGTGCATTCCATTTAGCTCTGATACTTCCTCCTTACAGCTTAGAATCAGGAAGTATCAGAGCTAAATGAAATGGTCCCTATCCTGCTGTCCAGTGCTGAATGTGGCTGATCCCAAACACCAACATTAATGTTTACATGTGTGTTATGAAAATGTCATGGAAATGTGAGGAGAGGGGTGAGAGACTGTGGTGTATCACTTCCTAGACTAGAACTCTTCACAAACACTTGTAAATCCTAGTGGCTGCATAGTGTACTGGTTAAAGAGACACTGAAGTAAACAAATTATGATATAATGAATTGGTTGTGTAGTACGGATAATTACTAGAACGTTAGCAGCAAAGAAAAAATTCTCATATTTTTTATTTTCAGTTATATAGTGTTTTTTATAACATTGCATCATTCTCTAATATTTGCAGTTTACACACTACTCAGCATTCTAAGTTATTTTACAGAGCAGGCCGGTGAACTATTGACCTGTCCTCTAGGGAGAAAAAGAAAATACAGTGACTGACAGTTGAGATAATAGGCTTCAGAAGACAGAGCTCTCTGCGACTTTGAAAGTCATGGAGCTCAATGGCTTTTTTGCATAGATAACAACTGGAGTTTCTTAACTCTTCCTGTACTGGAAACAATATTAGACTCCTAACATTGCTGCTAATGTTTTATTTCTTAGCTGTACTAACCATACAAATCATTATATCATCATTTTTTTTCGCTACAGTGTCTCTTTAAGGACTCTGCTTTTAAAATGCAAGACCAGGGTTTGAATCCTGGCTGGGGTCAGTACCTATTCAGTAAGAAGTCTTTGAGCAAGACTCCCAACACTGCAGGGTGGCACCTTGAGCGCATCCTTAGTGGCTGCAGCTCTTGAGCGCTTTGAGTCCAACAGGCGAAAAGCGTTATACAAATGTTGTGATTATTATTTAGACATTGACAGTGTCACATTGCAATACAGGTGAAACTTGAAAAATTAGAATATCGTGCAAAAGTCCATTTAATTCAGTAATTCAACTTAAAAGGTGAAACTACCGGTAATATATGAAATAGGAACCCTTTGCAGGTGTTTTGGATGAATTAGCTGATTAGAGTCTGACACTTGGAGACTAGAATATTGACCATTTTCACAATATTCTAATGGTCTGAGATTTTGATTTTGGGGTTCTCATAAGCTGTAAGCCATGACCAGCAAAATGATATCAAATAAAGGCGTGAAATATCTCACTTTGCATGTAATGAGTCTATTTCATGTATCAGTTTCACCTTTTAAGTTAAAGTCAGCAGCTCCATTCTGCTGAATGGAGCTGCTGACTTTGAGAAAAAGTCGCCCTGTGTAATACAATGTTACTATGGAAAGACTATGGATATCATTTTAAAGCCCTCTTTCTCCTCTTTCTGGCGACACCTAAACCGCCGCTCTACGCCTTTTAGTTTTCTCTATTTTCGAGATCGAAATTGCAGCCGCGGCAATTTTGATCACGAAAATAGCGAAAACTAAAAGGCGTAGGGCGGCGGTTTATATATCATTGGAAAGAGGAGAAAGAGAGCTTTAAAATGATATGCATCTTTCCATAGTTTCTGCACTGCTCGGTGTCCCTTTAAAGGACAACTGAAGTGAGAAGAATATGGAGGCTGCCATATTTATTTTCTTTCATACAATACCAGTTGCCTGGCAATACTGCCGGTCTATTAGGATGCAGTAGTGTCTGAACAATGCCAGAAACAAGCATGCAGCTAATCTTTCAGATCTGACAATAATGTCAGAAACACCTGATCTGCTGCATGCTTGTTCAGGGTCTGTGGCTGAAAGTATTAGAGGCAGAGGATCAGCAGGACTGCCAGGCAACTGTTATTGCTTCAAAGGAAATATATATGGTAGCATCCATATCCCTTTTGCTTTGGTTGCCCTATACATTACTGAAATTAATGGACATTTGCCCTAGATGCTTCCAGAGAAGTGTTATGCCCTGCTTGGTAGTGGTATGGAGGAGTGCCGTCTGGTTCAGCAGTGTCAAGATCACGCCAGTTTCATCTGTGCAACTGGTACTTCTAAAAGGGAGTAGGGAAGGCATCGTTATGTCCCTCTTATGAATATCATGTACTTAAAGGAATATCAAGGTAATAATAAGCATGGTGAGCTAAACAATTGTATCTATCCTTCTACTCCTAAACATGACTTTTTGAGGTATCCCATGGTTTTATTTTATGTTTAGATCTACTTCTTACTTTTTTGGTGTTTCATTGCCTCTGCTTAATGGCACAGTCTTTGAAGTATACCAGAGCTAAAATCTATGAACTATTGACTTTCTTTAAAGGAGAATCCACTCAACCGCGTGATAAAAGAGTCCAATCTTACATGGTTGTGGACAGAGACATAGAAGCTATGAATGAGCTACCTTTTTATCACTACTCAGCTCTCAGAAGCTAATCTGTACAGTTTTATGGCTGTAATTGTTTATCAGTGAGGATTACGCTATAGCCCAGCTACAGTAGTCCCAACTGGAGAGGCAATGTAAAGGGTCCCATACACTTAACGATTTTCCCGCCGATATACAGCAGATTCGATCACTGTAATCGAATCTGCTGTGAAATTGTTGCGCAAACACTGACAGAACAATCGATTTCCGCCCAAACTCGATCGTTCCCATCGATCCGTCCGTGCCAGAGATTTTGCTCGATCGCCGGCGAGTCGGGAGTGCTTCGATAGCAGCATTCGAATGTCCGACGACCGACGCTAGCGGCAATACATTACCTGATCCGGCCGGCGCGTATCCCCGCTGTCACCGCTGCTCCTTCTCCACTGGGCTCTGGCAGGCTTCACTTCTTCCTGTCCCGACAGGAAGTTTAAACAGTAGAGTGCCCTCTGACAGGAAGTACAGTGGAGCTGCAGCCCTGGAGCCCAGAGCAGAGAAGAAGACAGCGGAGACCGGGGGTAATATATGCAGGGTTGGACGGCGGCAGCGGCATCTTCACAGATGGTGAATCGATTTCATGCTGAAATCGATCCACAATCTGTTTGCAGTAAAGGCAGCCATACGATCCCTCTCTGATCAGATTCGATCAGAGAGGGATCTATCTGTTGGTCGATCTGATGGTAAATCGACCAGTGTATGGCCACCTTTACTTGCATACCTGAATGTTAACTCTTTCAGGCAGAGAGAGAAACAAAGGAACACAGCCTAGTTATTTGTATACTGTACATACACGTGTATTTCATCAGTTTATTCACCTAGGTATTCCTTTAGAGTACTGTTACCGCAGTCAAAGCTCTTCATTTCAGTTTTATAAATCGTCTGGCAGATGCCTTTGTCAGGATTATTTTGCTATTTTTGTTTCTGTTGGGGTTCTTCTCCCTCGTGTCTGTTTCTTGGTGACCCTGCCAATAATTGATGGTGTAATGGTTAAGGGCTCTGCCTCTGACACAGGAGACCAGGGTTCGAATCTCGGCTCTGCCTGTTCAGTAAGCCAGCACTAATTCAGTAGGAGACCTTTGGCAAGTCTCCCTTACACTGCTACTGCCAATAGAGCGCGCCCTAGTGGCTGCAGCTCTGGCGCTTTGAGTCCGCAAGGAGAAAAGTGCAATATAAATGTTATTTGTCTTGTCTTGTCAATAATCCCGGAAGAATTGGAGGTCCCCTGAAAAAGGACATAAAACTTCAGGGAAACCCTTAACCTTATCCATACTTATAAAATGTGTTTTCAGAACTGTGTGTTTCCCTTTTTGGGAAATAATCCCTTCCTTCCTTTTTTTTTTATTTGTCAACTTGCTGATTAGACAAGCCTTGAGAAGAAGCTTCTCGCACTAGAACCTAGAATGCAAGAATTACGATTTTGAATGTAGCTTTACCCCCTTCTCACTTTGTCCAAAGCCAATAAACTTGGGCTGGATCTCAATGTACAGCATCTGCCATCAACTTGTGACCTTGTTTTCTTGTCACAGACAGAAACAGGAAGTGATGTGCAGAAAGCACTGATCAGACCTTGCAAGAAGTTTTAAATCAGGATGATACCATTTATTGGCTAACTACAAATTAATAAGACCAGACCTTGTTACAGATCACAGATAAGTAAGTATAACACAGGTTTGGGAAAAGGAAATTGCAATAATACAGATTTGGGAAAAGTAAATTACTAAGGATGTATATACTCATGAAGATGGGTTGCAAATCCTTGCAACCAACATCAGAGCAGGCAGGGGGGTCCCGCTCGTTTTCCAGGTCTGTAACAGGAACTGTTCAGTCACACTCCAAATGTTTTTTTGGACAAACTGAAAAATGAAAAAACTATCACCTCTAAAGAGGTGGCTCTCTTGAAGAATTTCAACCAGTGTAGTGCAGAAAGGTCTTTTATTTGAGCACAAAAATTTGACGAGTTTCGTGGATGCTTGCCTGCTTCCTCAGGTCACTACGTAGAAACTTCTATGCAGGGGAAGAGTTTAGGTACAATAGGCAAACAGAGTGTTCTGAAGTCTCACATCTGTTGTGCTTTGTTATTGCTTTATTAAAGAGAAACTGTGACCAAGAATTGAACTTCATCCCAATCAGTAGCTGATACCTCCTTTCAATGAGAAATCTATTCCTTTTTATAAATAGATCATCAGGGGGCTCTGTATGGATGATATTGTGGTGAAACCCCTACCACAGGAAAATGTGAGGACCATGGTCCTGGCAGTTTAATGTCTGTGAAGCTTATAGCATTGTGGGAAATAGCTGTTTACAGCTGTTTCCAACTGCCAAAAAAGCAAGCAGCAGCTACTTCCACCTGCCAGCAGTAAAAATGTCACCATGTGATAAATGTCAGAATGTAAATTAGGGAGAGGAAAGATTTTACAATGAGCAAACACTGATTTAATCATTTATACATAATTATTGTAAAAATGAAGCACTTTTTTATTACATTATTTTTACTGGAGTTCCCCTTTCATTAGGGCTGATAGTAAAATTATAAGTGTTATAGGACAGTCTGATGATCCTTTTCGATGAGTGTGTAGGGCCAGTGGGCAAATCCAAATGAAGTCCAAAGGAAATTATGATCAGTAGGTTGTCAAAGGCGTACACATCCACCCAAATGAACATATCAGTTCTGATTGCATTCTCCCTTTTATGGCGCGCTGAGCGGATCTTTCAGAAATAGTCTTATCAGTCTGCCGACTGCGTGTACACACGTGCTACTGTCTGCAGAAAGTCCGCCCAGTGGGAGGGTCTGACGGACCCGTCGTTTGCTACAGTATAGCGTGTGTACGCGCCTTTAAATAGGAGTTTTAAAGTGAACCTGAATTAAATATAAACTAATGAGATAAAGAATTTTATCCATAGGACTAATCATAAATTGTATTTTCCTTTAAAGAGAACCTTAACTGAGAGGGATATGGATGTTTTCTGCTGATCACTTTGGCTGCAGTAGTACCTGAATCGCACCTGAAACAAGCATGCAGCTAATCCAGTCTGACTTCAGTCAGAGCACCTGATCTGCATGCTTGTTGAGGGGATGTGGCTAAAAGTATTAGAGAAACAGGATCAGCAGAAGAGTCAGGCAACTGGTATTATTTTAAAAGGAAAAGTCCATAGCCTGTTCAGTTTAGGCTCCCTTTAAATCCAATATTCTTATTTTGGTTTAAAGGGTCACAAAGCTAGGCTGAAGGATTGAATTGTCTCACTGACATACCTGGTGTTCTTACACCACTTCCTACCAGAGAATGTGAAAATAAGTCACTGCTCTCTCCTCTCTACAAAATCCTAGATACCACTGTTTATTCATCTCTGAACTGATAAAAAGGAGTTGAAAAGAAAGGTCAGCAACCCCCTCCTCTCCACAGGGAATTCAAAGACAAGACTAGAGAGTAAACGTGTGTAAAATAAACATTGCAGGAGAAGAAAGAGACAGCAGTGAGTAAAGTATAGAGTCTGTGTTTGATACATGAGGAACACAAATGAACTATTTTAATAGACAGAAGAGATAAACAAACAGATGTGTGGGTTTAACATACAATAGAACTGTTTACAAGCTATAATGCATGAAAATGAATAAATAGTGTATTTTTTCACTTTTTTTTCTTAATTTTCCCTTTAAAATGCATAGAAAATAAGGACATTACTGAAAAAAATAATCACTCACAAAGAGCCTAATTTTTCAGGGAAAAAACAATATATAGATCATTTAGGTGTGAGACGTAGTGATAAAGTTATTGCCAAAGTAATCACACTGTGATTTATGGCAATAGATTATTAACCTTTCCATTGAAAAGAAGTGAACACAGGCACAGGAACACAGTGACTATATAATATATACAGTACCTTTATGGTAAACTCCATGGGACCAGGAAAAGTAGTTCACTATATCAGAAGTTTGCTATATCAGAATTGTTCATATTGTATTGTATATTTATAGACATATTTGTTGGGACCTGAGGACAGAGTTTACTATATACAGAGGTTTACTATATCAGAGTTTACTATAACAAGATTCTACCGTACCTGTACATGTTTATCTCATCATGCTGCATGCAAGTTCAGGTACATTTCATCATATGATTCTGTTACGCTCATATGTAAAACAGACATTTGCTGTTAAGCTTATAGCTGTTTTTTTTTTTTTTTTTCAAGCGGATTTGTTTTTCGAGATACCAATGTAAATTATACACAAGTGCCACAAACATTTTCCAAATAAAGGAGTCTGGATCTGATCAGATGCAGCAAAAAGAAACTGTGTTAAGTGCATATGCTGTAGCATTCAATAAATGTACATTTATATTAATGCCTTGTATACCTAGAGTCAAATGTGGAATTTCTATAGTGCCTGGCTAATTCATACAAGCAAATAACAATTTTCAAAGTGCAGAAACCCATAGAAAACATCCTTTTTGATGACTCTGAGTGCTCTGATGACTGGTGACAGCTGCAGTTTGGTTGCTAGGGGTTTTTGAGCATGGTTACTCTTTGCACTGTTGCCTTGTTAGTTCAGCATGCACACAGTCCGTGGAGAAGGTTGTCATAGATTAGCTTGTGCAAACAGCTGTTTTATGTTACATCTGCCACTGCCAGCACAACCCATTTTATGGTCTGCACAGCCATACAACAACCACTTAAAGGGATACACAGTGACGGCCATAACTGCAATGTGTCTCCTGTGGAAGGTCCTGATCTTGTGTAGTGGTTATTATTTAACTTAACCAATAAGGATATTTTAATAAAAAATGGAATGCTGTAATATGCCATATAAGTCGCTTCTTGGGATAACCTTTGACTTATTTAAAGGGAACTTGAAGCGAGAAGTACATGGAAGCTGCCATATTTATTTCCTTTTAAACGATACCAGTAGCCTGACAGGCCTGCTGACCTATTTGGCTGCAGGAGTGTCCCACCTGGAACAAGCATGCAGCTAATCTTGTCAGATCTGACAATAAATGTTACCTGATATGCATATGGTTGTTCAGTGTCAAGCAAAGGATCAGCAGGACTGCCATGTAACTGGTATTGCTTAAAAGGAAATAAATATGGCAGCCTCCATATACTTATCACTTTGGGTTCCCTTTAAATCATTATTGTAATAACACACATGCTTTTTTTCAGACTGCCTAACATCAATGTTAATTTTTAATGCATATGCACACACAAAGCTGTTTTGCAAAGAAGAATGGGCAAGGATTTCAGTCTCTAGATGTGCAAAGCTGGTAGAGACATGCCCTAAAAGACTGGCAGCTGTAATTGCAGCAAAAGGTGGCTCTACAAAGTATTGACTCAGGGGGCCGAATAATTACGCACACCCCACTTTGCAGTTATTGATTTGTAAAAAATGTTTGGAATCATGTATGATTTTCATTCCACTTCTCACATGTACACCACTTTGTATTGGTCTTTCGCGTGGAATTCCAATAAAATTGATTCATGTTTGTGTCAGTAATGTGACAAAATGTGGAAAACTTCAAGGGGGCCGAATACTTTTTCAACCCACTGTATATCATATAGGAGACACCTACAGTGATATTTGAGAAGTGAAATGAAGTTTATTGGATTTACAGAAAGTGTGCCATAATTGTTTAATCAAAATAAGGCAGGTGCATAAATTTGGGCACCACAAAAATGAAATGAAATCAATATTTAGTAGATCATCCTTTGCTGAAATTACAGCTTCTAAACACTTCCTGTGGGTTCCAATGAGAGTCTGGATTCTGGTTGAAGGTATTTTGGACCATTCATCTTTACACAATATCTCTAGTTCATTCAGGTTTGATGGCTTCTGAGCATTGGACAGCTCTCTTTAACTCACACCACAGATTTTCAATTATATTCAGGTCTGGGGACTGAGATGGCCATTCCAGAACATTGTACTTGATCCTCTGCATGAATGCCTTAGTGGATTTTGAGCAGTGTTTAGCAAAAGCAAACTTTTGTTTTCCATGCATTTTAGTAAGGGGGCTTTTTGGACCATTGTAGCCCCTTTACACTCTCCAATGAGTTCTGGTTCACCATGAGCTTGTTGGTTAAGGTAGCCATACACTGGTCGATTTGCCATTAGATCGACCAACTGACAGATCCCTATCTCATATAACTGCCTTTACTGCAAACAGATTGTGAATCGATTTCAGCCTGAAACCGATCACAATCTGTTGAGCTGCTCCTGTCGCCTGTCCTCCCCATATACATTACCTGAAGCTGTCTCCGGGTCCTCTTCTCCGCGCTGCACCGCATCCCAACATCCCGCACCGCATCCCAGCGTACACTGTGTCACTCCGTGACCAGGAAGTTCAAATAGAGCGCCCTCTATTTGAACTTCCTGGTCACTGGAGTGACACAGGAAGTTAATGTACACTGGGATGGAGCAAAAACAGAGCGGTGCAGCGCGGAGAAGATGCCCGGGAGCCAGCGTCGATTGCGCCGATCCCAGTGATCGAATCTGCTGTCGAACGGCGACAAATCAGGCCAGTGTATGGCCAGCTTTAGTCTGTAAAACTGAAACTGTGACAGAATGATAAAATGTTATTAAAAAAAAGAAAAAAGAAAAAAAAATAGCTATATAACTGAAAATAAAAATCTGAGACTCTATTTTTGCTACTAATGTTGTATTCCTTATCTGTACTATACAATTCATTATCTCATAAGTTTTTTTTTTTTTTTTTTTTTTTTGTGCTACAGGTTTGCTTTCGATCTGTAAGCTTTATTATTTCTCTTTTTAACAAACAAAAGAAAAAAAAAAGCCTTTTCTCACTCTATTAATTTCCTGGATTGCAACATTAAATTGTCCACTTGAATTGAAATAGATTCAGTGGATTAGACTGCTGTGTTCATTGCACTGCTGCCAACAAGCAAACACTGATTAGTATTCACTAACACAACACCCGTGATATATAAACATTTGCTTATTGCTCTCTTTAGCTGGTAAACTGTGACAACAATAGGCAAGTACGAAATCTGTTGAAGAGACTGTGTGACGAGATAACAGATATTACCCAACCGCCAGGGTGAGTGGGTAGATTGGCTAATATAACAGAAGCACTCTAGATTACTTGGAAAGATAAAGAATAATGTACAGCCCTGGCCAAAAGTTTTGAGACTGTCAAAAATATTGGAAATGAGAAAAGTTGGTGCTTAACCCATTCGCGTTCCGTCGTTTTCACTTGAGCAATGTTCACCTCCCATTGATTAGCCTATAACTTTATCACTACTTATTAGGGCTGCACGATTTTAGGGAAAAATCGAAATTGCGATTTTTCTCTCAGAAATTGCAATTTCGATTTTTCCCCGATTTTTTTTTCAAATGCTGGGGGGGGGGGGGGGGGGGAAGAGGTTGGTCCGCACTGCCCGGTCCTGTCCGTAATACTTTGCTTCTGGCCCCGCTATGCGCGGATTGGCCAGAAGCAGTGAATATGTATGAGAGTTAATGAGCGGGGAAGGGGGGGCGGATCCACTCCAGCAAGCGGCCGGGCACATGCAGCATTACCAATCACTAGCTAGCGATTAAATGACGGCAGCGGTAGGCGGAGCTGTATGCTCTGTACAGCTCCGCCTACCACTGCCGTCATTCCATCGCTAGCCAGTGATAGGTAATGCTGTATGATGTGCCTGGCCGCTCGCTCTAGTGGATCCGCCCCCCGCTCATTAACACTCATACATATTCACTGCTTCTGGCCAATCCGCGCACAGCGGGGCCAGAAGCAGTGAATATGTATGAGCGTTAATGAGCGGGGGGCGGATCCACTAGAGCGATCGGCCAGGCACATCATACAGCATTACCTATCACTGGCTAGCGATGGAATGATGGCAGTGGTAGGCGGAGCAGTACAGAGCATACAGCTCCGCCTACCGCTGCCGTCATTCCATGCTAGCCAGTGATTGGTAATGCTGTATGTGCCCGGCCGCTCGCTGGAGTGGATCCGCCCCCCCGCTCATTAACTCTCATACATATTCACTGCTTCTGGCCAATCCGCGCACAGCGGGGCCAGAAGCAAAGTATTAAACAGCAGACCGAAAAAACCGATGGTACTGACGATCAGCAGATTGTCTTGCCACGAACCGCGGTTTCGGTTTTAAACCGAAAAACCGTGCAGCCCTACTACTTATCACAATGAACTGATCTATATCTTGTTTTTTCCGCCACCAATTAGGCTTTCTTTGGGGGGTACATTTTGCTAAGAGCCACTTTACTGTAAATGCATTTTAACAGGAAAAATAAGAAAAAAACGGAAAAAATTCATTATTTCTCAGTTTTCAGCAATTATAGTTTTAAAATAATACATGCCTCCATAATTAAAACTCACATATTGTATTTGCCCATATGTCCCGGTTATTACACCGTTAAAATTATGTCCCTATCACAATGTATGGACGACAATATTTTATTTGGAAATAAAGGTGCATTTTTTCCGTTTTGCATCTATCACTATTTACAAGTTTAAAATAAAAAAAATATAGAAATATTTCATCTTTACATTGATATTTAAAAAGTTTAGACCCATAGGTAAATATTTACATGTTTGTTTTTTTTATTGTAATGTTGTTTTTTTTTATATTAAACATTTTATTTGGGTATTTTTGGGAGGGTGGGATGTAAACAATAGTTTTATAATGTAAATGTGTCTTGAGTTTTATTTGCTGGTGACCAGCAAAGAAACGCATGCAGCCATCATTGCATTGCATTAAAAAATGGCTTCACAGGCAAGGATATTGTGGCTACGAAGATTGCACCTAAATCAACAATTTATAGGATCATCAGGAACTTCAAGGAAAGAGGTTCAATTCTTGTTAGAAGGCTTCATGGCATCTAAGAAAGTCCAGCAAGCGCCAGGATCGTCTCCTAAAGAGGATTCAGCTGCGGGATCGGAGTGCAACCAGTGCAGAGGTTGCTCAGGAATGGCAGCAGGCAGGTGTGAGCGCATCTGCACGCACAGGGAGGCGAAGACTTTTAAAAGATGGCCTGGTGTCAAGAACTGCAGCAAAGAAGCCACTTCTCTCCCCCAAAAAATTGGGGACAGAATGATCTTCTGCAGAAAGTCTGGTGAATGGACTGCTGAGGACTGAGGCAAAGTTATATTCTCTGATGAAGCTCCTTTCCAATTGTTTGGGGCATCTGGAAAAAAGGCTTGTCAGGAGAAGAAAAGGTGAGCGCTACCATCAGTCCTATATCATGCCGACAGAAAATCATCCTGAGACCATTCAGGTGTAGACAGAGGCGGGACAAGGTCCTCCAGCACCCAAGGCTGAGACACCAAAGTGCGCCCCTCCATCCTGCCACCCCAGCCGTCACACACTGATTGCTATTAGACTAAGAGGCGCCACAGGGCCCACAACCCCCCCAACACCTTAATATCTAGTTATCTGGCTTGCAGTCACTGCTATGTATCCCCTTTTCTTATTTCTTTCTACTTCAAACACAATTAGGAATGACAGCTGAATGAATTGTGCGCCCCCTCCTACACTGCGCCCTGAGGCTGGAGCCTCTCCAGCCTATGCCTCGGCCCGGCCCTGGGTGTAGAGTTGCTTCTCATACAATGGAGTGGGCTCACTCACAATTTTGCCCAAAAAAAACAGTCATGAATAAAAAATAGTACCAAATCACCCTCCAACAGCAACTTTTTCCAACAATCCAACAGTTTGGTGAAGAACAATGCATTTTCCAGCACGATGGAGCACCGTGTCATAAGGCAAAAGTGATAACTAAGTGGCTCGGGGACCAAAATGTTGAAATTTTGTGTCCATGGCCTAGAAACTCCCCACAGATCTTAATCCCATTGAGAACTTGTGGTCATTCCTCAAGAGGTGGGTGGACAAAAAAAAACAACAACTAATACTGAGAAACTCAAAGTGATTATGAAAGAATGGGTTGGTATCAGTCAGGATTTGGCCCAGAAGTTGATTGAGAGAATGCCCAGTCGAATTGCAGAGGTCCTGAAAAAGAAGGGCCAACACTGCAAATACTAACTCTTTGCATAAATCTCATGTAATTGTCAATAAAAGCCTTTGAAACGTATGAAGTGCTTATAATTATATTTCAGTACATCACATAAACAACTGAAACAAAGATCTAACCGCAAACTTTTTTGACAGTCTCAAAACTTTTGGCCAGGCCTGTAGGCATATGGATGTCCACAAAAAAAACATTCAGGGTAGAACAGAACACAACACTGTATAGAAAGATGACAGTTTAGCAAGATTTTTTTTAATGAAATTCTGATGGGATTGTGAGAAAGTCGTTAATGAGTGTTGCAAAACTGGTATATTTGATTCGGAAAAAAAAATTGTAAGGAAAAGCAGAAACTATTTTAAATCGATAAAGCATGTATTTCTGTCCCTGGGGTTTTACAACAGACAAGAGGACCTGATCTGTGTATGGAGGGAAAAAAGGTTTTGCCATCTATTTAGAAAGGGGGCCTTCACAGTGAGGGCTGGTGCCCACCAAGAGCGCTTCTGAGCGCTTTTAAAAATGCTTGCGCTTTAAAAAGCACTTGGCTAATGGATTTGAATGGGATGGAGCAAAGTAGAGCAATGTGCTTTTTTCCCAAATGCAAACGTGGGTCTTGCAACATTTTTGCTGATTCCTGAGGCAATTCAACATCAATGTTAAGTATAGGAAAGTGGAAAATCGTTCTGAAAAGTGCTAGCTCAGAGCGTTTTTCCAAGCGTTTTTGTTACAGCAGCTGTTTAGTTACAGCTCTACTGTAACATAAAATAAAAAAACGCTACACCAAACCGCTTCAAAAATCGCTAGGCATGCTTACAAAATCACTAGGCATATGACTAGAATCGCCTAGAAAAATCACAATTACAGATTTCATCATAAGTTCCCCCAACACCTAACCTCACATACTGATTGTGTGTGTGTTTGTGTGTGTGTAGGCTCCTTTTAATGCATGCTACTATGCATGAAAAGTGTCAGCTTACTTGAAAACACAGGAAGCACTAATAGTTGTTGCGTTGCTAATAAATATATTATAAACAGTATAAAGAAGCATGGTAGTGGGCAAAATACTTTTTGTGGTATAAATATGCATGCCAGTTCCACTACAACTAGCTTGCTGCCTTCTGTAAATTACAATGGTGGGTGGATCAGTAGTGAGGGACCATGTGACTCCCAAATAGAGATGTCGCGAACCTTCGATTTTCGGTTCGCGAACCTTCGCGGAAGGTTCGGTTCGCGGAAAAGTTCGCGAACCGCAATAGACTTCAATGGGGTTGCAAACTTTGAAAAATAGAAAAAATTATGCTGGCCACAAAAGTGATGGAAAAGATGTTTCAAGGGGTCTAACACCTGGAGGGGGGCATAGCGGAGTGGGATACATGCCCAAAGTCCCGGGGAAAAATCTGGATGTGACGCAAAGCAGCGTTTTAAGGGCAGAAATCACATTGAACACTAAATTGCAGGCCTAACGTGCTTTCAAACATCTTGCATGTGTATACATCAATCAGCATACAAAACGATGCACTGCGCGCTTATACCTAAAAAGAAATCCTAAAATAGTGTAATACTGTTTCAAGCATACATTCAATGCTACTCTTTAATCGTGCTCGTGCCAAACAGTGTGTCCAATCGTGACCCCACCACCTCTAACATCAGAGCGGCTCACCAGATTGAAGCCACCTATGCACAGGTGGGAGCCTCGCTTAATATGTGGTGCACTAGGAACATCAGCCTGCCACATCCAATAATCAGGTAAAAAGGCTTTCTTTTATTCTTAAATAAAACATAAAATAAAACTCATTGCGCAGTATTCAGATACTAATTAAAACAATCCTGCGCCTCTCGCGCCTGTATCACACTCACAAGATCCACATGAAGAGATCAGCTTATCACAGCGGCTGGGCTTAGGGCTCCGTGCGTCTCCTTCCACTTGACCGTTCGCGGCGTCCCGCTATGTCCCGCTCCATGCACTCCCACAGCACTTCCGCGTTATGCGTCAGGCGTACTGGCTCCGCCCTACGTGTTTCGTCACAATGACTCATCAGGGGCTGACGTTGCCAGTACGCCAGTCACACTTGTAGTCCTCCCCTCTGACATCACCCGCCCTCTTCGCTTTCCGCCCATCCCCTCCCAGTCTAGCCGCTGTCATAGGCCATTACAATACATTACGATCACCATTCTAACTAGCCTAATACAGGACCCACTCCTAGTCTATCTCCCACCCTCCCCACATTATTCCTCCATTGATATCACTCTCCCTTTACCCAACTACATCCTTAACACAGGCTGCTACAAAACATTATAATGGCATTCTGACTGAACTAATACAGGACCCACTCCTAATCTATCCAACAACCCCTTTCCCCTCAATTGGCATACACATTGATGCGTTTCTTATTGCATCCATCACCATAGTAACTTCTAACTTCAGACCAAATGGTCTGCCATCTAGTGGTATAAATCTGTATCATTCTGTCCCTTTTGCCACTTACCACTCCAAGTCTACTCAATTCAAAGGTATATACCTACTATGCATACTCCACATTATTCAGACCCCATTCTGCCTTCCACCAACCTTTTAATCTCAATCATTACTAATAAAGCAGTTGAGGTCAAACTCTATATTTAACCCTGTTGGGGCAAATGAGTTAAGATGGTAAATCCATCTTCCCTCTGCCCTGGATATATCCTTCTGCTTACTTGATCCCCTCCACTTCGGGACCCACTTCTCAATACCCATAAACCTCAACTGAGTTGGATCCTTTCCATGACTTTCTTTAAAGTGTCTAGAGACACTATGTGTCTCAAGCCCCTTTTGAATGTTATATATGTGCTCCCCTATCCGTTTATGCAGTGCCCTAGTGGTCCGGCCCACATATTCCAGACCACATGGGCACCACAAAATGTAGACAACTCCCACCGACGTACAGGTGATCCACTGTCTGAGCTTGTGTTCAAAGAAGAAAAGAGTAGTGGGGGAGGGGGTGTTTAACATCAGTGGGATTGATCTCACCAAGGGGCAGCTAAATGTGTTAGATAAAGGATTGAATTTTGCCCCCCCCCCCAAGGGATTAAACAAATTTGAAACGTATTTAGACATAAATAAATATGTAAGAAAACTAAATATGAAGAAATATTTTTTGAACAAACCGATGTTACAAGGAAATGGAAATTCACCACAATCAGTGTTTAAACATACACAATTAAGAAATAGGTCACTTTTTAACCCACAAGACATGGGGAAGGGAAGCACTGTGGAGACCTTTAAGAAAGCGGTATTAGGGGATTTGGAAAAAATGACAGCAAGGAGGGTTAAAGGGAAAAAGTTTATGGACCAACAAATCAAACAACTGGTGGAGGAAAAGGATTTAGTCTTGAAGCCCGCAGATAAACGGGGGGTTGGTGGTGATGAGTAGAGAGCAGTATAAAACAGAAATGGGGAGAATCCTTGGAGATAGCAATACATATAAGAAACTGCCAGGGAACCCCTTAGGTAAATTTAAAGAGACCCTGAAGGATATTTTGCTTGGGGGGGAAAAAATGGGATCATTAACACGCAGGAATTTAAGTATCTCCTACCTAATGTTCCAAGGACCCCGGTCCCCTACTTTAACCCCAAGATTCACAAAAGCTTAGATCAACCCCCTGGCCGACCCATAGTTAGTGGGGTGGAGTCCCTTACGCAACGGGTGGGAGAATATATTGATTTTTTTTCTCCAGGAGGAGGTGAGGAAGCTCCCAGCCCTATTGAAGGATACCAAGCACTTGTTACAATTATTGGAGAAAGTGGAAGTAGATCAGAGTGATTGGGTTGTCACAGCTGATGTGGCATCCCTATACACAGTCATTCCACATGGGAAGAGGATGGAAATTGTGGAAGAAGCCCTGCTAAATGGATCAGATTTGGATGGAAGACAGGTCGGCTTCATACTGGAGTTGTTGGAGTTTTCTATGAAGCACAACTACTTTTGGTATGATGGGGAATACTTCCTCCAGACCCAAGGCTGTGCTATGGGGGCAAAGTATGCACCCAGTGTGGCAAACTTGTATATGGGAAAATGGGAAAAATTGGTGAGTCAGGGGACATCCAGTTCAAAAGTGGTCATGTGGACCAGGTTTATTGATGACCTTATGTTCATTTGGAGGGGGTCCAGGGAGGAGTTGGAGATATTTTGTGCAGAAATTAATCAGATGTGGGGGGAAATTGAACTGACATTTACGGTCAGTCAGGAAAGAGTACAGTTTCTTGACTTGGAGATATGGAAGGAGGGGGGGGAGACTGATTTCGAAAACTTATTTCAAACCAACTGACAGGAATGGGTACATTCCCAGATCGAGTTGCCACCATGATAGGTGGTTAAGCAATATCCCCAAGGGTCAATTGATAAGAATTAGAAGGAACTGTACAAATCGGGAGGATTACTTAATGCAAAGCCAAATTCTCATTAATCGATTTGTGGAGAAGGGGTATGAGAGAAGGGTAGTGGAACAGGTGGCTAGAGAGGTAGAGGAAATGGATAGAGGGCTTCTTGTGGGTAATGCTACTAGACCCCCACCGGGTAATCAGGAATTTGCACTACAGTTGGGATTCAATGGTCAGCATAGACAGTTTAAGAGAGTGGTGAATAAACACTGGAATATCATAAGAATGGATGAGACCCTAGGTAAGTATGTCCCGGAGAGACCGTCCTTTATTTATAGGAGGGCACCTAACCTCAAATCTAGACTGGTAGCCAGCTTTATAGATCCACCAGTGCAACAGGGAACTAATTTATTGGGGCAAAGTGGATTCTTTCCATGCCGGAAATGTAGGGGATGTCGGGAGGCAGGCCCAGTAAGGGGGGATCGGTTTGTAGCAAGGAACACGGGGTATGAACACAAGCTCAGGCAGTGTATCACCTGTACGTCGGTGGGAGTTGTCTACATTTTGTGGTGCCCATGTGGTCTGGAATATGTGGGCCGGACCACTAGGGCACTGCATAAACGGATAGGGGAGCACATATATAACATTCAAAAGGGGCTTGAGACACATAGTGTCTCTAGACACTTTAAAGAAAGTCATGGAAAGGATCCAACTCAGTTGAGGTTTATGGGTATTGAGAAGTGGGTCCCGAAATGGAGGGGATCAAGTAAGCAGAAGGATATATCCAGGGCAGAGGGAAGATGGATTTACCATCTTAACTCATTTGCCCCAACAGGGTTAAATATAGAGTTTGACCTCAACTGCTTTATTAGTAATGATTGAGATTAAAAGGTTGGTGGAAGGCAGAATGGGGTCTGAATAATGTGGAGTATGCATAGTAGGTATATACCTTTGAATTGAGTAGACTTGGAGTGGTAAGTGGCAAAAGGGACAGAATGATACAGATTTATACCACTAGATGGCAGACCATTTGGTCTGAAGTTAGAAGTTACTATGGTGATGGATGCAATAAGAAACGCATCAATGTGTATGCCAATTGAGGGGAAAGGGGTTGTTGGATAGATTAGGAGTGGGTCCTGTATTAGTTCAGTCAGAATGCCATTATAATGTTTTGTAGCAGCCTGTGTTAAGGATGTAGTTGGGTAAAGGGAGAGTGATATCAATGGAGGAATAATGTGGGGAGGGTGGGAGATAGACTAGGAGTGGGTCCTGTATTAGGCTAGTTAGAATGGTGATTGTAATGTATTGTAATGGCCTATGACAGCGGCTAGACTGGGAGGGGATGGGCGGAAAGCGAAGAGGGCGGGTGATGTCAGAGGGGAGGACTACAAGTGTGACTGGCGTACTGGCAACGTCAGCCCCTGATGAGTCATTGTGACGAAACGCGTAGGGCGGAGCCAGTACGCCTGATGCATAACGCGGAAGTGCTGTGGGAGTGCATGGAGCGGGACATAGCGGGATGCCACGAACGGTCCAGTGGAAGGAGACGCACGGAGCCCTAAGCCCAGCCGCTGTGATAAGCTGATCTCTTCATGTGGATCTTGTGAGTGTGATACAGGCGCGAGAGGCGCAGGATTGTTTTAATTAGTATCTGAATACTGCGCAATGAGTTTTATTTTATGTTTTATTTAAGAATAAAAGAAAGCCTTTTTACCTGATCATTGGATGTGGCAGGCTGATGTTCCTAGTGCACCACATATTAAGCGAGGCTCCCACCTGTGCATAGGTGGCTTCAATCTGGTGAGCCGCTCTGATATTAGAGGTGGTGGGGTCACGATTGGACACACTGTTTGGCACGAGCACGATTAAAGAGTAGCATTGAATGTATGCTTGAAACAGTATTACACTATTTTAGGATTTCTTTTTAGGTATAAGCGCGCAGTGCATCGTTTTGTATGCAGAGTATTTCAAGAGGACTGGACACAGCGCACTTTAGTATAATAGAGACTTGTGGACTAAAAGTGGGGTGGCGCAGCATTGTTGTGTGTTATTTATACATCAATCAGGTAGTGTAATTAGAGTTCTGCTTCACACTGACACACCAAACTCACTATGTAACGCACCGCAAACAGCGGTTTGCGTAGTGACGACCGTGCTGGACTGGTGCGCACCGTGGCCAGAGTGTAGGCCGTGGCGTTTTTCAAGCCCATATGGTCGCCGGGCTGTGGTAGCTCAATGATAGAACAACAATGACTGTCCAGCTGATCAAATTTGGTCTGACCACAATGAAGCAACGACCTTATTATCTTTTGTGTGCCACCCCCACCCGAGACACTCGGGTGGGGGTACAGTTTGGGTATGGCCACGGTACAGTTTGGGTATGGCCTTTTGTGAAAAATAATTGTGGCCTGGTATCTTCCACTGCGGTGTACCAATGGCCACAAACTTACGGAAAGCCTCGGACTCCACAAGCTTGTATGGTAATAGCTGGCCAGCTAATAGTTCCGCCACGCCAGCTGTCAGACGTCGGGCAAGAGGGTGACTGGCAGACATTTGCTTCTTACGCTCAAATACTTCCTTCACGGACAGCTGGGTACTGCTGTGGGCAGAGGAGAAGGAACCGCTCAAGGGAAGAGGCGGTGTGGAGGAGGGTGGCTGTGAAGGTGCAAGGGAGAGAGTGGATGAAGACGATACACCTGAAGGAGGAAGAGGAGAAGGAGGGTGGCTTATCTTTTGAGGGGTGCTGCTTTTCCTCAGGTGTTCTTGCCATAGCTGTTTGTGCCTTCTCTCCAGGTGCCTTCGTAAGGCACTTGTCCCTATGTGAGAGTTTGCCTTTCCACGGCTCAATTTTTTCTGGCAGAGACAACAGATGGCTTTGCTCCGATCTGAGACACACACGTGAAAAAATTTCCAAACCGCTGAACCCCCCTGGGGTGATGGCGCTACGGTGGCATCAGCAGCTGACGTTGAAGGGCATGTTGGCTGGCTGGCCATAGCTGGCGATACATGGCGCCGGACACTGCCCCCAGCTGTTTCTGAGGACGAGCTCCCTCGGCTTCTATCATAGAGTCGTCTCCTCCTACTCCTCTCTGACTCCTCCTCTGAACTGTCCCCCTGGTCATCTCCTCTACCGGGAACATATGCGGTATCCGTATAATTGGCATCATAATCCTGGCCAGCTGCGCTTTCCTCAGACACCTCCTCAACTGCACCAACTTCAGGTGGTTCATCATCCCCCTCCTCCATACTATCGCCACCTAACTCAGACATATGAGGTGGTGTACCTGCGCCTTCTTGTTGTTGTTGCAGTAGTGGCTAGGAATCAGTGATTTCACCACCACCACCAAATAACTCCTGCGAAGTGTCAAATGCAGCGGATGTGGTGCTTGTTGTAGCGCTGGTAGCTGCGGGAGATGAGGTGTTCTGTGTTAAATACTCAAGCACCTCCTCACGATTTTGGGAAGTGATGGCACGTGCCTTCTTCTGAGCACTGTATTTTGGACTAGGTCTGCACGAAATCACAGCAACACCACCTCGCACAGCCACAGACCTGCCGATGCCTGGTGGCCTTCCTCTGGGTCTGCCTCTACCTCTTCCTTTACCTGGTTTGTCCATTTTGTCCATCTCGGGGGGATGCTAGGTATATGCAGTGAGGTAGGTTCACTCAACACAACAGCTAGTTAGATGCAGTGAGCTGGGTTCACTGAACAGTAAAGGTACTTAAGATGCAGTGAGGTGGGTTCTCACTCAACATAACAGGTAGTTAGATGCAGTGAGCTGGGTTCACTGAACAGTAAAGGTACTTAAAGAAAACCTGTACTGAAAATAAAAGTCAAAATAAGCATACACAAGTCATACTTACCTTACATGTAGTCTACTCCTCAGTGTCTTTCTACTGTCCCGCGTCCTATTTGTTCACTATGATCAAGAGAATTTTCCGTCCTCCATTTTGAAAATAGCCATTACCCCATAACAGCTTTCTGGTCAGCACACAGTTAAACTGTAACATCGCCCACTTGAGCCATAGGGAACCATGGACATTACCTGGTACATCCGTTTTCCTCTCAGCTATAACTGACAGCAACTGATATTTTACTGACAGCAACTGATATATTTCAGATCTGACAAAATATTGTCAGAACTGGAAGGGATTATTGTCAGAAGAAAATGGTGAGCTTCTGAGAGGAACGGATGGCAAGGCAACTATGTAATGTTCATTAGAAGTTACCTCATGTGTTTATTTTAAATATTTTTACTCAGTACAGGTTCTCTTTAAGATGCAGTGAGGTGGGTTCTCACTCAACACAACAGGTAGTTAGATACAGTGAGCTGGGTTCACTGAACAGTAAAGGTACTTAAGATTCAGTGAGGTGGGTTCTTACTAAACACAACAGGTAGTTAGATGCAGTGAAGTGGCCAGGTGGGTTCACTCAACACAACAGGTAGTTAGATGCAGTGAGCTGGGTTCACTAAACAGTAAATGTACTTAAGATGCAGTGAGGTGGGTTCTCACACAACACAACAGGTAGTTAGATGCAGTGAGCTGGATTCACTGAACAGTAAAGCTACTTAAGATGCAGTGAGGTGGGTTCTCACTCAACACAACAGGTAGTTAGATGCAGTGAGCTGGGTTCACTCAACACTAAAGGTACTTAAGATGCAGTGAGGTGGGTTCTCACTCAACACAACAGGTAGTTAGATGCAGTGAGCTGGGTTCACTCAAGACTAAAGGTACTTAAGATGCAGTGAGGTGGGTTCTCACTCAACACAACAGGTAGTTAGATGCAGTGAGCTGGGTTCACTGAACAGTAAAGCTACTTAAGATGCAGTGAGGTGGGTTCTCACTCAACACAACAGGTAGTTAGATGCAGTGAGCTAGGTTCACTCAACACTAAAGGTACTTAAGATGCAGTGAGGTGGGTTCTCACTCAACACAACAGGTAGTAAGATGCAGTGAGCTGGGTTCACTGAACACTAAAGGTACTTAAAGGATACCCGAACTGAAATGTGACATAATGAGTTAGACATGTGTATGTACAGTGCCCAGCACACAAATAACTAGGCTGTGTTCCTTTTTTTTTCTCTATCTGTAAGAGTTAAATATCAGGTATGTAAGTGGCTCACTCAGTCCTGACTCAGACAGGAAGTGACTACAGTGTGACCCTCAGTGATAAGAAATTTCCCTTTTTATCTCTTTCTTGCTTTCAGAAGCCATTTTCTGCTAGGAAAGTGATTTATAGTTGGAATTTCTTATCAGTGAGGGTCACACTGTAGTCACTTCCTGTCAGGACTGAGTCAGCCACTTACATACCTGATATTTAACTCTTTCAGGCACAGAAAGAAAAAAAGGAACACAGCATAGTTATTTGTGTGCTAGGCACTGTACATACACATGTCTATCTCATCATGTCACATGTCAGTTGAGGTATCCTTTAAGATGCAGTGAGGTGGGTTCTCACTCAACACAACAGGTAGTTAGATGCAGTGAGCTAGGTTCACTCAACACTAAAGGTACTTAAGATACAGTGAGGTGGGTTCTCACTCAACACAACAGGTAGTTAGATGCAGTGAGCTGGGTTCACTGAACAGTAAAGCTACTTAAGATGCAGTGAGGTGGGTTCTCACTCAACACAACAGGTAGTTAGATGCAGTGAGGTGGCCAGGTGGGTTCACTCAACACAACAGGTAGTTAGATGCAGTGAGGTGGCCAGGTGGGTTCTCACTCAACACAACAGGTAGTTAGATGCAGTGAGCTGGGTTCACTCAACACAAAGCTAGGTATATGCAGTGATGAGGTGGGTTAAGTAAACACAACAGGTACTGGGGTATATGCAGTACTGGGTAGTACAATGTGCAGCTCCCTGTCACACAAACAGGTAGTCACTGAATGTGCTGGGCTGCTGGCAGTGGCACACACACTATCAATTAGCAAGGCTGTGCATGCAACAAAAGTGTCAGTTTGACACACAGAAAAAAAAAATATGTACAGGATGAGCTCTGAAAAGAGCTGTTGCTGTTGATGGGTGCTTTAAAAGCAATAATAATCAGTCAGGAGCAAGCAAAGCAGCCTAGAACCTAACTAATCTGTCCCTAGGAGAACAAGTCTGCAGCAGCTGTCCCTTTCCTCTCTCTAGCAGGCACACGAGTGAGGCTAATGGCCGCTGGACCCTGCCTTATATAAGGGGGATGGGGCTCCAGGGCTTAGTGTAGCCTAAATGGCTACAATGTGCCTGCTGACTGTGATGCAGAGGGTCAAAGTTGACCCTCATAGTGCATTATGGGGCGAATCGAACTTCCGAAAAAGTTTGCCTGATGCAGGCGAACGCGAATCCCCAATGTTCGCCTGGAACCGTTCGCCGGCGAACCGTTCGCTACATCTCTACTCCCAAAGTAGGGAGAACAATAACTATTTCCCAGGATCACAGTAAAAAATAACATGTGGCTGGAGGTGGTCACAAAGGGACGTGACAAAGGCAGTGACAGGGCGGAGCATAGAAATGGTTTGCACATTTGTTTCTTTAGCTGCAGAGTTCACCACCCACACCATACATATATTTAGATTTAAACACAAGAGATGAGCAAGAGTTTTTTTCAGTTACATTGCTGGCACAACCTACAGTAGACTCCTAGTTTACAGGAAATGGAACTTACTTTCTGAACAGGAAGAAGCAAATGGCAGTGTAGGGACAGGTGAACAGCTGCTGCCAAGCACAGCTATAAAACACCTTATTTAAACAAAAAATGCAGCACCAAACATAATACTTATAATGCACACTAATTATCTTTTCAATTTTACATTAGTTTGGGCTCAAGTGTATAAGAGTAAACCAAATCAGTTACTTTGCTTAGGGCCCCTTTTAGCCCTAATCCGTCTCTGCCTCTGCGTCACATTTTTCAACAAAATCCACCTTGGGTACACTTTAATATGATTAGATCATAATGGCTTCTGTCAGCACTCTTGAATTTTGTGCCTTATTTTTGCAGCTATCTAATTTACTTATGTATTCTGACGATCATAGAACACTAATCATATGAGGCCGCTAGTGACAATTTACATTACCCTCTGCAGATTTAAAAGGCCCTGATGCCTTTGCCCCAAATCTATCATTTCTTTTTCACTACCTTTATTTGAGATGGTTTCATTTCAAAAGAACTGTGGTCAAAGATATTGTTACTGTGAAATGGGCTCCAAACTTCCAACTCATCGCCAGTTACTTATGATTAGGGATGCTCAGGGCCGGGCCAAGGCAGAGGCGAGAGAGGCTACAGCCGCAGGGCGCAGTGTAGGAGGGGGCACAAAACTCACTCAGCTATCATTCCCTTATTGTGTTTGAAGTAGAGAGAAATAAGAAAAGGGGATACATGGCAGTGACTGCAAACCAGATAACTAGAGATTAAGGTGTTGGGGGCCCTGGGGTGCCTTTTAGTCTAATAGCAATCAGTGTGTGATAGCTGGCGTGGCAGGGATGGGGGCGCACTTTGGTGTCTCAGCCTTGGGTGCTGGAGGGCATTGTCCTGAGCCCCGGTTTTGGGGATACTCATTCAGATTTCACAGAATTTAAATTTCCACATTTCTGATCAGAAAACGGCATTTCCGATCGAAAATTGGAAGTGAGGATTTCACGGAAATACAATTTACCGCAACTCGGTAGATTTAGCTGAGTGATAAAATAAAATGCACCTCAGAAATTGAAAAAATCGTAAATCAGAAAAATCGAAAAAAACAGAAAATGGCATTGTCGGAAATTAGAATTTCAGTGGAATCAGAAATAGACATTTCAGATCATCCCTACGATCCCTATGATCGTCAAAAACGCGTAGGACTACCCCATTGGGATGTATAAGTTGTTAGCTATGTGAAGCTACAACATATAAATGTGTGAAGAAGAAAAAAAAAACAATAAATGTTATCACTTTGAGCTTGAAGCTGGAACAGAAAATTAGATCAGGACCCCATTCTTCATTATAACTAAGGATGAGACACCATTGTCTGACCATTGTTGGCTCTCCATTGGCAGAGTTGTTCAGTTGTCAATCATCTCAAACCATAGAAAGTATGGTTACAGCAAGATCTCCTAGGGATAAGTCATTAACAACAGCCTTGTTGACCCTGGCATTAATGGTGGTAGATGCAAGCTCCCTCACAGCATAGAGTCTCATTGGCTACAGGTCTTCACCAAAGCGCCCCTCTAGTTATGATAGCCCGCAATGTCTAGAGAGCGAGTGGCTTGCTGAAGATAAACAATGGGTCATGGTCCCTGGGACTGCCCAACCAGATACGAAGAGAACAGAAGTCTTCTCAAGACTGTAGGGCAGGCCGGTAGTTGCAAGCCGGTGTCTGGAGGATGCGTGGTGGAGAGACAAGCAAATAGGACTGAGCTGACAGTAGACTGTCGTAATCAGTCAGAACTAGCAGAGGCTGGAGAAAGTGGCACAAAGCTGTAGATGTTAGGGCTGGTTTACACGGACGCTTGGTGCGTTTACCGCCAAGCGTTCGGGACTCGTCGGCTAAACGCTACCATTCAAGTGAATGGGAGCATTTTAGCATTGCGCGGTTACTGGCGATTGAGCAAACGCTGCGTTCTGTTCCCAATTTACCGCGTCGTTTCAGCCGGCCCTAGAAGCCGCATGCGGCGTCCAGGGTCGCCTAGCCGTGGCTTCATGTCCCCTTGCGGGGACGAAAAACGCAGACCTCGGTGGGAAGCCGACGATCGCCGTACCGCCGCCCCCCAAACAAGACGTCACGTCACAGACGCGGCTTCCAGCCGCCGGAAGCCGTCAGACATCCATGCGAACCAGCCCTAATTCAGGCCAAAAGTCAGGGCATCCGAAGAGGAGATAAAATTATCTTTTGTTTAGATTCCTCAGTTGTTACATTCTTAGCTGTGCTGAAAACCAGCTCTCTCTGCTTCAAGCATGCACACAGCTCCGAAGAGCTCACTAGACGATTTTAACATATAATTATAGCACATCTGAATAAAATGCAATGGCAGCTTTCAGAGCAGATAAACTACACTTTGGGAACTTGTCATTTGTAAATGGAAAATATTACTTGTTCACAAAAGCAAATATGGTAACTATACGGGTAATAAAAAGTAGGAAAACACATTTTTTTTGAATGTTATGTCAGAGATTTATTACACTTTAAGGAAGGTATGGTAATTGAAATGTAATCCCCTGAAGAAGGTGTCCTGCTGAAACCCTGGGTTGGGAACTACAGTATGTTTCTTACATGCAATAAATCTAGATTATTCCAGTAAGTGCATCCATGTTGTGTGTGCAACCAACAGTGGGTGCAGTCTGCACTATTTCTCCGGTTTCTTCTTCCCCTGTGCTTAGTGATACAGCCGGCCGCCCTGCCAGCCCACCCTGTGATATAGGTGGACAGGAAAATTGACAAAGAAGCACACTTGGAGTGTAGAAGCTGGAACCTTACAAACAGGTGATCAGTGTGTTGCTGGCAGATCGAGAAAGACTGATTACAACTACACTTTCTTACTGGACAAAACTCTAGGAATGTTTCACTCTCCTATTCATCTGGAGGTGGTAAGACTATCGGGCTACTTGCCTCTGTGTAAGAGTTGGGACATCTATTGCGTATAGGTATAGGAGGGAGAGATGAGATGGAGCCAGCACTGTAATTAGGGTAATTTATTAAATGAGTAAAAACAGGAGCACTTACAGTTAGCAAAGTCAGATGCAAAGCGGGAAGGTGGGCGCCAGGTTTATGTCCCCCTGCGGACGTCAGTTTCGCGCAACAAGCGCTTGTTCACTGCAATGGGAAAGATCTTCCCCATTGCGGTGAACAATCGCTTGTTGCGCGAAACGGACGTCCGCAGGGGGACATAAACCTGACGCCCACCTTCCCGCTTTGCACCTGATTTTGCTGACTGTAAATGCTCCTGTTTTTACTCATTTAATAAATTACCCTAATTGCAGTGCTGGCTCCATCTCATCTCTCCCTCCCTCCTATACCAATTTGCCTGCTGCCATACAGCCTGTGCACGCTCTTGAAGGGGATTACACTGCCACAGTCTTATGCTGATAAAAGTCAAGCCCAGTCCCCCTGCTGCAATCTTGAGAGTGCTTCATCTCCTCTACCTTAAACATCTATTGCGTATATTTCTGCATAGTAAAGATTCAGGTTTTGATTTGTGAACACATCAACACAAGTCCAGAGGCTTCCCTGATCCTTCTAACGCCCACTGTTCCAGTGCAGGGTCTCTCTATGCCTATTTGACTCATGGGCCCTGCACTATGGGCATGTGGGAACCCTTCGGACCATCCATAGGCTTCCAATTACTTAAAGGGAAGGTCAGAGAAAAAAAAAATAAAGAAATCCACTTACCTCTGGCTTCCTCCAGCCCCTGGCACCCGACCTATGCCCTCGCCGCAGCTCCGTTGGCTGCCGGTCCCTTCCGGTACAGAGGCTGACCTCGCCAGGTCGGCATCTACCTCTATCCTGCTGCATTCCACTGTGTGGCTCGCTGAGTCGCATGGATGTCATCCGGGCTGTTCTGCGCTTGCGCAGTACAGTCCGGATGACGTCAGCGTGACTCTTAGAGCCGCTCGCACAGGCGCAGTCGGCATCTTGCGCCAGAGAGGACACCGGGCCACCAGCATGGAGCGGAGCTGCGGCGTAGGCACAGGACGGCTGGCACGGGCTGGAGGAAGCCCCAGGTAAGTGGATTTTTTTTATTTTAGATGTCCTCGGATGTATCCTTTAAGTATTTAATTTTTCTCTTCTCTCCATGTCAGTTGGTCTTCAAATTGACTGGCTTAGAGAAGGTGCTAAAGGTAAGTGAGCCAATAAAACAATGTGGACCTGGGACTTAACAAGAAAGACTATATTTATTTCCTAAGATGCTTCAAGGACTCCCGAGGTGAACAGTGCTATCTATTGTTACTTACCTGGGGCTTCCTCCAGCCACTAGAAGTCATTTGGATCCCTCGTTGCAGCTCTGGTCCTTCTCTGTGGCCCGCAAGCCACCTTTACTTCTGTGCAGAAGTAAAAATAGCGCTGTTCGCCTTGGGGTCCTTTAAAGAAAGTCTGAAGTAAAAGAAAGCAGATACTCACCTAAGGAGAGTGAAGGCTCTGGGTCCTATAGAGCCTTCCCGTTCCTCTCATGATCCTCTCGTTCCAGTGCTGTCACCCCCATTTCAATCTGCTGGCACGAGAGGCTTCTGAAGCTTTGGGAGCCCGAGTGCTCCCGAAGATGGGCGGTTCCGTACTGAGCAGGCGTGAGTATGCACTCGTGCCCATCAGTCAAATCCTGCTAACGGGGGTGATGGCGTTGGAACGAGGGGACCAAAGCTTTTCCTCTCCAGGATAAAATATGCTAAAAACTTTAAAATTGCTGAGGAGGCAGAGAGACATAGACTCTTGTTGCTGTATGCTCCATTCCCTATTGCCTGATGAAGCGGGGCCACACCTGCGAAACGCGTTGCAACTGTTTTCTGGAGTATATTAATAAATCTAAACCTTGTAAAATTGGCAGTTTCATGTCTGCTTTGAAGAGGTAAATCCACGACTGCCTCCTCAGCAATTTTAAAGTTTTTAGCATATTTTATCCTGTTGGCACCTCTGTTCAATTCCTGCGATACCTGTGTCCACCCCTGGTGGAGGGGTGATATACCCCCTTTCTTTCCGATCTACAGAGAGCGACTTATTAATCCTGAGTGGGGACAGGTCTTAATCTCCCCACCTGCATTTACAGTGGTTTTCTATCGGGTAACCCTGGTTTGTGAGAACGGAGAGGAGGCGACCTTACTATCTAACAAAGCGGAAGGATAGAGACCAATGGAGGGGCTCCAGGACTAGTGTCGCCATGCTATAGGACCAAGCGGAGCAGTGATGCCTGCACTAAAGGAGTGAATTAGACGCTATTCTCCTGCACTGCGGTGAGATCTACCCTTTTTCTATCTCTATGGATATATCACATCCCAACAGCTTAATTGTATTCCATATGCCAGTTCCCAAAGTGGACAGTGTATGAGGGAACTGTCAGCTACATCACCAGAACTGCTGAGCAATATCCAAAGCAATATGATTATCTTAGAAGGGGACCCCCGTTATTAATCAATAATAATTATGCATGGCACCTGTATGTAAGCGCGGAATGCGTGGGGTATGTGAGCAGGGGATTGTCCATTTGTTCTATTAAACCGGAATGCTTATTATGAATGCTGTTTTTGATGGCTACATCAGTTTTTTGCTTAGGCAATTTTAATTTTATAATCGTATGTGCTTCCATTTGATGTGTATGTCATTTTGAGACTTTTCTTGCATGTTCCCAATTGCTTAAATAAATTTTGATACTTGATATATTAAGGTGGCTTATAACCTATTTTTGGTCAGTTACCTAGTTGAAATGTCTCTATATCAAGGTTTGCCCCGCCCACTATCTTTAGTTTGGGTAAGATGATCAAGTATGTGGGGACTGCTGCCACGGGCAAAATTGTTGCCCAACTATCTTTAGATTCGTTGAATATTGTTGAGTTTTTTGGAAACTTTGTGGCAGTTGCCTTAATTGGCAAGGTCTCTACACATATCGCTAAAAGATTTAGCCAATGATTCTTAAAACTTTTTTAAGTAACTAACAGTCTGTACAATTTGAACGATCCCATTATGGCATATCTGATATCGGATGAAATTGAAGGGGAAATTGAAGCCACATTCGCATCTTTTCCAAGAGAAGAAAAAGAAGACGTGTCACAACTTAAAGAATTATTTTTTAATCATAAACTGTTGTTGACGCGCCAATTGAAACGCAAATGGAATACTTCACTCTTGGAATCATATGCGAAAGCAGGCGTAATCCCCGATGGCCTATTGGAACGTATTGTCCCAGCCTCTAACCTTTTGACTCCCAGATTCCTTGAGAAATGGAAAAAAAGTGCTCTAGCAAGAGGTACTGAGATATTAAGGATGATGGCAGAGGAAGAGAGGGAACAGTTAAAGGAAGTAACAGAAGAAGTTATGGGCAGCGCTGCTGCCCTTGAAGGTCTTAGCACCCACAGTCAGTTCTCTTCCTTCAATGATAGTTTGAAAAAACAGATTGAAAGTATGCAATCTGCCATTAAAAAACAAAAACAACAAAAGTTCCAAAAAGATTTAGCACGTTGGGACTTAGATGAAGCTCTTAACCCCATTAAAAGATTAGAGAAGAAGAGGAATAAACGACGGAGAAAAATAGGATCAGAGGGACAAATAAGCACAGAAGCCTCTAGTTTCGATACAGACAACTCAGAGGGATCGGGAGCCAGCAGTAGAAAATCAGTCACTTTTTTAGATCAAGACAGGACAGGCAGACGAAGAAACAGAGGAAGACGAGGAGGAAGAGAAGGAGGGAGGGGAGAAAACAGCAGAGAGAGATACAGGATGAGGAGGGAACGACAGAGAGATATGGAAGAGATGGAACAGGTTCAGATAGAACTGGGGAAGGAGATGGACAGGAGGTTGACAAGGAGCGAGACAGCCAAAAAAGCAACAGTTTAAGGACCTCTGGGAGTCAAAATGTTGTGAATTTGTCTAGTTTTGAATTAAAGGACAAACATATCTCGCTCCTGAATAGGGGACTGTCTTTTTCTCCAGTAACCTCAGGAGATATATTTGAAATCTACAAAGATATTTATCTCTTCCTGAGAAAAGTGCTTCTTAGGGTAACTTATGGTGATACTAATCCCCTGGATGACCATAAGAGAGAGACCTATGTGAGTCTTACATTAAATGAGAGGGAGACGTTATCCGCTCTGGAAACGTTATTTGATGAGAATGCTTTTGAAAGGCCGGCTGCGGACGAGGAAATATCCCCCTCGGCAGCGGGTCCTGAAGAATGCAGTGGCATAGGACCACCCCCGTCTGGATTGCGTATTAGGTCTAGTTATATGCCCCCCCTTTCTCAAAACAAATACATCAAAGTGTTTTTAGACACCATAGAAAAAGAGTTGTGGAAATTGCATCTATCCCCAACCCCTGAAAACAAAAACTTAAGCAAGGAAGAAGTGGAGGCCCTACGAGAATTAACGTCAGCATCTAAAATAATCATTAAGCCAAGCGATAAAGGGGGAAATATTGTGGTATTAGACGAGGATATGTATGTTAATGAGATAGAAAGACAACTGAGTGATAAAAACACATACTCTCGCTTACATGAGAACCCTTTTCCCCTCATAAAAGATAGGATTAACGATTTGATAGATGATGGCCTGTTTCATAACCACATATCCAAAACTGAGTGGGAATATCTTAGGGTAGATACATACAACATCCCCACTATATATGTTTTACCGAAGCTGCATAAATCCCAAATTAACCCCCCAGGAAGACCTATAGTATCCTCAGTCGGCAGTCCCACCCAACGAATAGGACAATTCATAGATAAAAAATTGAGTCCACTAGTACGATCCCTGCCCTCCTATGTTCAGGACACTCGTGATGTGTTGGGTGTCCTTGCCGGTCTCGAGCTGCCCCCGGGGTCCTTCCTTGTGGGCATCGATGTGGAGTCTTTATACACCTCGATTCCGCATGAGGACGGGCTTCGGGCAATGTCCTTCTTCCTCCACGAGAGATATCCTTCTGCGGGGGCCCACAATGAGTTCCTAGTTGAATGTATGCACCTAATTTTAACCCAGAATTGCTTCAGCTTCTGTGGGAAATACTTTCGTCAGGTGCGTGGTACTTCTATGGGGGCGGCGTGTGCCCCTGCATATGCATGTCTGCACCTGGGATTGTGGGAACGAAGGGATGTATTCCCTAACCCAGACTTTGGGGCGCACGTCGCCCTATGGATTCGGTATATAGACGACGTCTTGGTGGCATGGCGTGGGGGCGTGGATGAATTGGATTTGTTTATTTCTGCCCTCAACTCTAACAAACGTAATATCAAACTCACGTACACATATGGTAGTGAGATTTCCTTTTTGGACCTGCGTCTTAGAGTTGAGGGAAACAGAGTAACTTCCACATCTTTCCGCAAACCCACTGCGGGTAATACGCTTCTCCACGCCTCCAGCCACCACCCAGCCTCATTAAAAAGAGGTATCCCTTATGGACAGTTTCTCCGGTTACGGAGAAACTGTTCCAATGATGGGGACTTTCGGAAAGAGTCCAGAGACATGTACGGGCGTTTTCGTGAACGCGGATATACGCACTCAGTCTTACGGAAAGCGTTGCGACGAGCGTGGAATTTAAATAGAGCGGATCTTCTGGCCACTCGTGGAGGGAGGTCCAGTGTGGAGGGGGAGGGACATATGCGGCTCGTGACCGGCTACGGCACCCATTGGCAGGAATTGCGGAACTTACTGTCCGCATTCTGGCCGATCTTAACAGCCTCAGATGAGATAGCCAAAGTGGTAGGCCCACGCCCACTCCTTACTGCCAAAAGAGCGCCGAATTTGAAGGACAAACTGGTCCATAGTGAGTATAGTACCAACAGAGATACATGGTTGCAGAGAAGTATACCCAATGGGTCCTTTAGATGTAGTGGGTGTAAACTTTGCCCCTTTATTGAACGAACAAACATTTTTCAAAATAGCACGGGTGATGTAGAATATGATATACGATCTTTTATTAATTGCAGTACGACACGTGTTGTGTACATGATACAGTGCCCGTGCAGACTTAAATATGTTGGTAAAACAAAAAGGGCTATGAAAGAGCGGGTGTTAGAACATTTTGGCAAGATTAAAGGAGGGAAAGCAGTAGGGAGTATTTATGAGCATTATAGGGAACATCATAACAATGACATAACGGGCACCCTGGTTAAGGGGATCTATAGGTTGAAGGTATCCGCAAGAAGGGGGGATTTTGATGAGCTGCTGTACTGTAAGGAAGCATCTTGGATATTCAAATTAAATACTGTGGCCCCCTTTGGCCTAAATGCAGAATTGGATCTAACCCCATTCTTGCGGATTCGGAGGTATTACTGAGGGGAGGGATGTATGTGAGCCCGCAGTGAATGGTGGTGTCATGCATTATTGGTGCCAAGAGAAAAAGGTATCCCCCTATCAGGACTTTTACCTCATGAGTTGTGAGATACTGTCCAGGTAATTAATGAAGTACAGGACCATGAATCCAGTAAAGTTTGATAAGCATACTGGAGATGAGAATATAATCTATCTGATACCCCTGTGATGTGAATAGTGTCCCGCCTCCCCTTGCTATGTTGTAATACGGCTCTATGTTATTCTTATGGAGTTTGGATACAATAGGATTAGTGGACTTGCCCAGCGTGGGAGAGGTGAAAACATACATAAGGCCAATATTCCTATTTAGGTGCCTTGAATCATCCTCTGCCATATTGGTGAACTTATTATTTATGTCCTGTTTCTACAAATCTAAACTTTTGTGTGACCCGTATGTGTGTATGGCTAACAGCCTATCAAGCAGCTTGTCATAACATGACTCACGCAGTATACGTGATGAAGGGGCTGGCCATCAGACTGTTTTTAACTGGATTGCTGTATGTGGAGGACACACCCTGATGAAGCGTCACACATGACGCGAAACGTCGGTAGGCGGAGCCACGCAGCTTGAGCTTCCGGACACGCTCCCACACCGCTGAATGTCTGAGCGTCTTAGGTCTCTCTCCCCGCTGCTTGCCCCGCCGGGGGCCTCTGGTTTCAGCTGGACTTGAACGGAGAGGAGGCGACCTTACTATCTAACAAAGCGGAAGGATAGAGACCAATGGAGGGGCTCCAGGACTAGTGTCGCCATGCTATAGGACCAAGCGGAGCAGTGATGCCTGCACTAAAGGAGTGAATTAGACGCTATTCTCCTGCACTGCGGTGAGATCTACCCTTTTTCTATCTCTATGGATATATCACATCCCAACAGCTTAATTGTATTCCATATGCCAGTTCCCAAAGTGGACAGTGTATGAGGGAACTGTCAGCTACATCACCAGAACTGCTGAGCAATATCCAAAGCAATATGATTATCTTAGAAGGGGACCCCCGTTATTAATCAATAATAATCATGCATGGCACCTGTATGTAAGCGCGGAATGCGTGGGGTATGTGAGCAGGGGATTGTCCATTTGTTCTATTAAACCGGAATGCTTATTATGAATGCTGTTTTTGATGGCTACATCAGTTTTTTGCTTAGGCAATTTTAATTTTATAATCGTATGTGCTTCCATTTGATGTGTATGTCATTTTGAGACTTTTCTTGCATGTTCCCAATTGCTTAAATAAATTTTGATACTTGATATATTAAGGTGGCTTATAACCTATTTTTGGTCAGTTACCTAGTTGAAATGTCTCTATATCAAGGTTTGCCCCGCCCACTATCTTTAGTTTGGGTAAGATGATCAAGTATGTGGGGACTGCTGCCACGGGCAAAATTGTTGCCCAACTATCTTTAGATTTGTGAGTATCAGGGCAGTTTCCAGGCTAAAATGCACCCAGGGCGCGGAGCCAGGTATAGGTGCCCGCAGTATAGGTAAGCCAGGTCTAGTTGCACTCAGTATAGGTCCCCCCAGTATAGGTAGCCAGGAATAGGTACCCCAGTAAAGGTAGCCAGCTATAGGTCTGGAGGCACCTACCTGGCTAACCTATACTGGGGGCAACTATACTGGGGCACCTATGCCTGGCTACCTATACTGGCTGGAGTATAGGTAGCCAGGCATAGGTGCCCCAGTATAGTTGCCCCCAGTATAGGTTAGCCAGGTAGGTGCCTCCAGTATAGGTAGCCAATATAGCTGCCACCAAGTATAGGTTAGATAGGCAGGTGCCCCCGGTATAAGTTAGATAGGTAGGTGCCCATAGTACAGGTTAGCTAGGTGGGTGCCTGTAATATAGGTAGCCAGAATAGTTGCCCCCAGCACAAGTTAGATAGGTAGGTGAGCCTGGTATAGGTTAGTTAGGTAGGTGCCTCCAATATAGGTAGCCAGTATAGTTGCCACCAGTATAGGCTGCCCCCAATACAGGTTAGATAAGTAGGTGCCCCCAGTATAGGTTAGATAGGTAGCTGCCCTCCAGTATATGTTAGATTAGTAGCTGCCCCCCAGTATAGGTTAGATTAGGTAGGTGCCCCCCAGTATAGGTTAGATAGGTAGCTGCCCCCCAGTATAGGTTAGATTAGGTAGGTGCCCCCCAGTATAGGTTAGATTAAGTAGCTGCCCCCCAGTATGGGTTAGATAGGTAGCTGCCCCCCAGTATAGGTTAGATTGGTAGCTGCCCCCAAGTATAGGTTAGATTAGGTAGGTGCCCCAGTATAGGTTAGATAGGTAGCTGCCCCCCAGTATAGGTTAGATTAGTAGCTGCCCCCCAGTATATGTTAAATTAGGTAGGTGCCCCCCAGTTTAGGTTATATAGGTAGCTGCCCCCCAGTATAGGTTAGATTAGGTAGGTGCCCCTCAGTATAGGTTAGATAGGTAGCTGCCTCCCAGTATAGGTTAAATTAGGTAGCTGCCCCCAGTATAGGTGAGGTAGGTAGATAGGTAGGTGCCCCCTAAACAGGAAGCAGCGTATGTATACCGGCTATGTAGAGCAGGAGTCCAGCGGCAAGTGAGCTGCGATTGGAATGCAGGGAGGTGAGTTGTATACAGCACTTCCTGCTGCAATCACTCTGCATCTGAGGGGGGATCACGGAGGGCGGCCCGTGGAGAGGAAGGGAGGGAGAGGTCAGGCTGCCCTCCCCGCGACTGCGGCTCCCCCCTCCATTACAGCGCCCCCCTCCCTCAGCGCTCGGCCCTAGAAACGGGCCTGGTGAGTATCAATTTACTTACACTATCCATCAAATCCAGTACATACTACACTATATTGGGCTCTCTGTGTTTCTCTTTTTGTTTCCTCTCCATAGGTGAGGGTTTTTTTTCCCCACACTTCAAACTTGCTTTAATTGGGCTGGCTTAGGTGAGGTGCTAAAGGTTAGTGCCCAATCTCTCAGCACATAATAACCCTTTACTCAATAAAGATGAAGCAATAAAATGGGGGGCAGTATTCAATTACAGCTTCGGGTTCAAAACAACTTTGAGTACCTGTTGACTGAAACGACTTTCAGTAATGTGAAAACCAGGGGCGTAGCAATAGGGGTTGCAGAGGTTGCGACCGCATCGGGGCCCTTGGGCCAGAGGGGCCCAGAAGGGCCCTCCCTCAGCGACAGTATTAGCTCTCTATTGGCCCTGTGCTCATAATAATCACTTCTATAGATACTTTGAATAGTGGCAATCATTAACAAACTGCTCTCCATCCCCTTCTTGCACATCTGACACTGTTGTTGCCATTGGCAGGTTTTGTTGCCCCATATCAATTGTTATGTATAGAGTGCTTGGGGGCCCCGTTGCAAAAATAGCATTAGGGCCCACAGCTCCTTAGCTACGCCACTGGTGAAAACTGATCTTTTGTGAACAGAAAACCAGCCGATCTGCTTATCTTTGGCAATTATTTGCTTATTTGTCAAGCATGTAATTTGGTGGCCAGCCTTGTGCTTAATACACTAGCGCTAAACATGATTTATAGTCCAAATCGTCTCTTAAATCCCATTATGCACTCACGCATTTGACGTCACATTATGTAATAATGGCTTATTTGTGGGGGAAACTGTGTAATAATCTAATCCTAGTATTGACTATTCAGCCAGGCTATTGTAGGTAAACAAATAATTTGCAGTCGTTTCCCTCATTTTTTTTTTCATCCTGATAAATTTAAAGGTTTGTAATCATCTTTCTTCGAGATCTATGTGGCATTTAAGCTGTGCAGGTGAGAAGAAAGAACGTTTTATCTTTCTAGTGAAATGAATCACAAAATACCATCATTACTCTCAGCATGGAACAACGGAAAGGTCACAAAGTTACCAAACCAAATAAAATTGTTAGAACAAAATATTTGGTAGGAAATGCAGCTTGTTCATCAGCACACACAATATGGAACAAGGAATCCTGAGCTGAAAAACTGATCAGATAAAAAAATGTATCTACCCTCCTATTCCTTTTTTTTAATCCCAGATTTTTATTTGTTTAAAAGCTGAAAACGTAGGTTTAACATTTTATTGTCGCTGCTGAAAGACACAGTCTTTGGGCTGGTGCACACCAAGAGCACTTCTCAGTGATTTTCAGATTGTCAGTGCTTTGAAAAGCTCTTTTAGCAACCAAGTGGGGTAGGGTCAGAACCAAACAACATTACTGATTTAAATAATCAGGCGTGCAGAACAGATCCTGAAACATACATGTACCAATAAAGAGAAAAGGGTAGGATCTGAACAACATCGCACCACTCTGATATAATCTCAAAAATCACATCTTTATTATATATCAAAAATATGTCAACAGGCAACCATAAAAACAATTAAAAACCAGGTAAATGGGTGGACCTCTGGTATCTTATATAACATGAAGTAAGAACAATAAAGTGCATCTTAGTGAACAACAAGGTAAGTAGCACTGACAATAAAGAATCAATATTCCAGTATAAAATGATTAAACAAAAATATATACTGTATAAATATAGGAAAAGGCATGCATATACATATATTGCACAATGATCCAGAGAGGTCTCCTCATAAGTGTTCCAAAGCATAAGATGTCTACATATAGGTTGTGAACAAACATACACCTTAGTGTATATATATATATATATATATATATATTTATATTTATATATTTAAAATCTCAATCATAGATAATGAAACTGTAAGGAACTCACCTGCTGGATCCCACGATGTTCCGTCCTCTGCTCCCTCGCGCCCTGGCGCTTCCTCTTCAGGACGACGTGCTTCCTCCGGCACCGCCCCCAGCGTCCATAGCAACCAGGATGCTAGGGGAGTCCCAATAAATGCAAGAGACGGCACACAAATGGCTGCAATGATTTTGCTGTATTCGGAACAAGTGCACACTACATGTTACGGATATTACATCCTTCCTCAGGTGTATAACAACAAATGAAGATACAAACAGCATTATATATGTTCAAGGCGAGCCACCACACCCAAACTGCTTGGCTCCGCCCATTCCCTTTAACCCATTGTTCAGTGTCCATACATAAACAACATCTTCACGGTCATAGGGCACTCCAGATCGGCTACCCATAAAAAATAAAACAAAACTGACCGTAATCCAGGCACTTCCTGCAATGGACTGCCACTGACCACCTAAAAAAAGACATGCAATCAATAACATGTGTAAATACCAGCAACAATAAAAGAAGTACATGTCATATTAGAGGCAACACACATCATATTAGAACCAGTAGATTTAACTGTGTATACAGCTTTGAACCAACATTATAGAAAGCATTTGAGAGGCAACCTCTCGTTCATGCCTCTCGGGGCTACCACATCAAGCTTATGGATCCATCTGGACTGCTTCTGTTTTAAACTTTTTTCCATATCACCTCCTCTGCTGGATGGATTCATGGATTCCAGAACGCACCATCTCAGTTGCGCTGCACCGTGCCCCATAGCGGCAAAGTGCCTCGCAACTGAGGTGTCATAGCCTTTGCGTTCGCCCTCAGCGTATTTGCTAATGGCTCTTTTGTGCTCTTGTATCCTGGTCCTAACAGGTCTAGTGGTCTCGCCCACATACATAAGCCCGCATGGGCATTTGAGCCCATAAACCACCCAGGGTGTGGAACAGTAGTGTCTCCCCTTAATCTTAATTTTGCGTCCTGTATGTGGGTGACAAACTGCTTCTCCTTTAATAATGCCATTACATACATTACAATTGAGACACGGATGGGTGGTTTATGGGCTCAAATGCCCATGCGGGCTTATGTATGTGGGCGAGACCACTAGACCTGTTAGGACCAGGATACAGGAGCACAAAAGAGCCATTAGCAAATACGCTGAGGGCGAACGCAAAGGCTATGACACCTCAGTTGCGAGGCACTTTGCCGCTATGGGGCACGGTGCAGCGCAACTGAGATGGTGCGTTCTGGAATCCATGAATCCATCCAGCAGAGGAGGTGATATGGAAAAAAGTTTAAAACAGAAGGAGTCCAGATGGATCCATAAGCTTGATGTGGTAGCCCCGAGAGGCATGAACGAGAGGTTGCCTCTCAAATGCTTTCTATAATGTTGGTTCAAAGCTGTATACACAGTTAAATCTACTGGTTCTAATATGATGTGTGTTGCCTCTAATATGACGTGTACTTCTTTTATTGTTGCTGGTATTTACACATGTTATTGATTGCATGTCTTTTTTTAGGTGGTCAGTGGCAGTCCATTGCAGGAAGTGCCTGGATTACGGTCAGTTTTGTTTTATTTTTTATGGGTAGCCGATCTGGAGTGCCCTATGACTGTGAAGATGTTGTTTATGTATGGACACTGAACAACGGGTTAAAGGGAATGGGCGGAGCCAAGCAGTTTGGGTGTGGTGGCTCGCCTTGAACATATATAATGCTGTTTGTATCTTCATTTGTTGTTATACACCTGAGGAAGGATGTAATATCCGTAACATGTAGTGTGCACTTGTTCCGAATACAGCAAAATCATTGCAGCCATTTGTGTGCCGTCTCTTGCATTTATTGGTAATTTTCCGAAGCCGTAGGAGCAATCCGCCTGAGACAGGGCACCGGCCAGTTACAGGTCCAGGGGACCCAACACACTAGTTCTCCAGGCATCTACTGTTGGTGGATTGCTAGGGGAGTCCCTGCTGACGTCAGTAGGGACTCCCCTACTGTGTAGGACGCCCGTCCTACACACTGAGACATCGCAGGGTCTAGTGTCAGCTAACACCTTAATTGATTGCGGGGGGCTGGCTTTGGGTGGGCTCTTGGATATTTAAATCCCTGTCTCTCATTCAGTCCTTGCCCGTGATAGCATTCCGTACGCTGGTGCTGAGCACTCTGTCATTTTGTGATTATATTGTACTTGTGTGATTAGCCTAGTTGCTCTGATAGATATACATGCAGTGTTTGCGATATATATCTATCATTTAGACTAGCTTTGATATTTTCCTGATATACTGTGTATGCCTTTTGCTACTCCTTGACCACGACTTTGTCTCATCCTATTGTACTGCAGCCATCTGACCACCTGTGTATGATCTTAGCCTGTTAACCACTTAAAGGGATACTGTAGGGGGGTTAGGGGAAAATGAGTTGAAGTTACCTGGGGCTTCTAATGGTCCCCCGCAGGCATCCTGTGCCAGTGCAGCCACTCACCGATGCTCCAGCCCACTTCTGGAATTTCAGACTTTAAAATCCGAAAACCATTGCGCCTGCGTTGCCATGTCCTCGCTTCCCCTGATGTCTCCAGGAGCGCACGGCGCAGGCACAGACCATACTGGAGTCATAAAACCCCTTAAGGACTAGAGCCTTTTTTTCCATTCAGACCACTGCAGCTTTAATGGCTTATTGCTCGGTCATACAACCTACCATCTAAATGAATTTTACCTCCTTTTCTTATCACTAATACAGCTTTCTTTTGGTGCTATTTGATTCCTGCTGCGATTTTTAGTTTTTATTATATTCATCAAAAAAGACATGAATTTTGTCAAAAATATGATTTTTTTAATTCTCTGTGATACAATTTGTCAAATAAAGTAAAATTTCTGTATACATTTTTGTCCAAATTTATTGTGCTACATGTCTTTGATAAAAAAAAACTTTCAGTGTATATTTATTGGTTTTGGTAAAAGTTATAGCGTTTACAAGCTATGGTGTAAAAAGTGAATTTTCCCATTTTGAAGCATCTCCGACTTTTCTGAGCACCTGTCATGTTTCATGAGGTGCTAAAATTCCAGGATAGTATAAATACCCCCCAAATGACCTAATTTTGGAAAGAAGACATCCCAAAGTATTCACTGAGAGGCATGGTGAGTTCATAGAAGATTTTATTTTTTGTCACAAGTTAGCGGAAAATGACACTTTGAGACAAAGGGTTTAGGGCCCCTAAAATGCCAGGGCAGTTTAGGAACCCCACAAATGACCCCATTTTAGAAAGACAACACCACAAGTTATTCTGTTAGGAGTATGGTGAGTTCATAGAAGATTTTTTTTTTGTCACAAGTTAGCGGAAATTGACACTTTGTGAAAAAAAAACAATAAAAAACAATTTCCGCTAACTTATGACAAAAAATAAAATCTTCTATGAACTCACCATACCCCTAACGGAATACCTTGGGGTGTCTTCTTTCTAAAATTGGGTCACTTGTGGGGTTCCTATACTGCCCTGGCATTTTAGGGGCCCTAAACCATGAGGAGTAGTCTTGAAACCAAATTTCTCAAAATGACCTGTGAAATCCTAAAGGTACTTATTGGACGTTGGGCCCCTTAGCGCAGTTAGGGTGCAAAAAAGTGCCACACACGTGGTACAGCCGTACTCAAGAGAAGTAGTATAATGTGTTTTGTGGTTTTTATACACAATTGTCTATTTACAGAGATATTTCTCCCACCCAGCATGGGTATGTGTAAAAATACACCACAAAACACATTATACTACTTCTCCTGAGTATGGCGATACCACATGTGAGGCACTTTTTTGCACCCTAACTGCGCTAAGGAGCCCAACGTCCAATAAGTACCTTTAGGATTTCACAGGTCATTTTGAGAAATTTGGTTGCTAGACTACTCCTCACGGTTTAGGGCCCCTAAAATGCCAGGGCAGTATAGGAACCCTACAAGTGACCCCATTTTAGAAAGAAGACACCCCAAGGTATTCCATTGGTAGTATGGTGAGTTCATAGAAGTTTTAATTTTTTTGTCACAAGTTAATGGAAAAATCTTTTCACAAAGTGTCATTTTCCACTAACTAGTTAGTGGAAAATGACACTTTGTGAAAAAATTTTTCCATTAACTTGTGACAAAAAAATAAAAACTTCTATGAACTCACCATACTACTAACGGAATACCTTGGGGTGTCTTCTTTCTAAAATGGGGTCACTTGTGGGGTTCCTACACTGCCCTGGCATTTTAGGGGCCCTAAACGTGAGGAGTAGTCTGGAAAGCAAATGCCTCAAAATGACCTGTGAATTGGACGTTGGGCCCCTTAGCGCACCTAGACTGCAAAAAAGTGTCACACATTTGGTATCGCCGTACTCAGGAGAAGTAGTATAATGTGTTTTGGGGTGTATTTTTACACATACCCATGCTAGGTGGGAGAAATATCTCTGTAAATGGACAATTGTGTGTAAAAAAAAAAAAAAAAAATTGTCATTTACAGAGATATTTCTCCCACCCAGCATGGGTATGTGTAAAAATACACCCCAAAACACATTATACAACTTATCCTGAGTACGGCGATACCACGTGTGACACTTTTTTGCAGCCTAGGTGTGCTAAGGGGCCCATTCACGGGTCATTTTGAGGCATTTGGTTTCTAGACTACTCACGGTTTAGGGCCCCTAAAATGCCCGGGCAGTATAGGAACGCCACAAGTGACCCCATTTTAGAAAGAAGACACCCCAAGATATTCTGTTAGGGGTATGGTGAGTTCATAGAAGATTTTATTTTTTGTCACAAGTTAGTGGAAAATGACACTTTGTGAAAAAAACAATAAAAATCAATTTTCCGCTAACTTTTGACAAAAAATAAAATCTTCTATGAACTTGTCATACACCTAACGGAATACCTTGGGGTGTCTTTTTTTTTCTAAAATGGGGTCACTTGTGGGGTTCCTATGCTGCCCTGGCATTTTAGGGGCCCAAAACCGTGAGGAGTAGTCTGGAAACCAAATGCCGCAAAATGACTGTTCAGGGGTATAAGCATCTGCAAATTTTGATGACAGGTGGTCTTTGAGGGGGCGAATTTTGTGGAACTGGTCATAAGCAGGGTGGCCTCTTAGATGACAGGTTGTATTGGGCCTGATCTGATGGATAGGAGTGCTAGGGGGGTGACAGGAGGTGATTTATGGATGTCTCAGGGGGTGATTAGAGGGGAAAATAGATGCAATCAGTGCACTGGGGAGGTGATCGGAAGGGGGTCTGAGGGGGATCTGAGGGTTTGGTCGAGTGATCAGGAGCCCACACGGGGCAAATTAAGGCCTGATCTGATGGTTAGGTGTGCTAGGGGGTGACAGGTGGTGACAGGAGGTGATTGATGGGTGTCTCAAGGTGTGATTAGAGGGGGGAATAGATGCAAGCAATGCACTGGCAAGGTGATCAGGGCTGGGGTCTGAGAGTGTTTTAAGGGTGTGGGCGGGTGATTGGGTGCCCTAGGGGCAGATAGGGGTCTGATCTGATGGGAAGCAGTGACAGGTGGTGACAGGGGGTGATTGATGGGTAATTAGTGGGTGTTTAGAGGAGAGAACAGATGTAAACAATGCACTTGGGAGGTGATCTGGCGGCGGGTTTGCGGGCGATCTAATGGTGTGGGTGGGTGATCAGATTGCCCGCAAGGGGCAGGTTAGGGGCTGATTAATGGGTGGCAGTGACAGGGGGTGATTGATGGGTGATTGACAGGTGATCAGTGGGTTATTACAGGGAAGAACAGATGTAAATAATGCACTGGCGAATTGATAAGGGGGGGCCTGAGGGCAATCCGAGCGTGTGGGCGGTTGATTGGGTGCCCGCAAGGGGCAGATTAGGGTCTAATCTGATGGGTAACAGTGACAGGTGGTGATAGGGGGTGATTGATGGGTAATTAGTGGGTGTTTAGAGGAGAGAACAGATGTAAACAATGCACTTGGGAGGTGATCTGACGGCGGGTTTGCGGGTGATCTGATGGTGTGGGTGGGTGATCAGATTGCCCGCAAGGGGCAGGTTAGGGGCTGATTGATGGGTGGCAGTAACAGGGGGTGATTGACGGGTGATTGATGGGTGATTGACAGGTGATCGGTGGGTTATTACAGGGAAGAACAGATGTAAATAATGCACTGGTGAATTGATAAGGGGGGGGGGGGGGGGTCTGAGGGCAATCTGAGCATGTGGGCGGGTGATTGGGTGCCCGCAAGGGGCAGATTAGGGTCTAATCTGATGGGTAACAGTGACAGGTGGTGATAGGGTGTGATTGATGGGTGATTGATGGGTAATTAGTGGGTGTTTAGAGGAGAGAACAGATGTAAACAATGCACTTGGGAGGTGATCTGACGTCGGATCTGCGGGCGATCTGATGGTGTGGGTGAGTGACCAGATTGTTCGCAAGGGGCAGGCTAGGGGCTGATTGATGGGTGGCAGTGACAGGGGGTGATTGATGGGTGATTGACAGGTGACTGACAGGTGATCAGTGGGTTATTACAGGGGGATAGATACATACAGTACACAGGGGGGGGTCTGGGGGGGGGAGTCTGGGGAGAATCTGAGGGGTGGTGGGGTGATCAGGAGCCCCCAGGAGGCAGTTAGGGACCTAATAAAAAATAGCGTTGACAGATAGTGACAGGGAGTGATTGATGGGTGATTAGAGGAGTGATTGGGTGCAAACAGTGGTTTGGGGGGTGGGCAGGGGGGGGGGGGGTCTGAGGGGTGCTGTGGGCGATCAGAGGGAAGGGGGGGGGCAGGATCAGTGTGTTTGGTGCAGACTAGGGTGGCTGCAGCCTGCCCTGGTGATCCCTCGGACACTGGGACCACCAGGGCAGGAGGCAGCCTGTATAATACACTTTGTATACATTCCAAAGTGTATTATACACTTAGTATGCGGCGATCGTGAGGTTAACAACCTGCCGGTGCTTCCGAACGGCCGTCGGGTTGTCGTCGTGGGTGGGTGGAGCCTATTGCCGGCGGATGCGCGCGCATACCAGCGCGCGATCCCCGGCAACACAGTGTCCCAGGACCCGACGCCAATCTGCGTTACGTGGTCCTGGGGCTGCCACTTTGCCGCCGCCAATGTACAGTGGACGGTCGGCAAGTGGTTAAACAACCTAGTTTTTGTCTCAGCCTATCTGTACCTCAGCCATCTGACTACCCGTGTATGACTCTAGCCTGTTAAATGATCTAGCCTTTGTCTCAGCCCATTGTATCGTAGCTATTTGATTACTCGTGTATGACCCAAGCTTACGTTTTGACTACGATTTATCTAGACTCTTGTGTATCTGTCTTATACCCAGCGTGATAGAAACACACAATGTCAGACCAGTGTGGTGTAAGGCTGACAAGATAGGTGAGCAAAGTATGAGCCCATAGATAGGACACAAAGCATGAAGTGATAAGAAAGGCAGCGCTGTGGAAAGGGTGTGCAGGAGATGCTGAAATGTGTGAGTAACCAGTATGGGTTATCCAGGGAGAGTGGAGTGAAGAAGAGGATAAGGCTGCCAAAGAGTGGGCCACCCAAAGCCTTGAAAAGCACTTGGCTACTAAAATCCTATGATGGTGTTCCCACAGCCAGTGCTTTGAAAAGATTTTTCTAAAATCACAAATGCTCTGCATGTACCATTTTTTTGGGAGCAAAGCAGCTTGAATGAATGAGCAAAAACGCTCAATCATTCTAAAAATCGCTTCACAAAATCAGTATCGCAGCTTGCTAAGCGCTAGCAGTTGCAATAGCGATTTTGGGGTGCACTAGACCTTTCAGTGTCTGAAAGCTAAAATCTATGAACTATTGACCTTTTTTATCTATCCCCTGCACTGCACACAGAAACTGATCTCTGCCAGGAAAGTGTTTTATGGCTGTAATTCCTCATCAGTCCCACTAGAAAATGTGTTACTTGCATACCTGAATGTTGATATGAAAAGCCTAGTTAATTGTGTGATTGGCACTGTACATAGACAGGTCTATCTTATCATGTAACATGTCAGCTCAGGCACCCTTTAAAAGGAAACCTGGTTTTCAGGCTTGATATGCTACGTTTTCATGCACTGAGTAGTTTCCGATACAAACAAGTGTGTAGATGTGTGTAGGACACACCATAGGTGGCTCTTGTTGCCAGTCGGGGCCACCTTTGCTGAGAATCAGCAGCCCCAGATCTCATGCAATACATTAGCTAGAGATTAGACTGATGGATCATCTCACCCAAGCAGTCGCCAGACTGGACACATCACTTGCTGGCAGCGGCGTAACAATAGACCCTACAAGGGAATAAGCCGCAGGGGGGCCCAGGAGCCGTAGGGGGCCCCGTGGGGGGAGGGGATTCCTTTTCCGATAATTCAGACTGATAACTAAGGGTAAGGAGGGAAAAAAAAAACTTCTGCCCTCTGCACAATTGTTCTAATGACTGCATCTGCTCAGCCAAAGACAAGAATTAATACAAAGTTTTGTAGACAAAGATTTGCAGACAGTCCCTATCCAGTGTGCAGCAGGCTCTTCTGTACAGCGCCCAGCCCCCAACCTCTCTACCCCTTCCCAAGTGCTCTGTCCTGTAGGGATGCTGGAGAAGTCTGCAGAGCCAGTTCTGCTCCATCAGAGATGGACAGAGGGAGTGTAATAAGCTGAGGCTGGGAGCACACTCGTATGTCAGTTTTCGGTATATGTTTTCTGTACGCCATGTGTGTCTGCAAGTGTGTAAACATGCATGTTTTATCACAGACGCTAATGTAATTGATAGAGAGAATGTGTGCAGTGCTTCACTGCTGTTTGTTTTTACCTGCAAGGAGAAAACGCATTCAAGTGTGCACTAGCCAACTGAATAACACTGGTTGGTAGGAGGGGGGCCCAGGAAAAGTTTTGCAGGGGGCCCAGTTATTTCTAATTACACCCCTGCTTGCTGGCAGGGCCGGATTTCTGGGAAGGTCACAGAGGCCACGGCCTTGGGCGATAAAAATCAGCAGGGCGCAGGACTTGGAGAGATAAGAGGTCACATGTCAAAGTAAATCACCTCTCCTGCTTTGCTTTGGTCTGCCTGAATTCCAGAGATCCCTGCATCTCTCTCACTTGTGCAAAGTGTGTGTTATGCCAGTCAGCATCTGCTGTCACCTGTATGATGAGAGGGGACAAACAATCTGCTGTGAGAAGAAAAATATATGGGCTCAAGTAGCAGAACTCTTGAGTTCCGATTAGTTTTTTTCATGCAGTACGCATTCACGGGCAGGAATTAGCAGCTCTCCCCTCTCCCTGACTGATGGTTTATTACTAGTAGGTCAGTGCTGTTAAAGACCTCAGATCTGTTAATTTTATGGCTTTTTTTTTCTCCTAGAGAATGACAACAACATTCTTTGTGTGAGTTTAACTCTTTCCTGGCTTTTTTTTTGCCAGCAAAGTACTGTGTTAGCCATCAATGAAAGTAGGATGTTTTGAAACAGAATGACAACTGTGTTACATTTATTTATATTTACAAAACAATCAATGCATCTCATGCTGACTGTATATATAAAGCTGTGTGCCTAACATCTTGTATACAGTAACAAAGTCTGAAGATGGCTCATTAACCAAAGGCTCACTGTTTTTCTTTTGGTTAGCCAATAAAAAGTGTTATTCTGATACAAAACTTCCTGCTGACTGATTTTAAGATCTATCTTAAGTGCTAAATTGTCACTGTGTAAAGTACACCTGAGCTTATGCTGGGTACACACAATGCAATTTTCTGACAGATTTACTGTCAGATCGACTATTTCCAACATGTCTGATCTGCTTTCCAATCAATTTTCTGAATGATTTTTCATAGAAGTGAACAGCAAATTGATCGAAAAATTGAAATCAGATCAAACATGATGGAAATAATCGACCTGACAGTAAATCTGTCAGAAAATTGCATCATGTGTACATAGCATTACACTACATCTATGCCAGTGTGTGTAGTGTCGGATCCTTCTACTTACCTGTCTTCTGTTTTGGATGGGCTTCTCTGCATTGTGCTGCACTGTCCCCTATTTGTGGCTCTGACAGCAGCTAGTCGCACAGAGGACAAAGAAGCAGCGCTGTCCACTGGGGCTCCTTGTGATTTTGCACTCCTGTATGCATGTGCACAGGAGCCGAGGGAGTGTTATGGGTATGTGTACTTGACAAGTGCTACTCATACATGAGCATCATTTCTGAAGTATGCAAGCCCAGAACACTATCGCCTGCTGTGCATGCAGACAGGAGAGCAAAATTACATGGAGTGGATAGAGCATGCACTGCCTCTTTGTTGAACAGGGCAAAGCAGCAAAACAGAGGAGGGCCCATTCAAACTAGTCTGAATTGGACAGAATGGGGAGGGGGGGGGGGGGTTGGTGACAGCTGGCCTAGGGCGCTGGAAAGTACAAATCCGGCCCTGCTTGCTGGCGAGTGTATAGACTTGATACCCGGACTTTGACAGTATTGACAGACCTGTTTTACCCTGAGGAAGGAACCTGTATGTCACAAAACGCCGGCTTTGTGTCTGCATAAATAAACATGGGAAGTGCACGCCATTTTCTTATATTCTAGAAGTAACTTTTTTTTTTTTTTTTTTTTATTACAAACATGAACCTTTCTCAAGGCCAACTTTACACTTTTCCACCCCAAAGTAATTTTTAAAAAAATGTTATGCTGCCCTCCTTGCATGTGCAGTAGCTCCCCTCCCGTTACAGCCCCTATTTCCATCTCTAGTATACATTACAGGCAGCAGTCACTTCATGCACAGTTGCTTTGAGCAGCATATTCCCTCTACTATGGCCCAGTGGCGTACCTAAGGTATTTGACACCCAGTGCTGATTATCCACAGACACCCCCCCCCTCCCCCCCCCCCCAAAAAAAAGGAAACGTAGTAAGCGTGACAGCTAGACAGTAGTAGGATTAGATCGTGAGCTCCTCTAAGGACAGTCAGTGACATGACTATATATCCTGTAAAGTGCTGCAGAAGATGTCAGTGCTATATAAATACATAATAATAATAATAATAATAAGGGAGGACATTAGACTATGACTATGGTAGGATTAGAGTGTGGGCTCCTCTGAGGACAATCAGTGACATGACTATGTACTATGTAAAGTGATGCAGAAGATATCAGCACTAAATAAATACATTATATGGCAGGACATTACACTATGACAGGATTAGATTGTGCGTTCCTCTGAGGCAAAGTCGGTGTGGCCATGGCACCACTATATAGCAAGATGTGGGTACCAACCCCCCAGTATAGAATGTCCCATAAGTAAGGTGTCCCCAGTAAAGGTAGTAAGGTGCAGCCAGTATAGGTGGTAAGGTGTCCCCAGTATAGTTGGTAAGGATTCTCCAGTATAAGTAGGAAGGTGTCCCAGTATAGATCATAAGGTGTCCCCAGTATAGGTGGGAAGGAGTTGTCTCCCCCCCCCCCCAGTATAGGTGGTAAGTGTCGACAGCATGGGTAGTAAGGTGATCCCCAGTATAGGTGGTAAGGTGTCCTCAGTATAGGTAGTAAGGTGCCCCAACTACAGATAGGTAGGGTATCCCCAGGCAGTAGATGGGTGGGTAGGTAGCAGTGTGTGGTTTTAGGTAGGTAGGTAGCAGTGTGTGGGTTTAGGTAGGTAGATAGCAGTGTATGAGCAGTTAGGTAGGTAGGTAGCAGTGTGTGAGCAGTTAGGTAGGTAGATAGCAGTGTGTGGGTGGTTAGGTAGGTAGATAGCAGTGTGTGGGTGGTTAGGTAGGTAGATAGCAGTGTGTGGGTGGTTAGGTAGGTAGATAGCAGTGTGTGGGTGGTTAGGTAGGTAGATAGCAGTGTGTGGGTGGTTAGGTAGGTAGATAGCAGTGTGTGGGTGGTTAGGTAGGTAGATAGCAGTGTGTGGGTGGTTAGGTAGGTAGGTAGGTAGCAGTGTGTGGGTGGTTAGGTAGGTAGGTAGCAGTGTGTGGGTGGTTAGGTAGGTAGGTAGGTAGCAGTGTGTGGGTGGTTAGGTAGGTAGGTAGGTAGGTAGCAGTGTGTGGGTGGTTAGGTAGGTAGGTAGCAGTGTGTGAGTGGTTAGGTAGGTAGGTAGGGTTTAGGTAAGTAGTGGTGGGTGGGTGGTTAGGTAGGTAGGTAGCAGTGTGTGGGTGGTTAGGTAGGTAGGTAGGTGTGTGTGGGTGGTTAGGTAGGTAGGTAGCAGTGTGTGGGTGGTTAGGTAGGAAGGTAGCAGTGTGTGGGTGGTTAGGTAGGTAGGTAGCAGTGTGTGGGTGGTTAGGTAGGGTTTAGCTAAGTAGTAGTGGGTGGGTGGTTAGGTAGGTAGCAGTGTGTGGGTGCTTAGGTAGGTAGGTAGGTAGGTAGCAGTGTGTGGGTGGTTAGGTAGGTAGCAGTGTGTGGGTGACTAGGTAGGTAGCAGTGTGTGGGTGGCTAGGTAGCAGTGGGTGGTTAGGTAGGTATGGTTTAGCTAAGTAGTAGTGGGTGGGTGGTTAGGTAGGCTTTAGATAGGTATGTAGAAGAGTAGCAGAGGGGGTTTTGCTAGGTAGCGGTAGGTAGGTAGGGTGTCTATCTCTCTCTCTCTCCTCCCCCTCCCTCCCGTCAGACCTGCAGATCAGCGCGGCGAGCAGGGACAGACCTCCAATCAGCGTGGGACCCGGCTGACAGAGTGGCGCACAGCAGCCGCGCAAGTCACTTCATATGCTGGAGATGACGAGTGACGTCACCTCCGCATATGAAGTAGTTGGGGATACTTTGCGCCGCTCTGTCAGCCGGGTCCCACGCTGATTGGAGGTCTGTCCCTGCTCGCTGCGCTGATCTGCAGGTCTGACGGGAGGGAGGGAAACACAGGGGGGCAGCCCATCTCAAGGCCCATGCAGGGGGTGAAACCCCATGCCACACTGCAAGCAAAGGACAGGGGCGGCTGCACAGGGCTCCGGGTTAGGTAGGTAGATAGCAGTGTGTGGGTGGTTAGGTAGGTAGATAGCAGTGTGTGGGTGGTTAGGTAGGTAGATAGCAGTGTGTGGGTGGTTAGGTAGGTAGATAGCAGTGTGTGGGTGGTTAGGTAGGTAGATAGCAGTGTGTGGGTGGTTAGGTAGGTAGATAGCAGTGTGTGGGTGGTTAGGTAGGTAGATAGCAGTGTGTGGGTGGTTAGGTAGGTAGGTAGGTAGCAGTGTGTGGGTGGTTAGGTAGGTAGGTAGCAGTGTGTGGGTGGTTAGGTAGGTAGGTAGGTAGGTAGCAGTGTGTGGGTGGTTAGGTAGGTAGGTAGGTAGGTAGCAGTGTGTGGGTGGTTAGGTAGGTAGGTAGCAGTGTGTGAGTGGTTAGGTAGGTAGGTAGGGTTTAGGTAAGTAGTGGTGGGTGGGTGGTTAGGTAGGTAGGTAGCAGTGTGTGGGTGGTTAGGTAGGTAGGTAGGTGTGTGTGGGTGGTTAGGTAGGTAGATAGCAGTGTGTGGGTGGTTAGGTAGGTAGATAGCAGTGTATGGGTGGTTAGGTAGGTAGATAGCAGTGTGTGGGTGGTTAGGTAGGTAGATAGCAGTGTGTGGGTGGTTAGGTAGGTAGATAGCAGTGTGTGGGTGGTTAGGTAGGTAGATAGCAGTGTGTGGGTGGTTAGGTAGGTAGATAGCAGTGTGTGGGTGGTTAGGTAGGTAGGTAGGTAGCAGTGTGTGGGTGGTTAGGTAGGTAGGTAGCAGTGTGTGGGTGGTTAGGTAGGTAGGTAGGTAGCAGTGTGTGGGTGGTTAGGTAGGTAGGTAGCAGTGTGTGGGTGGTTAGGTAGGTAGGTAGCAGTGTGTGAGTGGTTAGGTAGGTAGGTAGGGTTTAGGTAAGTAGTGGTGGGTGGGTGGTTAGGTAGGTAGGTAGCAGTGTGTGGGTGGTTAGGTAGGTAGGTAGGTGTGTGTGGGTGGTTAGGTAGGTAGGTAGCAGTGTGTGGGTGGTTAGGTAGGAAGGTAGCAGTGTGTGGGTGGTTAGGTAGGTAGGTAGCAGTGTGTGGGTGGTTAGGTAGGGTTTAGCTAAGTAGTAGTGGGTGGGTGGTTAGGTAGGTAGCAGTGTGTGGGTGCTTAGGTAGGTAGGTAGGTAGGTAGCAGTGTGTGGGTGGTTAGGTAGGTAGCAGTGTGTGGGTGACTAGGTAGGTAGCAGTGTGTGGGTGGCTAGGTAGCAGTGGGTGGTTAGGTAGGTATGGTTTAGCTAAGTAGTAGTGGGTGGGTGGTTAGGTAGGCTTTAGATAGGTATGTAGAAGAGTAGCAGAGGGGGTTTTGCTAGGTAGCGGTAGGTAGGTAGGGTGTCTATCTCTCTCTCTCTCCTCCCCCTCCCTCCCGTCAGACCTGCAGATCAGCGCGGCGAGCAGGGACAGACCTCCGATCAGCGTGGGACCCGGCTGACAGAGTGGCGCACAGCAGCCGCGCAAGTCACTTCATATGCTGGAGATGACGAGTGACGTCACCTCCGCATATGAAGTAGTTGGGGATACTTTGCGCCGCTCTGTCAGCCGGGTCCCACGCTGATTGGAGGTCTGTCCCTGCTCGCTGCGCTGATCTGCAGGTCTGACGGGAGGGAGGGAAACACAGGGGGGCAGCCCATCTCAAGGCCCATGCAGGGGGTGAAACCCCATGCCACACTGCAAGCAAAGGACAGGGGCGGCTGCACAGGGCTCCGGGTGTCACCCCCAACCTTGAAGACACCCGGGGCGGGCCGCTCCTGCCGCTCAACGCTAGGGACGCCACTGCTATGGCCTTAACCACTTGAGGACCGCGGTGTTAAACCCCCCCCCCTAGTGACCAGGTCATTTTTTACTAATTAGGCCACTGCAGCTTTAAGGCCTCGCTGCAGAGCCTTACAACTCAGCACACAAGTGATTCCCCCCCCCTTTTCTGCCCACCAACAGAGCTCTCTGTTGGTGGGCTAAAATCGCTCCCACAATGTTTATTTTTTTTTCATAAATATTTATCTTAATATTTTTAAAATAAATTCTTCTATTTATTAAATTAGTGAGATCAAGCTGTCATAGGTTTAGCCCTTGACAGTGGATTGCCTTTATGCCTCAAATCGCAGAGCTGTACAATGTTAATAGACGGCAGTTTCGATCACCGCTGGGAGACCGATGACGGAGCTCCGTCGGCGTGGAGTGGTCCTGGTGCTGCCGCCGTGTTCACACCAATTGGCATGGAGCGGTCGGCAAGAAGTTAATTCACTAAGGGCTGTTTGTTAAATAATTTAGGTCGGTAAAATACCGCATTCATTTTTTTTCTAAAATCACTAAGATTTCCTCCATACGGTAGAAGTTTGTTCTCTTACCAGCTGTAGAGCAGGTCAGGCAGGAAGCTGTGACTCTGTGCGCATGAGTTGTGGTTTTTCCCTTTAGATGTGCTGAAGCTGAAGCCACCAGGGGAGCTCTTCTGCATACCAGTATAAAGATATTCACATCTAAAGGGATGCAGAAAAGCCTTTTAAAAAGTCTGCTCTGCCGTTCTGAAGTCCCGCCTTCGAGGGTATTGGACCAAATCTGGTGAGAAGCGGGGCTATGTGGCTCTCCCTATTGTCTGCCTGCCGCATCTGTGAATGTAGGTAAATACTGTACACTTTTGTTTGATTTACTTTAATCTTTAATCTTTAAGAATTGCAATTTCTTAACATTTCTTAAATATTTTTCTCGGTAATTTACCTCACTAGTCATTTTGATTTTCAATGCAGTTCGTGACTTGGCATTTGCCAAGGTGATCAGTAAAATCAGCTGTTTTCTGCATTACCGAATGCAGCAATGCTCAGTGAATTGAGGCCTATGTGTTGCTCCACATTTCCAGCCTCCGTATTCCATTTCTATCCTCAGCTTCCGTATGCTGATCCCTCTCTTCAGTTTCCATTTGCCCCCATGGCCTCCAAATGCCCTGGACCTCGATCTTTGTAGTTTTTCCAGAAATCCAGTCCTGACTCTTCACCCTCAAGCTTAGGCGCCCACACCCTGCTCATACTGCTGGAAGGCACTGTGTGTTGACCGGAGGAAGCGGGCTAGTACCTGTGAAACGCGTTGTCTGTGTTTTGAATAAAAAAAACAATTACCAGTTAAACTGGTGTCCTATCTTGACCTCTTTATTTTATGCATTTCATTTTTCCTTTTTATTTAAAAATGTTATGCCTATTTTAAAAACTATCCAAACACTCCAGGTGCCTCCATCACCAAAAATTCCCCTCAGAATCCATGCCAAACTACTCTAAGGCCCAGTACACACCAAAAACCTCCAGCAGATCCTCAAAACGCTAGAGATTTTTTAACCTTCCTGGCGGTAACCCCGAGCCAGCACACCGATCGCCGCCGCCCCGCGCCCGATCGCCGCTATCCATCGCGGCGCGCGGCCCCCCCAGACCCTGTGCGCTGCCTGGCCAATCAGTGCCAGGCAGCGCCGAGGGGTGGATCGGGACTCCCAATGACGTCACGACGTCGGTGACGTCATCCCGCCCCGTCGCCATGGCGATGGGGGAAGGCCTCCAGGAAATCCCGTTCTTTGAACGGGATTTCCCGATCGGAGATCGTCGGAGGCGTTCGAAGTGGGCGGGGGGATGCCGCTGAGCAGCGGCTATCATGTAGCGAGCCCTGGGCTCGCTACATGATATAAAAAACTCGCTACATGATATAAAAATAAAAAAAAACTGCTGCGCTGCCTCCTGGCGGAATTTTTCATACCGCCAGGAGGGTTAAACAGATTGCAGAGCTATTCTATGCATGTTTAGAGAGGGGTTTTTTTGGAGCTTTTTTGTGTAGCAGATTAAAAATATTGTTACAGTAAAGCTGTTACTGAACAGCTTCTGTAACAAAAACGCCTGGAAGTATTTTAAAAAATGCTTCAGAACCGCTCTGATGTGCACCAGCCCTAAGAGATGCCCGAATAAAGTCTGCTGTAAGTTTTGCTCCAAATTTGTATTCATATGTTTCTCAGCTGGTTCATCCCTGAATATGACATTGTACATGGCGTACTCCTAATTATGCCGCTTGTCATTTAATCTGCAATGATGCTGAATGTCAATATTTGCAGCGCTCCAGCGGATTCTAATTAACGATCTATTTGGGCAGGAAGCGTCTAGCAGAGCCACCGTAATAATCAGCGGCTCATTCACGATTAATGAAGATAAACCAAAAGTACGGCTAAAAGTCAAAAAGTATTTTTGTGCTGCGTATTCCGTAAAACGAGAGAGTGTGTTCACATAATTAAATCAGCAGCCTTAATGAATGGGCATCATGATTAAACGTAATAAGCTTGGCCGAACAACGTAGAGATAAAATGATTTCTTGGCTGCTGGTATAAATATACGAACCTTTTTGTAGAAAAAAAACCAGTGAATGCCAACTAGGGGAATAATTAGAGACATTCCAGAATCAGAGGCGTAGCTAAGGGGGGCAAGAGGGGACATACGTCCCCGGGCGCAGTAATTTAGGGGCACATGTCTATCATGATGCACAGAATGAATAATTATCCTTTGGCCTTTTCTACTCCGCCCCAGCAGAGAAATAAGATATAGCAGTGGAGGAGAGCGTGCCTGGCTGGAAGAAGCTCTGTTCCCCGCCCGAAAGTAGACCGCCCCCCACTAGAGAGAGTGAGGTGAAGAGAATGTGTGCCGGGCAGTGAGAGCTGCCAGGAGTGTGGACAGTGCTGTCTACACATGTAATGTAAAGTGACTGTGCATGCGGCAGACATTATTTCCAGGTCAAAGGTTTTGAGTAGTGTACTAGTCAAGACCTGATAATGGAGTGTATAATGGAAAAAAAGCAGCGAAAGGGGGGGTGTTTGGGAAGGAGGGCACGGACGGTCAAAGGAGGGCATTACAAGCACCACAGGCCGAACCACGGGGAAAGAGGGCGCTAACCTGATCTTTGTCGTTTGTACTTTGGGTCCTACAGGAGAAAAGCGCTTTACTAATGTTGTGTTGTTGTTGTTGTCCCCAGGTGCTGAAAACCCTAGGTATGCCTCTGTCCAGAACCCCTTATCTCCAGGTCACTAGTATTCTGTTACCTCCCCAGCCCCTCACGCCCATAATACAGGATCTTTTCAAAAAATTAGCATATTGTGATAAAGTTCATTATTTTCTGTAATGTACTGATAAACATTAGACTTTCATATATTTTAGATTCAAATACACACAACTGAAGTAGTTCAAGCCTTTTATTGTTTTAATATTGATGATTTTGACATACAACTCATGAAAACTCAAATTTCCTATCTCAAAAAATTAGCATATTTCATCCGACCAATAAAAGAAAAGTGTTTTTAAAACAAAAAAAGTCAACCTTCAAATAATTATGTTTAGTTATGCACTTAATACTTGGTCGGGAATACTTTTGCAGAAATGACTGCTTCAATGTGGCGAGGCATGGAGGCAATCAGCCTGTGGCACTGCTCAGGTGTTATGGAGGCCCAGGATGCTTCGATAGCGGCCTTAAGCTCATTCAGAGTGTTGGGTCTTGTGTCTCTCAACTCTCTCTTCACAATATCCCACAGATTCTCTATGGGGTTCAGGTCAGGAGAGTTGGCAGGCCAATTGAGCACAGTAATACCACGGTCAGTAAACCATTTACCAGTGGTTTTGGCACTGTGAGCAGGTGCCAGGTCGTGCTGAAAAATGAAATCTTCATCTCCATAAAGCTTTTCAGCAGATGGAAGCATGAACCCACTTTTGAACCAGAAACAGCGGCAGAAGCGCCTGACCTGGGCTACAGAGAAGCAGCACTGGACTGTTGCTCAGCGGACCAAAGTACTTTTTTCGGATGAAAGCAACTTTTACATGTCATTCGGAAATCAAGGTGCCAGAGTCTGGAGGAAGACTGGGGAGAGGGAAATGCCCAAATGCCTGAAGTCCAGTGTCAAGTACCCACAGTCAGTGATAGTCTGGGGTGCCATGTCAGCTGCTGGTGTTGGTCCACAGTGTTTTATCAAGGGTAGGGTCAATGCAGCTAGCTATCAGATTTTGGAGCACTTCATGCTTCCATCTGCTGAAAAGCTTTATGGAGATGAAGATTTCATTTTTCAGCATGACCTGGCATCTGCTCACAGTGCCAAAACCACTGGTAAATGGTTTACTGACCATGGTATTACTGTGCTCAATTGGCCTGCCAATTCTCCTGACCTGAACACCATAGAGAATCTGTGGGATATTGTGAAGAGAAAGTTGAGAGACGCATGACCCAACACTCTGGATGAGCTTAAGGCCGCTATTGAAGCATCCTGGGCCTCCATAACACCTGAGCAGTGCCACAGGCTGATTGCCTCCATGCTGCGCCGCATTGAAGCAGTCATTTCTGCAAAAGGATTCCCGACCAAGTATTGAGTGCATAACTGAACATAATTATTTGAAGGTTGACTTTTTTTGTTTTAAAAACACTTTTCTTTTATTGGTCGGATGAAATATGCTAATTTTTTGAGATAGGAAATTTGGGTTTTCATGAGCTGTATGCCAAAATCATCAATATTAAAACAATAAAAGGCTTGAACTACTTCAGTTGTGTGTATTTGAATCTAAAATATATGAAAGTCTAATGTTTATCAGTACATTACAGAAAATAATGAACTTTATCACAATATGCTAATTTTTTGAGAAGATCCTGTAGTAGTAGTTAGACTTTGCACCCTTTAGATAGGAGGGTAGCGCAGGGAGTAATATATGCTACCTTCTTGTAACAGCACTGGGTTACATCTACCCTTTCACAGCATAGCTGTAGAAGGGGTGCAGCCACATAGCTCTCTATGGCTCCTGACCTGAGCATTCCTGCATGTCACACAGTGCCAGGGGTTGTATGGGCTATTGTTATGCCCATGATGACCGCCACCCCTCCAGGTGAAGTAAGTAAAAACCCTGGTGGTGCCCACCAACAATCATCCAGAGGCGTAGCTATGGGTGGGCAAGGGGGGCATATGTCCCCGGGCACAGCACTGTGAGGTCGCTCAGCACAGTCGCTGTACCCCCACATGTGTGAGAGGCAGCTCCCTGGTTACCTGAAGTGCCCCTGCTTCTTTCTTTCCCTCTGCAGAGGAGCGCAGAGGCATTAGCAGCAGCAGAAAAAGCAGGGCACATCTGGCTATCTAAAGGGGGGCAAATCTGATTATCTAAAGGTAGGCACAGATCTGGCTATCTAAATGGGGGGGGGGGGGGGGGAAGAGGGGCACATCTAAAATGGGGCTTTCTGGATGGGGAAGGGGGAACATCTGGCTATCTAAACAGTATTTGTACATTTGACTCCACCCACGACCACATTCTGATGCGTGGCTATGCCCATTTTGTCCAGAGGGGGACAAAAAAACTGTCTTTATCCGGGCGCTGAAAACCCTAGCTACGCCTCTGTAATCATCAAGGTGTTGAACACCTCCATGTACTGTATGTGCCTCCAGCTTAAGAATAATGTGTAGGCAGATGAGGTCTTTATGATGGTGTCACACAGGGCCAGGTCGAGGCAGAGGCTCAGGAGGCACCAGGAGCCTTGAGAGTGTGTATGTGCCTTTCCAAGTGTCCCCGCCCCCCACACTCCTGCACATTTTGTGGCTGCAAGACCCCCCAAAGTCTCCCACCGCTTTTACCTCCCTGCCGTATAATTACTTCTAGATTTTATTGTCTAAAAGCGGTGCAATTTTTTCCCAAGCTTTTAGACTCTAAAAATCAGACCGCTAGATAGATCTGCGGCAGCCCTACACAATACAAACCCCCCCATGGATCCAGCTTGGGGTTACTGCTTTTAGCTGCAGATTTCCATCCCGAGCCTGACTCGGGGTTACCGCTAAGGAAGTCAATCTCCCCGGGGCCCCTGCAGGATTATAACCTGTCCCGACACGCTGCTATGTTTGTGCTCTACATCTTCATTCCCGGTGCTGCCTGCCTCTTCTCAGTGACCTAACGCATGACTCGCATGTCTTTACGGAAACATGCATCTGGTCACTGAGAAGCAGGGAGTGCCGGGGATGAAGACAGAGAGCATGGACACAGCAACGTGCCGGAGCAGGGAAGTTATAATCCTGCAGGAAAGGTGGCAGGAGACTTTGGGAGGGGGGCGGTTCGGGGAGGGGAGCTCCGGTTGCACAGGAGCTCCCCGTGATGATGACAGCCGGCGATCTCACCAGGAGGAAGCAGAGCCTCGGAGGAGCAGAAGAAGACTGGCGGCTGACGTCGGTATCCCCCGGGAGGTATGTAGAAACGCCTGCTGCGTGCATTGCTCTGCACACAGCCTCTGGCGGCTACCCCGAGCACAGGTTGGGATTAACGCTCTGAGCTGCGGTTTTCCTCCCCGACACTAGCTCAGTATTACCGCCAAGAGGTTAATAGCAGCACCATCCCTGGCCTCCATATCCCTCTCACTTCAGGTTCACTGTAAATGTGCGTGCAAGTTGTAATTATTATCAACTCATAGACCATCTTTAGCAGCGGTAGGGAACCTATGGCTCGGGAGCCAGATGTGGTTCTTTTGATGGCTACATCTGGCTCACAGACAAATCAGTAGGGGTTTATTCACTAAGCTACACTGCTCAAGCAGCGTAGCTTAATGTAGCAGCGTAATTAAAATTTGCTGTAGCATGCACTAGTACTAACTTACTCGCGCTATCCCAAAATGAACGGCTGCACCAATTGTTCCACTCTGGACCCTGTCAGGTCCAGTGACTTTGTAGAACGAGATCCCCACACTTTTATTGGCCCAATAGGCTGGCTGTCACTTGGCAGCCAGCCTATTGGGCCAAAGTACGAGGATCTCGTCCTACAAAGCAAATCAACCCCAAGTCAGCTAGCTAATTGTACAAGCTGTTAGTCAGTATTTCTCCTGTCTGGCTCTCAGGGAAATTGCTGATGTTGCTGAAACCCAAGAGAAGCTGAAGACGTGTTTGACACTTCCGCTGCCCGGCAGGTCAACTGAATACACATCACCATGGCAGCAGGGACGTGAGCCCTACTGTCCCAGTTTGAAACATATTGTATGGCTCTCACGGAAGTACATATAAAAGTATGTGGCGGCTATGGCTCTCTCAGCCAAAAAGGTTCCTGATCCCTGATCTTTAGGATATGGCCACTGCTAGTGACCAATCAGAACACGAGAACCTTGGCAGGCTTTTTACCATATTCAGGTCACATAAATTAAATGAAAGGATTCAGGCTGGAATGGATTTTTTTTTTTATTCAACATATCTGACAAATATGGCAACAAAGCAACATCCAATCAACGACACTGTGGAAGCGGAGATGACAACGACCACCACACTACCAGCCAAGCTGACCAGGAACCCGAGTCCACCCCCTACAATTATCTGAGCCAGCTGGACCATACTGGTGAGGGCTGCACAGTCAATCCCTTTCCCTCTGTGATTGGTCTTCCTCCCATCCTGGTGGACTTCACGCTGAAAAGGGAAAAGGCAGCTCATTAGAATTTGTGTAACATTAGTTCTTTACACTCGCAGAGCAAATTAATCATACATTATTATTATTTAGGATTTATATAGCGCTGACCTCTTCCTCAGTGCTGTACAGTGTATATTGTCTTGTCATCTAAATGTCCCTAAGAGGGGCTCACAATCTAATCCCCACCATAGTCATATGCAGGTCAGTGATGCTCGGATACCCCCGCCCCGATCACGGATTTGACCAAATTCGGCCACAGCGGAATCAAAATCTGCCGAAGTTGTGAATTTCAATCCAGATTTGAAATGGACTAACAAATTCGGCCCAGATTTTACCTGTGATTGCCTCTAAAATCCGGAATCACAGGCCCGGATTCGTGATTAAAAGCCTGCCAAAACCCGCCGACTTTAGCGGTTAATAGCAAAGCCCAGTGGGAAAAAAATATTCTTTTCCTATTTTTATTAAACTTTTTTTTTATGTTCAGAAGGTGGGGAAAAAATGACGTAAGGGTCCCCCTACAGAGCATATTTTACCCCTTGTCCCCCATGCCGGCTGGGATAGCCAGAATGCGGAGCCCCGGCCGACTGGGGATTCGCACCCTGAGCTATACCAGCCCGCATGGTCCTCCCACCTTCCCTATGCAGAGTCCCTGCTTCCCTACCTATGATGGGAAAGGAAAGTAAGGGAGAAGGGACAGCTGGGACAGCCAGCACACTTGTGGTGCGGTTCAGCTGGAGTTTTTAGGTTCATGGAGGGCAAAGTCTAGGTTGCTGGTACATCTGTGCCTATAAGGCTCCTGTGATGTAAATCCGGGCCTGGTCATGTCTATGTATGCATTGTGTAGTGTATGTATCAGTCTAGGGTCAATTTAGGGGAAGCCAATTAACTTAGCTGTATGTTTTTGGGATGTGGGAGGAAGTGCCCAGAGGAAACCCACGCAGACACTGGGAGAACATACAAACTCCGTACAGATACTGCCCTGGCTGGGTTTCGAACTGGGGACCCAGCGCTGCAAGGCGAGATCGCTAACCACTACGCCACCATGCTGTGTGTAGAGGGTGGTGGCGGGAAGGGGGTGGGGGGTTGGGGGCGTGAGACCACCAGAATAGATCTTCCTAGGTAGTAAGGGATCTGTATGCCAAGTTTTGTTGCAATCGATCAAGGCTTTTTCAAAAGTCTGGATATACAATAGATAGATAGATAGATGCTGTTCAGTATGTCTTTGTCATGTTTATTTAAATTCACTATCCCACAGTGGGACTAAACACGGGTTAAGTAAGCACTGTTATTAAACAAACCACCACAATGCTTTTAAGGCAGTAGAAAGTGTTACTAAATTAATTTTATAGCAGGAATTCAGTTATTCTCTCTGCATTGTTAGTTAAAACCAACATAAATGTGTTATTTTATAAATTATACGTTTCAGAAGAAATTGCATAGAAACAGCTACAAAACGTAATAATGAAAAAATAAAACCCTCACAATTTCCCAGCCAGAAGATTACCATAATTCTATTCATTTTATGGCCGATGACGACTATTCGCATGCCCATCGCTCTAAAAAGCTATAACACGAGATCGGAAAATGACTTTGGTGATGCACTGCAGATTGGAATCGCAGTGGTTTAAATTAAAAGTCTATTTGCAGCCCCAGCGATTCGGGAGTCTAATAATCTATTATAAAATGGAGAATTTTTAATTTAAGTCTGCATCGTGCCCCGTGAACCAGAACACTGTTCGATTCAATCAACAAAGCAACATTAACTCTATAGGTTGTTAAGGAGAAAGCAGAGATCATTTTATTGTCTGGAGTTTACAAAGACATCATACTTGCTGTGCATTAAAAGGATTCCAGCATCGCTCTAACTAACTTGTAAACACAGCTAAAAGAAATAGAGGCACCCAATCTACAGTATAAAACAGTAATCCTACTTTATAGCTTTGTATTTTTTTCTAGCAACCGTGTGCCCACTCATGCACTGCCAAAGCAATTGTGTGATTATAATGTACTTCAACAAAGTGTACCTGTAGGAGTAAAAAGTGCCCCTACGGCAGGCATGGGCAAACTTGGCCCTCCAGCTGCTACGGAACTACAAGTCCCACAATGCATTTGCCTTTATAAGTCATGACTGTGGCTGTCAGACTCCTGCAATGCATTGTGGGACTTGTAGTTCCTTAACAGCTGGAGGGCCAAGTTTGCCCATGCCTGCCGTAGGGGCACTTACCTTGGGAGGGGGAAGCTTCTGGATCCGGGAGCGCCTTTCCCATCCTTCTCTACCAGCCCGCTCCAGCGCTGCATCCCTTGAGCTGCTTGTCTGCAGTGGTGGGCCGAAACCAGGGGCGGACTGATAACTCATGTGGCCCCCAGGCAATAGGAGATTATGGGGCCACGTAGCAGTGTCGCCCACATTTTTAATGTTATTTTTTTACAGAGTAAGATCTAATAATTTACTGACAACAGATATTTCATACTGATCAAAAAAAACTCCTTAATCCTGAAGACCAGACTAGTGGCGCACAGAGCAGAGGGAGAGCGTCCCTTGCGGCTGGAAGAACGGCGGTAAGTCTCCTCCCGCTGTTAGCTGCCGAGTTTTAAAAATACCAGAGGGGAGAGCCAGGAGGGTGGCCCCCAAGGTGAGGAAAGGGGGGGGGGGAGACCTCCCCCCCTTCCCCACGCTGTGCACACCGCCCCTTTCTGTGCGCTCCTCCCCTCCTGCTTAGGGTGCTCTGGCGGGCCCCCCTTGACCATGGGCCCTCGGTCCGTGCCTGAGTGCCCGAATGGTCAGTCCGCCGCAGGCCGAAACTTCGCATATGCGAAATTTCGCATCGAAATTTGCAACTATGCATCAAAATCGTAATGCGAAATTTCAGGAAAAATCATAATTTTGTATGTAATATTAATAATTCATAATTTCGGGTAATTTTCGTGCAATTTCGTGAAAATGTGTGCCGACTTTAGCAGTTAATAGCAAAGCCCCCATTCACGCTATTGACACCAAAATTGCTACATATGTTAAGGAGAATATTGAGTACAAGTCAAAAAGGCCTTGTAGTTTTTGAGAAAATCGATGTTATATATGCAAAGAAAATTGGTTTTTGAACTGTCATTTTTTTTTAGTTTAAAACGCATTTTTTTCATTTTTAAAGATTCTTTATTTAACCAGTTCAGCCTTCAGTCGTTTTCACTTTATGCATCCGAGCAATGTTCACCTCCCATTCATTCGTCTATAACTTTATCACTACTTATCACAATGAACTGATCTATATCTTGTTTTTTCCGCCACCAATTAGGCTTTCTTTGGGGGATACATTTTGCTAAGAGCTACCTTACTGTAAATGCATTTTAACAGTAAGAATAAGAAAAAAAATTGAAAAAATTCATTATTTGTCAGTTTTCGGCCATTATAGTTTTAAAATAATACATGCCTCCATAATTAAAACCCACGTATTGTATTTGCCCATTTGTCACGGTTATTTCACCGTTTAAATGATGTCCCTATCACAATGTATCGCGGCAATATTTTATTTGGAAATAAAAGAGCATTTTTTCCGTTTTGCATCCATCACTATTTACAAGCTTATAAAAAAAAAAATAGAGAGAAATATTTCATCTTTACATAGATCTTTAAAAAGTTTAGGCCCTTAGGTAAATATTTGTGTTTTTTTTTTTTTATAGTAATGTTTTTGTTTTTTTTATTAAACATTTTATGTGGGCATTTTTGGGAGGGTGGGATATAAATAGTGTTTTATTTGGGGAAATATTTGTGTATTGTAATGTTTTTTTACTTTTACTTGTAGTTTTACTTTTTGGCCACAAGATGGTAATCTTGAGTTTGTTTACATGACGTCACTCTAAGCGTACAATGTACGCTTAGAGGGACATAGCTTCCGAGAGAAGCTGTCGCTTTTTCAGCGGGGGAGAGGAATCAGTGATCGGGCACCATAGCCCGATACATTGATTCCTGGGCTACCGAATCCACGGCCGGGAGTGCGCATGCACGCGCGCGATCGACCGTGGGAGCGCACGGACACGCACGTGGCCTCCTGGACGTAGGTACTACGTCCTGGAGGCATAAATGGTTAAAGAGAATCTGTACTCTAAAATTCTTACAATAAAAAGCATACCATTCTATTCAATATGTTCTCCTGGGCCCCTCTGTGCTGTTTCTGCCACTCCCTGCTGCAATCCTGGCTTGTAATTAACAGTTTTATCCAGTGTTTACAAACAAAAGACATGGCTTCTAACTAGAGTGTGATAGGCTTGAGAGTAGCTCAGTCTCTGACTCATACAGAGCTTGGAGAGAGTGTGTATAGCTTCTGCCAATGACAAGCAGTGCAGCACATTACACACATTCCAGCCTCAGCCGACAGAAGATTAGATCATATAACAGAGATAACACAGCCACTGTGCAACTAGAAAAGGCTGCAGTAACACAGACCACATTAGAACAGGTATAGGAACTTATAGGATAAAAGAAATAAGGCTGAAAATTTTGTTACAGAGTCTCTTTAAAGATTTTTCTTTTAAAGGATAACAAGGCATACAAAACACGCTGATGGCAAGGTGAAGTAGAACAATAAGGAAAAAAAACATCATATAATAACAAGGAAAACAGACGTGTATGGCAGACATCATGAATGCAACGAGTAGAGTACATCAGATTAAGTATTGAAGGTGGACCCTGAGTGAGGAGGCAATCCAGCGCCAAAATGAACGATGTCTCTGACTCATGGGACAAGAGTGCGAACACAACCTAGAGCAGGGTGGGGGGAGAGGCAACCCTTGGGTGGGGGAGGTAGATATAAGGGGAATCTGAGTCACGACCTTCAGATAAGAAACAGAGCTTAACCAGAGAACCCCTGGGGCCCAGAGGGATCATTCCACCAGGGGTACTAAGGGCAGAAGGTTGGAGGGATCGTGGCTGAGTGCCTCTGCCTTTCCCCGCTCTATAGACCAAAAAAAAAAAAAACATATTAAATGTATTGTGGGAAGATCATTTAATGTCTGGCATAAAAGAGGAGAGTAGCATCTAGAGAAAGGGGGCCTAAAAAATAGGTCTCACCTCAATCTAGAATACCCCTAAAAGGAGTCTAGGAAAATATAGGAGAAAAGGAAAGGATAGAAGGGGTAGTGGAGAGAAAAAGGGGGGGGGGGAGAGAGACAGTCCCGCTGACCCAATGGGTCCCCGGAGTTCCATGAAGTTCCATCCCATGATGTGCCCAAAGTGAAGTGTATGTTTCAAGCTTTGCAGTATTGAACACCAGAGGAGTGAGGAGCGATCAAGAGAGTATCGGTAGGTAAGTGCCATAGCCTCCCTGTATTCAGATGTTTCCACAAACATATTCCAGTGTATCCAGGTCTGTTTGTATGCCTCTTCTCTGTTATGTATAGTGTAAGTTTTCTTTTCATTTTTAAAATCGATCTCCTCAAAAACTGCAAGGTCTTTTTGGAAAATTCCTTTTTTGGTGTCACTACCATGTATGGGGGCTTTTTTATTCACTGCCAAAGTCGGCATGAAATTACGAGAAAATTACACAAAGTTTTAGGCGAAATTACAAATCACTATACGAAATCAATTGACTTTACAAATCGTAATTACGTATAAGCGTAATTGTGAAAATGTACATGAAACTTTACGCAATCGTAATTAGCAGATTGCGATCATCACTGCTTGTCGGCATCTCACGCATGCGCACTAGCACGGGCCAGATCAGGATCTGAGGGAAAAAGCAGCCCCGACTGGGCCCGTGCTACTGTAGCAGCAGCATGGAGCCGACTGGGTTTGGCTTTTTCTGCCCGAGTGGGTTTGTGCTACTGTGCAGGGGCAATGCGGCCATGCTTCAGAGGTCCCATTGCTGGATTGGCCTGGCTGAGGAGGACTGGAGGAAGCCTCTAGAGGATCCAGAGGCTTTCCCATCCTGATGGAATTATTCAAATATGCCTGTAGCAAACCTAACAGGTTTTCTTTAACCTCCCTGGCGTTTTAAATCCCGCGGCCGTGGGAGGGTTTTTTTAACCTAATTTTTTTTCTATCATGTAGCTAGCCTAGCGCTACCTACATGATTCCCCCCTCCCTGCGGCGTCCGCCCGTCCCCTCCGATCGCCGCTGGCGATCACGCCCATCAGGAAATCCCGTTCAGAACGGGATTTCCTGCAGGGCTTCCCCCGTTGCCATGGCGACGAACGGAATGACGTCATCGACGTTGTGACGTCGCAGGGAGTCCCGATCCACCCCATAGCGCAGCCTGGCGGCGATTGGACAGGCTGCGCAAAGAGTCTGCGGGGTGGGGGCCCTCTTTCGCGTCTGGTAGCGGCGGATCGGCGGCGATCGGAGAAAGACGCAGCTAGCAAAGTGCTAGCTGACAGTCTCAAAAATAAATTATTCAAATCGGCCCCCCAGGGCCTGAGCGGTGCCCTCCGGCATTACTGGACGAGCTGAGCTCGTCCGTAACGCTAAGGAGGTTAAAGTCTACCTCATTAAATGCTCCCCCTCCAGCCGGATTGCTCCCTAGACGCCGTCCTAAGCCTACTGGACAATGGGTCCTGTAAGTTTGGTCAGTCAGGGCTTACTGCGCATGCGCCGACTGGCCAAACTTACAGTACCTGTTACCGAGGAGCAAGGAGGAGAATGACGGCGGCATGGGAGCAATCAGGTCGGCGAGGGCTGGAGGAAGTCCAGGTATGTATACATTTTTACTATCCCCCTGTCCCTGGTACACTTTAAGTGTTTTAAACATATTTTGCATAGATCAGTATATCAGTCTATAGTGCTGTGACAGCGCTCCTCTTCTTTTCTACAATTTAAACATAGAAAAAACAATCGCACATAGTGCATTACTGTGAATCGCAAAGTACAGTTCCCCACACGTGCATAAGTGCTCAATTGTGCATCACTCGTGGTCTCTACAGCCCCTCCACACTAGCAGCTCACCAGATTGACACCACCTCACAGTCCAGGTGGGTCTAGCGCTTAGCCTATAGAGCGGCCAACTCCAATGACACTTCCACGATAGTTTAGTTCACAATTGGATGATCCATATTTAATGACAAGTTCCACATGAAAAACATATAAGAACACACATAGCATAAAACCGTTGGGCTAAAAGTTATGGCCTGCGCAATATCAGCGCACTCACTTGTGTAGGAAGATAACAGGCATTTCAGGCATTGCAGCCTAGCAATAAAGCTTCTCTGCTGGCGGTGTCGGCGTCCCGAACTTCCCCGCTCCTCGTGGCAGCCTGTCTCCTGACCTTCCAGATCCCAGTGACGTCAACGCTCCTGGCGTGACCATGTCAATCTGGTGAGCTGCTAGTGTGGAGGGGCTGTAGAGACCACGAGTGATGCACAATTGAGCACTTATGCACGTGTGGGGAACTGTACTTTGTGATTCACAGTAATGCACTATGTGCGATTGTTTTTTCTATGTTTAAATTGTAGAAAAGAAGAGGAGCGCTGTCACAGCACTATAGACTGATATTCAAGGACTTGTGATAGCGAACACTCGATTGAAGCATATGCTATTGCACCCGTTTGTACTTTGGCAGGCGCAGTTTGTGTTTATTATAGATCAGTATATGTTCCAAGATTTATGGGCGTTCATACGATAATTCAGGTTCACCAAATGCATTTAAGTCAATGGGACATTTTTTCTTACATAGATTTAACTTTCACAAAATTACACATTTGAATTACGATTACATACCAAATTAATTTTGTAATAGTTTGACATTTTGTATAACAATTTCTCATCGTGATTGCGAATTTTACTACGAAATTACTACTATGCAAAATTCAAGCTCATCAGTAATAATTTTATTCATTGTAAACAGCAGCTGAATACATTTTAATGACTACATAACTGAAGTAAATGGCTTTTTTTTGGGTGACCTGATATACAGCTTTACAAATATTCAGCTGTTTTCACAATGAGCATTGGCAGCAGCGGTGCAGTGCAGCCCGGGAACCACACCGCCAAAAACAGGCCTTTAGGGATTACCGCGTTAGTGTGGGAATTCCCTTCTGGCTGACAGCCAAACAGGAAGTGACGCTCTCTTGAGCTCACTTCCTGTTCAGAAAAACAGAAGTGCACGGAAGAGTATTGTAAAAATACAATGCCATCGTGTAAGTTTTCAATAAACCCTGCGTCACCATAGGCTTACATGGCTTCCAGTCCGCCGCAGGAGCCAGGCGGTAACGTAGGTATGCGTCGCAATTGATAGGCGACTTCCGGCGCAGCGCACCACAGGCAATGTGATTTAATCCATTGACTTACTTTGTCCTGCGCTAAAATGCCCGCACTGTACCACCCCAGTGTGAAAGACCCCTTCAGGTTTCTTTTCTACCTCACAAAGTTTTTGCTTTAGTTCACCAGTGTAATTTCACTTACCTACTAAATACGAGAAAACAAGATATAAAAATGTTAGAATTAATACAAGTCGACTTTAACTCGGATTTAACAATATGTTTGAAATCAAGCTTTTAAGACACATGGCTAAGGCAACGTATAAGCCAGACTGAAAACAGAAAATACAAGAAAGCTAAGAGAATAGCCCGAGGTACTTGAAGGACAAATACGACCTTGTACAAAAGACAGAAGAAAAAAAAGATTTTTATGTTTACAGCTTCCATTATCTATTTCCCATGGCGGTTGTTGTTCTCACAAAGGTCTGCTAAAGTCACTCGAAAATAAAAATAAGGCAACAACAAAGAAAACGGGAAGCATTGTGTGATGAAAAATAAAAAAATCCATACATGTAAATGGGAAATACAAAAGGATAAATATCTGGATTCCTAGAAAGACATCTCAAGTAGCGTCGGTGACTAAATTCAGGATCCTGCATTCGGAATTATGCCCACCGTTTTTAAGCACCCAGGCTAGTGGACGGGGTCACGGAGAGGTCATTCACACCTAGGGATGGTTGGAAATGTCAATTTCCGATTCCTTGGAAATTCTGATTTCCACCAATGCCAATTACAGATTCCGCAGATTTCCGATTCCGATTTTCGAATAGTTTTTTTTTTTTTTGCCATTTTTCCCATTCTCTGATTGGCGGAATACTTCTGAGATGACTTTGCATTCTCTGATAGGTCCAATGCTTCAGAGTTCTGTGATTAGACTAATATTACCAAGTTTCAGTAATGCCGTATTCAAATTCGAATGAGCATCTCTACTCATGCCACCCTCCACAATGGTTCCTCCTTCCTCCCGGCTTGAAAGGAGGAAACATCGGAATCACATGAGTTTGTATGTGTCCCAACTCTGGCCCTACAACATGCAAGCAAATAGAGCATCCGCCAATCAATAGAACTAATTTTTCCGTGCAATCTCACCCAATCTTTGTCACGGTCAACGGTACACTCATCTGCAGTGGCGTAGCAATTGGAGCTGTGCATATTTTTGGGAGACTGTTCTAAACACCCTATCTGAAGTGGTCACACTATCTTGCGCTGTCAGTAATTGTATATATATACCGTGTTTCCTCTAAAGTAAGACATCTCCTGAAAATAAGCCCTAGCAGGAATTCCTAACATGCTTGAAATATAGGCCCTCCCCCGAATGTAAGCCCTACCTGGCAGCAGCCCACATAACAAAAGCAAGTCACGCTCGATACAAAGCCTGGATACAGGACAGCAGCAGTATAAAGAGAGTTCTACAGTCCTGTACTGTATATGTGTCAGGCAATTTGTGTTTTTGTTGGAGCCAGCCCTCCTGATCTTTCGTGATAAGCATCAGCAGCACGTCACCTCTTCCCAGGACACACAGCTTATCCTATCATAGCTCTGGGGAGCCTGACAGAGTTCTCTGTCTGCAAGAAATAGACTCTTACCCACATGAGCAGCAGAATGACTTTCTTGGAAGCAAGAGCCAATATCTGCAAGCCACAGGGACTGTGTATGCTACTTGTGTTTCAGCATGGCGTGCAGTATATACATTTTGTACCAGTGTTTCACCCAAAAATAAGACATCCTCTGAAAATAAGCCCTAGCACATCTTTTGGAGTAAAAATTAATATAAGACAGTGTCTTGTTTTTGGGGAAACACGGGTATCTAGCTGAGTCAGTACCTGATCTACTGCATGCTTGTTCAGGATCTATGGCTAAAAGTTTTAGAGATGCAACAGGTTGTGAAATTCTTGAACGTTCCGATGGGGTGCTCTGTAGCTCTCCTTAATAGAATTCCTTATGGCTCCTTAAGAAGAAAAAGTTTTTTTGTATATTTTTTAAACACACTTCATATAGCTCGCAAGGTCCTTACTGAGTACTGGATACAGCCTTTGGTGCCTGTGGTGGCTGACTGGATAAGGGCAACCAACAAAAACAAAATGTGTCCCTTTCACAAAGCTATATGCTGTCATGGGGTGCAGAACACATATCATTCAATTTAGGATACGTGGTTAAAATCATATCACACACGCTCTAGAGCCCCATAGTTGGCCAACTAATTTACATTCTCTTCCCTGTTTCTTTTCATTTTTTTATTTCTCTTATTACTGATTTCAACTGGGCCCTTTTTAGGGGTATAACTAGTTTGGCTGTCTGGCCGGGATAGGGGGTCCAGTTGGACCTCGGTTGATTTATGTTAGTAGGTTTGTCATTATATTCATTTGTTTCCCTAACACAACACCTAATGGTACATTTTCCATTTGTGGCTGTGTACACCGCATATAGCATTATTGTAGGCGTTGCTTACTGGTATCTGTTTATCTGTTACCATTGTATTTTGGTCTACTTTTATCCTATTGTTTTTCTTTTCCTGCCTACGTGCAATTAATGTCTATGTATTCTTCTTGAAATGTTAAGTTTAAAAAAAAAAAAGTTTTAGAGACATAGGATCAGGAGGGCTGCCAGGCAACTGGTATTGTTTAAAAGGAAATAAAAATGGCAGCTTCTATATCCCTCTCACCTTAAAGAGACTCTGTAACAAAATTTTGAGCTTATTTCTTCTATCCTATAAGTTCCTATGCCTGTTCTAATGTGGTCTGTATTACTGCAGCCTTTTCTAGTTGCACTGTCTCTGTAATAAATCTTATCTTCTTTCCTCTGTCGGCTCTGTCGGGCTGAGGCTGGAATGTGTGGAATGTGCAGCACTGCTTTTCATTGGCAGAAGCTTTACACACCCTCTCCAAGCTCTGCATGAGTCACACAGTGAGCTGTTCTCAGCCTATCATACTCTGGTTAGAAGCCATGTCTTGTTTGTAAACACTGCCTAAAACTGTTAATTACAAGCCAGTATTGCAGCAGAGAGTGGCAGAAACAGCACAGAGGGGCCCAGAAGAACATAATGAAGAGAATGGAATGCTTTTTATTGTAAGCATTTTAGAGTACAGATTCTCTTTAAGTTCCCTTTAATTTAGCGGTAGGGAAAGCAATGGTTGCTGGATGGTTAGTGTGAATTGAGTATTTGCATGAGAGTGTGCAAAGGATTAATTGACTCGACAGCATACGTGGACACTCATGTTGCAGTCTTTGCTAAGAACCCTGTGGCATGTATTACAGGATTTCTTGTAAGTAAGCTGAAATACGGTTTGCTATTAATTCCTACAATATAGCTATGAGCTGAAGGGATTGCCATTTTCAGCAATAGGGGAGTTTTACTTTAAAGTGTAACCGAAGCGACATGTGACATGATGAGAATCATGTGTATGTATAGTGCAAAACACTAATAACCAGGTTGTTTTTTTTATTTTTATTTTACTGCCTGAAAGAGTTAAATTTCAGGCATGGAAGTGACAGCTTCTGTCTTGTTGGTACCTTGTCAGTAATATAGTAAATATCACTGATAAGCAAATTCCAGCCATAAAAGATTTCCTGGCAGAATACAACTTCCGCGGGCAGGGGAGCTATAGAAAAAGGTCAATATTTCATATAATTTCATTTAGGAGCAATTAATAGGCTGTCATTGAGCAAAATACAATAAAACATTCAATCTGCTTTGTAAATGTTTAAATATAAAATAAAACCATGGGATACCTAAAAAAAAACAGTTCTAGGAGTAGGAGGATAAATACCATTATCTCATCAGTTTGTTTTCACTTTGGGTTCACTTTAAATGCCGAGATGTTTACTGTTTACCGCAGCCTCCATTTCAGCTATCTGTAGCAGACTCAACTCCTCCTTTATATAAAATAACGCCAACATAGATCAAAACCTCCTTCCTGTCTGTAATGGCCCATACTCACGAGGGACTTTTGTCGCCTCAACACGCGGCGCGCGCGTGTTGCGGCGACAGGTCGCCCGTGAGTATGGGCCGTCGCACGCGCGCGCACCCCGAACTGTCGCCCGCCGCTCTTGTCGCCATGCGATTGAAAGTTTCAATCGCATGGCAACAGTCGCCGCCGCACCTCCGCCGCAACTGTCGCTAGTCCGCGTGAGTACGCGGACTAGCGACAGCAACCTCCATAGAGGTGAATGAAGCTTCCGGCGGGGGGAGGAGGAACGTCGGCGACAGCTTCCGTCTCGCCGCTGGTCCCTCTTCCGCGTGTGTACGCGGAGGGACCTGGAGAGAAGCTGTCGCCGGCCTGTCGCTAGCACGCTCACGTGTGCTGGCGACAGGCCACTTCTGCAGCCCGTGAGTACGGGCCATTAAAGCCTGAGATCTTCCAGCAGCTTTCCTAGGCAGGGACTGTGCTATAGCTCTATACTTGTGGTGAGCTCCAGGACAAGCACTTCACACTAACTAAACATAGAAGAACGTCTCATTATAGCTCCACAACATGTGAGCTCCGAAACTACAGAGTTAGTTTGCTGAGCCCTCTTGGCTGGAAGCTTCCTGAGATTCATTTTTTCCTGAATTAACAGCGAGCTACCGGGAGCAATGCAGTGTCTGGATCAGCTGTCCATCACAAGGAGACGGACGAGCCAAACGCACGTTGTGTGGAGATCAAGGCTTTCCACTCAGGACGATGAAAGGCACAGGAAATGCAGCATACCTGTGACCGATAGGAAGTCATCAGACTCTCCTTGTTATCTTATAGCTCCAAGTTATTTGCTGTAGTTTCAAAAGGGCAGAGAGAAAATTCTCAACTCTGTACTTTTTTTTTTTTTTTTTTTTTTTAGTTATGCAGTTCTCTGCAAAACCTCCAATACAGAAGCAGCTGATTGAATTTTAAGTAGGCAAGGAACAGAGGAGCAGATCGTCTATTTTGTAGGCGATCAGATACAATAGTGATCGTTTTGGTACTGGAGGGGGGGGGGGGGGTAGTGTTAGGCACCAGGAGGAGAGGGTTAGTGTTAGGCATTAGGAGGGGGTTAGTGTTATGAACTAGGTTGGAGGGAGATTAGTGTTACGGAACTAGTAGGGGGTTGGTGTTATGCTGTAAGTGTGTGTGTGTGTGTGTGTGTGTGTGTGTGTGTGTGTGGGGGGGGGGGGGGGGGGGGTGTTGTGTTAGGCACTGGGAGGAGGTTATGTTTAGGCACTAGGGGGGGGGGGGGTTCAAGTGAGAATGGGAGCTAGGTATATATTTTTACTAGCAGCACAACTCAATTACCAACTTATGCACCCAGTGCCACGATATGAATGTCCAATGGAGAATCTCCAGTGCAACCTTATCAGTAATAATGGTTTTCATTATTTCAGTTCCACTTTTCCACTTTAAAAACCCTGACATCCACAGAAAACAGGAGGCTGCAATTCCTTTCTGTACTACTTAGTTTAAATAGCAAGAGAAATAAGGTAACCACCCCTCTGATCAATATGACGATAGAGATAACAGGAAAAACAAGAAAATAAGGGTTTTCAGGTACACAATCAATAATACAGGGATTATAAAACATAACTTTTAATTATAGTCATTAAGTAATAAACCAATATGGCAAAATGGGTAAAAATCTATTTGTCACCTTGTTATGCAGTGATTGGCCTGAAGTGTTCGCAGTCTATACAAGAGCTGCTTCTTCAAAGGCAAACTAACCACTTATGTGTCCAGCACCAGCATATCTACACCCCTCGAGACTTCATCTCAGCTCCAGGGGCATAGATAAACATACCCTGCGACGATCGTCGCTGCACGCTCTCATGCATGCGCTAGTCGCCGCTGTTAGTACACTGAGTGGTAAGTGGGAACATGTTCCCAAAGCCGAACAAAGTGCCTATGATTAATGATCACTGACATCAGTGAGATGCTGGTGGTCATCGACAAAATGAAAGTAAACACACAAACACAGTACTATTCACAGTACCAGGAATAAAGTGGGGGGGGGGGGGGCATCTAGTGACCAAGACATAAAAAAGACACATACATAGATTAAATAAAAATAAATACACCATTAATTAACCCCTTACGCCCCCCCCCCCCCCCAAAAAAAAAAACTTGTAAAAAGTTACCTTACGGACTCAACTTTTTTATATTATACATACCGTATTTTTCGCCGTATAAGACGCACTTTTTCTCCCCCAAAAATGGGGAGAAAAAGTCCCTGCGTCTTATACGGCAAAGGCAGGGAATCCCTAACTTAATAACGCCCGCCGTTCCAAACCGCCGACCCGCCGCCATGTTGGGGATTCCCTGCCTGCTATCCCCATGCCTGCCCGAGTCTCCTGGCCCCCCCGGATGGAGTGTTAATAGCGGTGGCAACTTACCTTTGGCAGGCTCCTGCGCTGATCCTATATCATCGCGCTGCCCCCCCCCCCCCCCCCCGCTAGCCTCCTCTGCCTCCCCCCTCTGTATCTGGCCCCCCCGGGTGAATGAATAAGTATCGGCAGCTTACCTCCGCAGTGTGCCCGCGATAACTGCAGACGTCCGGCTTCCAGGCACTTCTCGCTCTAGTGGCCGGCTTTGAACTGCACGTCATCAGTTCAAGCCGGCCACTAGAGCGAGAAGTGCCTGGAAGCCGGACGTCTGCAGTCATCGCGGGCGCACTGCAGAGGTAAGCTGCCGATACTTATTCATTCGCCCGGGGGGGCCAGATACAGAGGGGGGAGGCAGAGGAGGCTAGCGGGGGGGCAGCGCGATGATATAGGATCAGCGCAGGAGCCTGCCAAAGGTAAGTTGCCGCCGCTATTGACACTCCATCCGGGGGGGCCAGGTGACGCAGGTGGGAGGGAGGAAGGCTGGGGGGGTAGAGGACATATGGGGGGCACTGGAGGACGTATGGGGGGCACTGGAGGACATATGGGGGGCACAGGAGGACATATAGGGGCACAGGAGCACACATGAGGACACACAGGAGGACACATGGGGGGCACAAAAGGACACATGGGGGGGCACATGAGGACACAGGACACATGGGGGGCACAGAAGGACACATGGGGGGCACATTAGGACACACAGGAGGACACATGGGAGGTACAGAAGGACACATGGGGGCACAGGAGGACACATGGGGGCACAGAAGGACACGTGGGGGGGCACAGAAGGACACATGGGGGGGCACAGAAGGACACATGGGGGGGTACATGAGGACACAGGACACATGGGGGGCACAGAAGGACACATGGGGGGCACATTAGGACACACAGGAGGACACATGGGAGGTACAGAAGGACACATGGGGGCACAGGAGGACACATGGGGGCACAGGAGGACACACAGAAGGACACATGAGGATATGGGGGTCACAGGAGCACACATGAGGACACACAAGGATATGTACAAGACGCTCCTGGAATATGGACGCACCAGGTTTAGTATTTTTTTTTTCCTGGTTTTTGCCCTCTAAACCTGGGTGCGTCTTATATTCCGGAGCGTCTTATACGGCGCGAAATACGGTATGTCATGAGAATATATTACTGTTATTTTTGCAAATAAGGGCTTGTAATTAGTGGTATAGTGTAAACGAACAACTAAACTGAGAAAAATAAATACTCCTTTATTTCCACATAAAATATTGTCGCCACACATTGTGCTAGTGACATCATTTACATGTTGTAATAACCAGGACAAATGGGCAAATACAATGTGTGGGTTTTATTCACAGTAGCACATTTTATTTTAAAACTATCATGGCTGAAAACTGATTTTTTTTCCAATTTTTTACTTATTATTCCAGTTAAATGCATATAGAATAAAAATAATTCTTAGCAAAAAGTACCACTCAAAGAAAGTCTAATTGTTGGTGAAAAAAACAGGATATAGATCATTTTAGTGTGATAAGTGGAGATAAAGTTATTGGTGAACCTGTAGCAGTCAAGTGGTTAAAGCTCAAAGGTTGTGACATGAGGACGTTAAAATATCATCAAAAAGTGCAACTTAGAGCACGGATAAAATCCTCTCCTATGCATCAGATATCCATTTTGCCTAGTCAAATCTGTTAGACAAGTAAACAGTTGCCCAGCATAATCACTGGGTTGGTGGATGCATGTAATATAACTAGATTGCAAACAGCAATCTCAGGCAAGGTATTCAGTAGGTGAAAATGAATGCCCAGGGTAGGGCCGGTTCTAGACTTTTGGCCGCCTGAAGCAGGGTTGCTCGAATGTACCAAAATTCGATTCGGGTACATTCGAATTCGGGCCCGCGGAAAATTCGGATTCGATCGCCGAATTCGGTTCGCCCCATCTGGGTCATGCACTGGCTGTGGCTTTCAGAGGAGGTGGCTGCTGCACGCACCTCCTCTCTCGGCTGCTCTACCGTCATGTAGAGCGTCTGCGTCAATGACAGCAGGTCTCCTGGGCGCCTGACGCTGCTGCTGCTGGCCGCAGGCACAGGCTGCTGTGCTGGCTGGACAGGGACAGAGGGGGTGGAAGCCTGGGGGAAGGCTTCCTCCAGTTGCCGAACAAGGAGCTGCTGCAACTCGCTTGTGCGCTGCTCACGTCCTCTAGCAGGCAGAAACTGAGCCCACTTCCCCCTCAGCCGTGGATCCAGGATCATGCTGATGCAGGCATCCTCCCTCGCTTACATCTGCTTCACCCTGGGGTCTGTGCGCAGGCAACGCAGCATGTGCGCTGTCATGGGGAACAGGGTGGTCCGTGACACAGAGACATCAGGGTCAGCGTCCTCCTCTGGCTCCTGAGCCTCTTCCTCCTCTCTCCACCCTCGCACCACTGCTGCTGCTCTCCGCTGTTCCCCCTCAGCAGCGACGTCCAGCACCTCCAACTCCTCCTCATCCTCCTCCAGGGATTCCAATTCCTGCACAGCAGTGGACTGCGCAGGTGGCTGCTGTTCCAGCCGGTTCCGGGCCTCCTCCCCCAAATACACCAAATTGCGGCGGACCAGTCACAGACCTGCTGCTGCTGCTGGCAGTGGCAGCTGCAATGGCACTGCCTCTCCTGATGGTGCCTCGTCCTCTACCTCTGTCAGTCATTTTGCACTTACCTGTATATACTCGACTATAAGTCTAGAAATTTAGGTCTGATTCACTTCATAAAAGTATAGGGGTCGACTTATACACGAGTCACGGGCAACACTGAGCACACTGAGTAATGTGTATACTAATAGTGACATTCCCATTTGCAGCAATGCCAAGAAAACACAGGTCTGAAAGTCCTGGTCACAACAATTAACAAGGAAAGGGGCAGAGGGGAAATACTGGGCTGCAGGAAGGGGAGTGAATCATTACTGCACTTGGGGGCCTGGAGGAGTTATTGGCTGCACTTAAGGAACAGGAGGGGTCAATGGCTGCAATACTGTATGCAATGCAGTCATTAACCCCTCCTGGGCCCCAAGTGCGACCATTAACTTTGCTGGGTAGACTTATGCTTGAGTCAATAAAAAATTCCAGCTTAAGAGGGTTGAATATTGGAGTCGACTCATACACGAGGTCGACTTGCATTCGAGTATATACCGTATATACTCGGATATAAGTCGACTTTGTGTATAAGTCGACCCCAATATTTGACCCTCTTAAGTTGGAAATTTTTTAATTACTCAAATATAAGTCTATCCAGCAAAGTTTATGGCTGCACTTGACGACCACAAGGAGTTAATGGCTGCACTTCATAAAATATTGTAACTATTTACCTCTCCTAGTACCCAAGTGCAGCCAATAGCTCCTCCATGCCCCCATATGCAGCCATTAACCCTATCCTCTTATGAACCCCCTCCCACCCACCACTACCTAAATGGGTGCTGCTGCCCCCACAGTGCCAGTTGCCAGCTTGCCTAATCCTCCTCCCAACACCTAAAGTGGTTCTGCATCTCTTTGCCACCCACCCCCCCCCCCGTAGACCCCCCACCCCGCAACACTAAAGCTGTTAGCTTCCTTGGCTCCATTTTCCCACCAACCACAACAATGGATGTCCTGTCACTCACCACTTTAGCTCTGCATCCTCTTAATCCCCTACGTAATACAATGTAATGCGGATGAACACGGAAGTCCCGTCCTTCACTATAGCGCTGCATCCTCTCACGTAATACAATGTAATGCGGACGAACACAGAAGTCCCGTCCTTCACTATAGCGCTGCATCCTCTCACGTAATACAATGTAATGCGGACGAACACGGAAGTCCCGTCCCTCACTACTCTAGCGCTGCATACTCTCGCATCCTCTGCTCACGCTGGACTGCATGGCGTACCTTCCATTCCTGATGTCATGTGGCATCAACGTACACCATGCAGACCATCGTGAGAAGAGGATTCCAGGGGCTGCAGAGCTAGCGTGGTGAGGGACGGGATTTCCATGCTCGGGTGCACTACATTGTATTACGCAGGAGGAAGCAGCGCTAGAGTGGTGAGGGATGGGAATGGTGTTTGGGCGCACTACATTGTATTACCGGGGGAGGGGGAAACGGAGACAGAGGCACACACTATTTAGGTTTTGGTGGGTGGGAGGACGGAGACAAAGAAGCTAACAGCTTCAACGCTGCTGGGAGGGGGAGAAAGGGAGGCAGCCCCCCAATACTGGCTGTAAGTGGAGAGATTTAGGACGGACTCGTATATAAGGCGACCCCCCCACTTTTAACCTGTGAGTCAGTCCTAAATTTCTCGACTTATAGCCGAGTATATACGGTATATAAGAATACAGTAAAAAAAAAAAAAAGTGTAGAAAACGGCGGGAAAGGGTGTAAACTTTAACAAAGTCTGGGTTGGTGGTGGTGGTAAGTGTCAACAAAAAATGAAAAAGTAGTAGTAGTAGTAGTAGTAGTAGTAGTAGTAGTAGCAGCAGCAGCAGCAGCAGTAGTAGTACTACTAACAGTGAGTCTCTACAGTACTAACTCGTGTGACAGTGGGTGACAATTACGGTCGGTCACACACGGTCAGACGCAATCAATAGGGTGCGCTGGCAAATGACAGTCACAGCAGGTGACAAGAAGGGATGCTGGCCTGCGAATGTAACAATTTACTACAGAAAGGTAATAAATCACACAGTAACAAATGAAAAAAATTAAATGAAGGGGTACTGGTAGTAGTAGTGGAAGACTACCACCTACCTAGTAGTAGTACGGTTGTACGCACAGGTAGTAACTATTAACCGCCTGCTGTACTAACCAGTAAACAATATAACTAACTGCCAGACAGTGGGTGACAAATTACAGTCGGTCGGTCACACACGGTCAGACGCAATCAACAGAATGCGCCGGCAAATGACAGTCACACAGCAGGTGACAACAAGCGATGCTGGCCTGTACACAGTCAATCAGTAACTAACTAGTATTAACTAACAGTACTGAAGCTAAAAACTAATAGACTACAGCAAACAGCAGCAGTACAATTTAACTAAACTGCTATAGTACACAACTAACTAGAATCCCTAACCTACCTAAGCTAGTAGTAGGCTAAGGCTGCCCTAGGCTAGCAGGCCTAGCCTGCACACAGACTAACACTAGCCTAGCACAGTATACAGTACACACTAGCTGACTACAAAATCAAATTACTATCTATCTATATAACAGTACAATGAATGTGTTTAGGTGGTGTTTAGGAAGTAAAACGCTAGGTTTAGCACAGAATACACTTGATCAGACACGCAGCACAGCACTGGAGATGCTCTCAGTACCAGCTCAGTCACACAAGTGCGTAGCTCCGCAAAATGACCGCCGCCTTATATAGAGGAGGGGAGGGCCAGGCTCCCCTCCTCTGATTGGTTGCTAGCGTTGCCAGGGACTCAGCTGGAGGAATTCTGATTGGCCCGCGTCACTCCCGAATCCCGAAGCCGAACCCAACGCGTCATCCGGCCGAATTCAAATGCGCACATTCAGCCGCCTTCGGCTTCGGGTCCGGCGCACTCGGCTTCGACAACACTGAAATTTACCCGCATTTGGGAGTCCTGGAGAGCAAGCCTGGCCTGAAGCAATACTCCAGTCCCCAAAACCGGACTGAAGAGGAGACACACATTGGGCTGTGCATTGAAGGCACTGGCATTACACTTACCTCCTTCTGCTTCCTCCAAGACAGCATCTCCTCCCTGCTGGCCCGCAGCATCTTGGCTCTGATCCCCAGGATGCCGGGTACGTGCTGCACTGGCGCTGCATCACTCACCTGCTCTCAGCAGATTAGCGATGGGATCCCTGGCAACACGTGAAGTCTTGCTTCCTCTCTGACTACAGCGGCGCTTCATGTGACCCAGCAGCACGTAACAGGTCACATGAGGCACTGCTGTAGCCATGGATGCAGGATGCTGGATGGACGGGTGGCGATTCCATCGCAGGAAAGCTGAGAGCAGGTAAGTGAAGCGGCACCATGCTCTAGGTAGGGGAATATGGGGAGTGCGAAGAGGGGGACATTTGAGAAGGGAAGCCGCCTCTTCCTGCCTTTTAATTGTCGCCACCCTAAAGCACATGATTTATGTTGCTTCATGGAAGAAACAACCCCTGGTCCAGGGTCAGGGTGATGCAAAACTAATGTAGACCATCTGATATGCACATCAGGTGCTGATTACTCATTGCAGCCAATTACTACTCAGATTAGTCTTCAAGTTGGGTCTTTATTCTACATAACTCAGATAAACACGACTGCAATACACGCCATCTAAAGGAGCCCATACACCTAACGATTTTCCCGGTGATATACGGCCGATTCGATCACAGTGATCGAATTGGCTGTGAAATCGCCGCGCACACCGCAGACAGAACGATCGATTTCCGTCGATTCCCGTCGATCCGTCCGTGCAGAGGATTTTTCTTGATCGCCGGCGGGTCGGGAGTGCGTCGATAGCGGCATTCGAATGCCCCACGACCGACAGAATACAGCGGGTATACATTACCTGTTCCGGCCGGCGCGAGTCCCCTGGTCTCTGCTGTCTTCTCCGCTCTTGTCTGGTCTCAGGCATGCTTCACTTCTTCCTGCCAAGCAGGAAGTTTAAACAGTAGAGGGTGCAGGAAGAAGTGAAGCATGCCGAAGACCAGACCAGAGCGGAGAAGAAGAAAGCAGAGACCTGGGGAGTCGCGCCGGCGGAACAGGTAATGTATGCGGGAGGGGGGGGGGAGCGGCGGCAGCACCACCACCAACACCACAGATTGTGAATGGTTTCAGGCTGAAATCGGTTCACAATCTGTTTGCAGTAAGGCAGCCATACGATTCCTCTCTGATCAGATTCGATCAGAGAGGGATCTATCTGTCGGTCGAATCTGAGGGAAAATTGACCAGTGTATGGCCACCTTAAGAGGATGACTTTCATGTAAACTCATCAGGGGCTCCAGCTCTATGGAATAGCCATACTGGTGATATATGGCCTGTGTAAGCTCTGCGCATAATAGCTTCATGAAGAATAAATGGAATTATTTGACTTCACAGCTCCGAGCTCTTGTGGTGCGTCCGGCTGCAGCTACATGGCATTGCTCTGACTTCCCAAGAGGCTGGAGAGATGAAAAGCAGCATAGGGACTCTGGATAATGGGAGGCGGGCGATCCGCTGGCTGCGCAGTCTGACGTCGCTCGCTCCTACCCCGCTCGCGATCTGAACTCTGCACACCGTCTCTCCGCTAACAACCACACAGCCTGAAGCAACTTCACAAAAAATTACCAGAAAAGCATTAAGGTTCCGAAAATAGGATTCCCAAATCACATTCTGCTAATCTGCTGAAAGGCTTTGAAGGTGTGTTTAAATGTGCAGCAGAATTATGATTCTCAAGAAGCATTCTTCAGATAACAGGCTTCAACACTACGCTGGAAATTAGAAATGCATAACTGTTCTTTCTTTTTCATCTGAAAATCCTAATGTGAAAAAAAAAGAACGTGTATATAGAAAAGGTTAGGCTTATGAGGAAATGGTCATTGAGATGCAAATACTGTAGGTGTGGCTTGCATGCAAATGTTTTGCAGCTTGGAAGTGGACCAATGAAATGCAGCAGTGGACAGCTCTTTCCTAGTGATGAGCACACATTTTGCATAATCATAAGTTTGAAAACGGATTTGCAAATGAAATTATGATTTTACACAAAATTTTGCATTATGATTTTGCATCGTCAAATCGTTTGGGGAAAATCGTAATTCATTTTGTTTGTAAACGTAATGAGGAACCGTAACTCCGCAATTTTGCGCTGAATTTAGCAGTTGAAAGCAAAGCTTTCATACATGCCATTGTCGCCAAAATTGCCAAGGACCTTGTAGTTATTGAGAAAATCAAATTTAAAAATGTAAAAAGGAAAAATGTTTTTTAAACTCAGAAAAAAAAATGACAATTTAAAAAACATTTTTTTTTTTCAAACACTGCAAAGTCTTTTTGAAAAATGATTATTATTATTTTTTTTTTTTTTACTTGTTCCCACTAACATACGATGCAATTTTGGTGACAATATTTGCTATTGCTACATAAATAAATATTAGCTGCACAAAATTGTGTGAAAATTACACAAATTGAATTTCCAAATTGTAATTATAAATGTCCGTAATTGCGAAAATGTATGCAAAATTTCATGTAATCGTATGATCATCACTACTCTTTCCAAAATAGTGATAGCATACTACTGCTACCGTATTAGTCACAACAGCTCTGGAAAGGCAACAGGAGCTGTTTTAATTGGCAGAACCACTAACCTCTGTGCAAGAATAGGGTTAAGTTTAGCTAGAGTAAAATAGCAGTATCAATTACTGATATTTTACCATAGTTATTAGTATTGAAAAAAAGAGAAGAATATAGTAAAGTTACTGATATGTCTGGAAAAGGAAAGGGGGGGGGGGGGGTTACTGAGTCATAATTGGATGGTAAGTATTTTACTCAAGTGTACTCTTTTTGCCCTTGGAAAAACAAGTCTAGGCCCTTTAGAATATGAACAGCAGGCTGCAAAATGAACAAGATTGTTTCTAACATGGCTGGATACTGTACTGGTCGAGGGCTCTGCACAGGACACCAGGGATTGAATATCGGTTCTTCCTGTTCGGTAAGCCAGCACCTATTCAGTAAGGAGACTTGGACAAAACTCCCTAACACTGCTACCGCCAATAGAGCGCTCTCTAGTGGCTGCCGCTCTGATGCTTTGAGACCACCAGGAGAAAAGCGCGATATAAATGTCTTGTTATTAAATTGTAAAATAACTTGTAAAACATCAATAGATAATATAGAATTTTTTTAAACAAAGGCTAGAACTCTCTGCCCTCGCTCGTTTTAATGAATTGTATAAGTAGGAGTGTATTCATATTCTTGTTGTGTATTATTCTTATGATAAGAGCTCACCTCTTCCTCTCGGTGGTACTCAGAGATGAGGTTAAAAGGGACGGTGTAGAGCGTACTCGACATCACCCCGAAAAGGGAACAAAGCACCAGCGTGGAGTAAACATTGGGGAACAATACGATGAACCCAGTTCCCAGTCCGAAGAGGAGATACCCAACAAAATACAGACCCTTTAGCCCAATACACGGCAGAAACGCCTTCTGTAAATCTGGAAAAGAAAAAAAGACCAAAAAATTTGTGATTTACTTTTTTTCTCATTTCATCATGTACTTAAAGCGGTATAAAACCCTGACATAATATTCAATAAAAACATGTTTTCCTACTTTTCATATGCCATACGGTTCGCATATTTGCTTTTGTGCATAAGTATTATTATTCGTTTAGAAATGATACGTTCCTAAAGTACACTTATTTTACTCTGAGAGCTGACTTTGCATTTTATTTATAACTGCTTTATTCATCCTCTAACTTAATCAGAAAGCATCAGAAAGCATTTATGCTTGTCTGACTTTGTTCAGGGGACCCGGCAGTGTGAGAGAAGGCTTTAGTTACATTTCTCACTTGATGCAATTAAACACAAGATAACATTATGTAAAGTTCGGAAGCGGAAGGGAAGCTTCAAAGCCTGTGTTTACCCTTTGAATGTAGTTCTAGTAATTATAACATTATATTTTATGATTGTTTTTGATCATCACTGCTTGAAATTTACATCTGGTTATTTTCAAAACAGTTTATTGCAGCACTTAGGAAATTATAGGACAGAACATTGTTTTCCTCTGTTTTCACCTTATCTATGTTACATTTTTAAGCTTCCAGAGAGCAAAAATATAATATAATTAAGGTAAGAAAATTACCGTATTTTTCGCCGTATAAGATGCTCCGGAATATAAGACGCACCCAGGTTTAGAGGGCAAAATCCAGAGAAAAAAAAAAAAATACTAAACCTGGTGCGTCCATATTCCAGGAGTGTCTTGTACATGTTACCCCTTAAATTGGTAGCCTCCTGTTTACCTCAGGTGTCCTCCAGTCTGCCCAATGCCTCCTCCAGTCTGCCCCATGCGTCCTGCAGTCTGCCTCATGCCTCCTCCCGTCTGCCCCATGCCTCCTCCAGTCTGCATTATGCCTCCTCCAGTCTGCATTATGCCTCCTCCAGTCTGCCCAACGCCTCCTCCAGTCTGCCCAACGCCTCCTCCAGTCTGCCCAATGCCTCCTCCAGTCTGCCCAATGCCTCCTCCAGTCTGCCCAATGCCTCCTCCAGTCTGCCCAATGCCTCCTCCAGTCTACCCCATGCCTCCTCCAGTCTACCCCATGCCTCCTCCAGTCTGCCCCATGCCTCCTCCAGTCTGCCCAATGCCTCCTCCAGTCTGCCCAATGCCTCCTCCAGTCTGCCCATGCCTCCTCCAGTCTGCCCATGCCTCCTCCAGTCTGCCCCATGCCTCCTCCAGTCTGCCCCATGCCTCCTCCAGTCTGCCCCATGCCTCCTCCAGTCTGCCCCATGCCTCCTCCAGTCTGCCCCATGCCTCCTCCAGTCTGCCCCATGCCTCCTCCAGTCTGCCCCATGCCTCCTCCAGTCTGCCCAATGCCTCCTCCAGTCTGCCCAATGCCTCCTCCAGTCTGCCCAATGCCTCCTCCAGTCTGCCCAATGCCTCATCCAGTCTGCCCAATATTGAAATAAAGTTAATCAGGAACAACTCACTTTGAGTGATTATTTTGCTTGTAAATGTGCTGAAAGGTTATTTTTATCAATTAGGTGATAAATAAGACCTTTATGAGAAGTATTGTGAATAGAGCCCAATGTGTCATAAGATCTGTATGTATAGTATACCATTTGAAAAAAAATATCTGTATATCAGATAGTAAGTAATGCCTACATTTAAGTATCTACCGAAGTAAATAGTAATAATATAAAAATAGAGGGGGGGAGGGGAGATTTTAAAATGGGCAAACACTGACTAAATCTATAAATGAATATTTTTTTTTAGTGTCTGAAAGGGGTGCAATTTTTTCACACACTTTTAGACCATAAAAATCATACCGCTAGATAGATCTGCGGCAGCCCTGCACATTACTCGCCTCCCACAGATCCAGCTCGGGGTTACCGCTCTGAGCTGCGGATTTCCAGCCCGAGCCTGACTCGGGAATACTGCTAAAGAGGTTAATTTTAAAAACAAGCGCAGGTCCATAACTAATGAGAAGACCTAAGACAAAGGCAAGAAAGAAGATCCACCGACAAAGCGACGGAGAGCAGCGACACGTGTTAGGAGAATGCTCGTCTCCCCCTCCTCCTGTCCTTCGCAGCGCAGCTTGTTTGCCTTGGCTGGTGTTCGAGGTTAATATTATAATTCATGCTACCAATTTGTAGCCGCTCTCTGATCTGATCCATTGCTGCTTCATTCATTTTCATTGATTATATCAAACTGCTGTTTTTTTATGTAATTTACTAGATGTTTTTCGTTTTCCGATAATATCAAGCTTACACTTTGCCTTACATAGCTATTTATGACCCTGCACTTGCACTTTTTTTTACTTTTGGGATGGATTGCATTGTGCTAAACAATGCACATGCTAGGTAACTACATTCTACTGTCGCTGTGCTGTAGTTTACCAGACACCACAGTGCAACTTTATTAGGTCATTTATATTTGTTTATCTTTAGGACTTTATTGCTTTTAGTAAAGTACTTAATGGAGCAGTGGGAGAGAAATGTTTGCTCTTCATCATTTTAATTGTTAATTATTATGCAATCTGTACTTTTCCACCCCTTCCTGACCCCAGACACTGCCAAACATCTCGCTCATGCCCTCATCTCCCCCCTGGACTAGTGCAACACCCACCTGTCAGGCTTCTCTCTGAACCACATCCACCTGACAATCCATCATAAATCTAACAGCAAGACTAGTCTACTCCTCCCACCACTCCATCTTCACGACCAGGGCCGGATTTGTACTTTTTACCGCCCACGGCCAACTATACCGTCTGTATGGTTGTTATCTCTGTGTGCCCCAATGAGAATTCTACTTACTTTCCATCATTGGATTTAACAGACAATAACTATTTTAGTAATTTGTGTCTAGATTATTAGTTATTTTTTCCTTAAGAACTTTTATGTTATGTTTGCCATCTCATTAATGATGGACCCATTGTGTCACTATGAGAGTTAGGCTGATGTGTACCTGCAGGATAGAGCTTACAGGTCTTGCAGGGACGACACAAGTACAGGACAGATAGTTCAAAGGATAAAGCTGTCTTTGTAGATAGGGATGGCTGCATAAAAAAGCTTTACTGCCCCTCACTGAGCCGCCCCTAAATTTCTGGTGCCCTAGGCCATGGCCTATGTGGCCTTGCTAGAAATCCGGCCCTGTTCACGACTCCCTTGAACAAATCCCTCCACTGGTTTCCGATCTGCTTAAGAATCGGCTCAAAGATCCTGCCGAACCTTCATCTCCGACCTGGTCAGCTGATACACACCTGGCTGCCCACACTGCTCCTCCCAACAACCTCCTCCTAAACACACCACACATCTCGCACACCCATGCATGATTACAGGACTTCACTAGAGCTGCCTCCATCCTGTGGAAATGTCGTAAACCTTTGGCAGGGCCCTCCTTCCTTGCGTATCCCACTTCATAGTGCACTCTACCCACAGAAAAGTGTGAACTAGTATTATTGGGACTACTACTCCAGTGCATGATCTGACACATTGCTTATTACCAGTATTGTGCTGTCTGTCCCTCCTATTATTTTTTGTAACCTTATTAATTGTCCAGCGCTGCGTAAAATGGGTTTTATTATTAAGCGTTTATATAGTGCCAACATCTTCCACAGCGCTGAACATTACGTAGCAAGACTGAATGTAGGATATTGATGTACCTAATCGGGTAATGCATGGGCACCTTAAAGTGAACCTTAAAGTGAACCTCCAGACTAAAAATTTACTCAGCAGCACTGAAAAGGCTTGGTGTTTCTTTCACACTTTCACACCTCAGAGCTTCATTTTTCTTACCCAAGCCTCATTTTTAGCTCCACAGAAGCTAAGCTCCACCCCATCAAAGAAAACTGCCCGGGCATTTTTCCCCTGATGCTGTGCAAAGCATGATGGGATTTCTGATGTTGTTGTTCTTGTTGCCTAGCGCACGCAACTGGGAGGAGTGATCAGGACACAGGACAGTTGGAACTGTGTCTTATGCTCCCTGTCACCTCCTTTCAACCAAAAAATCCATACCTACACTTTCAACCAAAAAGCTGGCTGCCCCCATGAAATCACAAACATTTGTCTGTTCTTTTAAAACAGTGTGGGCAAGAGATTGCATTACCTATCTATTTTAATTAACATAACTAATGTAACTTAATGAAAGTATGTTTGTTTATACTAAAGTTCCCCTTTAAAGTGGTCTGAAAGCCAGCATTTCTACTTTGCTCTAAAAGATTCCCCACAGCTTGAAAGCTACTATCCCAGAATTGTTTTTAAAGCAAAACATCACTGAAATGGTTAAACAAAGCATTTTGTCCTGTTATTCAGCTTAACCTCCTTGGCGGTAACCCCGAACGTAGTTTAATTTTTTTTTTGCTGCATGCAGCAAGCACTTTGCTAGCTGCGTCAGCACACCGATCGCCGCCACCCCGCGCTTGATCGCCGATATCCGTTGCGCCGCGCCCCCCCCCCCCCCCCCCCAGACCCCGTGCGCTGCCTGGCCAATCAGTGCCAGGCAGCGCTGAGGGGTGGATCGGGACTCCCAATGACGTCCCGACGTCTGTGACGTCATCCCGCCCCGTCGCCATGAACGGGATTTCCTGATCGAAGCGGGCGGGGGGATGCCGCTGAGCAGCGGCTATCATGTAGCGAGCCCTGGGCTCGCTACATGATATAAGAAAAAAAACAACAAAAAAAACTGCTGTGCTGCCTCCTGGCGGAATTTTTTAGACCGCCAGGAGGGTTAAATCCACATCCAAACTGTTATAACAGTATATTTATTTACATTCCAATGTTCTAACAATGTGTGTAAACACCGTGTAAGAAGTGGAAAGGAGCTCTCTGTGACACACACACACACGCACGCACGCACTTCAGAAAAGCTTTCAGGGTACATTAAACTACACTTTGGAGACTTGTAATTTGTAAACAGACCATATTACTTATGCACAAAAGCAAATACGATAAATGTATGGGCAATAAAAAGTAGGAAAACACATTTTTATTGAATGTTATGTCTGAGTTTCAGACCACTTTAACTGTAGAAGAACGAAAAAAGTTTACCTTACCTGGGGCTTCTACCAGCGCCCTGCAGCGGCTGTGCCTGCGCCGTGACAAAGCGATCCTCCGGTCCCCCGCAGGGACCCTCGGCCATTTGGATGCACGGCCCCAGTTTGCTTAATTGCACCCCCATGGACGGGAGAGCTCTGCACATGCACAGTAAAAAAAAATTCTCTACAGCGTGAAGTGGGCATGGCCGTGCATGCCCAGTGGCCTGTCGAATCGCCAGTTGGCTGGCCAGAAAAGGGTCACTGCAGGGGACTGAAGGGACACTTGGTGACGGCTTGGGCACAGGGAGGCTGCAGGGGGCTGGTAGAAGCCCCAGGTAAGTTAAAGTCTTTTTTTTTCTCTACAGTTTAAGTTCCCTTCCCTTTAGAGTGAACAAGAGATGAGAGTTATATGGAGGCTGCCAGCCTGCCACATTTTAAGTAGTACCAGTTGCTTGGCTGACCTGCTGAGCCTCTTCCTCTACTATTAGCCATAGACCCTGAACAAGCATGCAGCAGATCAGGGGTTTCTGACATTATTGTCAGATCTGACAAGATTAGCTGCATGCTTGTTTCTGGTGTTATTCAGACACTATTGATGCCAAATAGATCAGCAGGGTTGACAGGCAACTGGTATTGTTTAAGGCTACTTGCACACCAAGACGTTGCGTTAGGTGCCACGTTAAGGTCGCATAACGTGCACCTAACGCAACACCTGGTGCTCTTCGATGTGGACGTCAGAGTGAGCCGCGTTGTGCATGCCGTGATGCGTACTCTTGGACGCATGCGGCATCACGTGGTCCCGCCGGCCAATCGCCGCACAGAGCGCCGCTCCAGGAAGTAAAAACTGCACGTCACACCGTGCAGTGAATATTAATTAGCCATGTGCCTGGCCGCTCTCCGCTCCTCCCCAACATTACTGAGCATGTGCAAACAGTCTAACGCGGCTTAAGCCGCTGTAATGCTATAGTATGCTGCACTTTCTGAAGAACGTGCAGCGTTACATGTAACGCAACGTGGGCAGTGTGAACAGCCCACTTGTGTTACATTGCTGTGCGTTGGGGGAGCGTTACTAATGTGCGCCTGTAACGTCCCTGTGTGGAAGCAGCCTAAAAGAAAATAAATATGTCAGCTTCAATATCACTCTCACTTCGGGTTCACTTTAGAGGACAACTGTAGTGAGAGGCTGCCATATTATTATTTTTTTCCATTTTAAACAATACCAGTTGCCTAGCAGCTCTGCTGGTCTATTTGGCTGCAGTAGTGTCTGAATCCCACTATAAACAAGCATGCAGCTAATCATGTCAGAAACACCTGATCTGCTTCATTACAGGCAGAGGATAAGCAGGACATCCAGGCAACTGTTATTGCTTAAAAGGAAATAAATATGGCAGCCTCCATATCGCTCTCACTACTTGTCCTTTAAGCTTACCCCATCTTGGTATGAAATACTTACAGGAGTACAGAGAAGAGGAGATGGCATTGATGCACATGCCCCAGCAGCCAATCTCCACCCCGTGCTCGTAGATCAGATATGCTGTGGAGTTATGTGGGGCGTATGGATCTCCATGATAAACAATCTGAAAATGAACAAGCCTGGATTAACAAAGTAAGAATGTTATTATTTTATAACACCATCACAGAGTCCCCAACCGGCCCGTTTTCATCGGGACTGTCCCGATTTGGGGGGCCCCTCCCATCCCGTGCTGCCCCCCTGCTGTCCCGGCCACTGGGCAAGGGGGGAAAAAAACTGATCGAGGCACCAGCCCTGGGGATGCCGTATGCTATGCGGGATGGGTGGCCGCTATTTCTCCCTCCCTCCCTCCTAATGTGCCCCCCCAGTGTCCCCCCCGCCTGCAGAGAGTTAAATGCGCAGCGGAGCGGAGCGGGCTGTCATTAATCTTACCATTGCCTCTCCGTACCAGGATCTGGCTCTTCTAGGCTTCCTGCTTCCTGTGACGTCACAGGAAGCAGGAAGCCGAGAAGACCAGATGAGATCCCAGTACGGAGAGGCAATGGTAAGATTAATGACAGCCCCCTCAGCTGCGCATTTAACTCTCTGCAGGCAGGAAGGGTGGGGCAAATTAGGAGGGAGGGAGGGAGAAATAGCGGCCACCCATCCCGCAAAGCATACGGCATCCCCAGGGCTGGTGCCTTGATCAGTTTTTTTTTCTCCCCTCCTCCCCACCCACGGGCACCCTCACGCCCCCCCCCCCCTTTTTCGGGAGTAATAATAATATTAAATAAAATAAAAATTTTTTTTTTTTTTTAAATTGGGGACGTGACTTGGGGGTATTGGGTGTGTGGTTAGGGGCGTGGTCTAAGTGTCCCGTTTTCAAACATTAAAATGTTGGGAGGTATGCCATCAGCTTACAATGCATTGTACAATATGCTCTTAGGCCTGGTTCACATTATAAATTGCCAGCGCTGGCACTTTGCACTTCTGCACAGCGATGGGTTTTTTTTTTCACTTCCCGACGTCAGTCAGGAAGTGAATTCTTTCACCCGGAAATTAATACATGTATTTATTCTTAGAAGTGCTCAGGAAAAATCGCTATACAAAGTGCTTTTTCAAGCGCTTTGCAATTTCCCTATACCTTGTTCCCTATACCAGTATAGGTTGCTACTGGCAACCTATACTGGGGTTCCCTCTTGCTACCCATACTGGGGGTACCTCTAGGTACTTATACTGTGACTAATGTGTTATTAAACCCTAAGGGAATTAGGACTAGACAGAAAATGTACAGAAGAATAGAATTCCCAAATAGATCAGGGTGACCCAAAACCAATTGGAAAGCATAGGGGACTAAAAGAGACCAAAAAGCCCTCCTACTAAAGCATACATGTCAAACTCCGGCCCGCGGGCCAAATCTGTCCCTCAGAGCCATTCAATTTGGCCCTCAAGTGTTTTCCCCATTTTGCATTATGTTTGGCCCACTCTAGACCACCAGGGAAGCTATATTGGAGGTAAAGCCCTAGATCACCAGGGAAGCCATATGGCGGAGGTAGGGGGAAAGCACAAGACACCAGGGAACTGTATAGGAGGGAGGAGAGCCATTAGACACCAGGGAACTGAATAGGGGAGGGAGGAGAGCCCCTAAACACCAGGGAACTGCATATGGGTTGGAGAAGTGGGGGAATAGACACCTGGGAACTTTATGAGGGAGGAAGGTGGCCAGTAGACATTGAGGTTGGCCCGCGACTAGGTCCCAGTGTACAACTTCGGTACACTCTGTATTTGAGTTTGACAGCCCTGTACTAAAGGAACGCTCAGTGTAATTTGCCTTCTTAAGACAGAAGGTATTTGTGATAATTTAGCAGTGAGTGAGCAAATGTACAGAAGTTGTCCACATTTTTGCACTGTGGACACTTTTTGCGGTAGTATGCTGAAGAGATCTGTTTATGCTCATGGCTTCCAACCTGTAGGACACAGGCATGCTGGGTCAGATTTCTGAAAAAGCCACATGGGCCATGGCCTAGGGTAGCTGCAGCCCATAAGGGGTGGCTGGACATGGAACCCCTTTCCATATGAAAGAGGAGGCTGCAAGTGGAATACGGAGCCTACAAATGGGTAATAACACATGGCAGCTCAGAATTGCTGCCCAATGATGCTCTACATGACAGAGTATGCTGTACATGGATGTTACAAAAAGAAAAGTGGGCTTCACAGCTAGGGGTAGTGGTGGGCAGAAATTACGCCTATGCGTAATCACGCATCGTAATTCTCAATTCCGCATTGTAACCGTAACGCGAGATTTGCTTTTCAGGCATAAAAAAAAAAAAAATTGCACGTAAACATATTCGCTAACCATCATTACGCATGTCAGCATCATTTACGTCTAATTTTGGGTGCAAACGTTTTTCCGCATACAAACTGATTTGTCGCACTGAATATTAGCCGAGCATCTGCACTGGCTGATGAACGCAATTTTTTTCTCCGCATACAAAACGCATTTTTCGCATTGAACATTTAAATAATAGCCATGAATGTGTAGTACACTGGGGAATAGATGCAAATATTTGTACGCACTGAACGTGAATTAAGCATAATTGCGTAATTACAGATGCAATTACAATTCACAAAAGTAGTATGCTTTACGCAATGTAATCACAATTACACAATGTGCAATTGCAAAAAAATTGCACAAAATGTTGCGTAATCGTAATTGGCCCATTAAAGGGAACCAGAGACGACGCACCCTTGTGTATTTTACCATATATATCAGTAAGAACATTAGAGAAAACACTTACCATGCTCTTTGTTTCATCCTCACTGCTAAAAGTGTCCGTTATCAGCTGTGATAAGAATCCCGGACTGAGCATTCAGTCTGGCTTTGCAGGGAATAATTATAGCTGAGTCATTATAGCAGAGCCACAAGGGGGCAGGCTTGGGCTTGAAAAGACACCAGAGAAGACAGACTCAGCTATAATCTTTCCGTAGCAAAGCTAGACTGAATGCTCAGTCGGGATTCTTATCAGAGGTGATAACAGTCAGATTAAACAGAGAACAATGAAACAAAGAGCAGATTAGGTGTTTACTGTCATGTTCCCACTGATGTATAAGGTAAAATACAAGAGGGTGCTTCATCTCTAGTTCTATTTAAGAGCACTACTATCTGGGGGGTGTTTCTGCTGGTTACAGTGGTCATCTATAGGGATGCCAGAAAGGAGGTGGGCAGACAACATCAGAGTAAAGTTGCCCATTCAGTACTCAAATTTTCCATCGAGAGATTAAGCAATCAACTTTATTTGATCAAAAACAGTGTGGTCAATCCAAAGTTATTTGACTAGTGGCCCCCACACGGCAAGCTAGATCCTGGCAATCCTCCTTCCCTAACGATCTGAACGATGTTGTGCCTCCATGCTCTGAAACCAAAAATTGTTTGTGTTGCTCCAGATCATGTGAACGTTATCAGTTTTCCTTTATGATTGACCTATTTTATCCATCCTGCTTGATCGAGTAAATGTGTCAATTCGGGCTGATTTTGGTCAATTTCCATCAAATGAGCAGAATGGAACATAATCGATTCTCTATCCGATAAAATTATCAAATCAAATAGCAAATCCAGTGATATACCTTGAGACTTGGAAGCATGTATCATTACTTTATACTGTACTTCCAGTAGAAAATATCAGTTCACAATCCGCTCACTAACATCTTATGTAGACTGAGAGGCGAATCTGGGTAAGATAGAGCCTATGGAAAACGTTGAAATTGCACCCCTGCCCCCCCCTCAGTCAGAGCCCCCTTCCCCTCTAACAACAGCCTCCTGTCTCGTGTACATGCGTTATGGTTGCCTGTGCTCTTGGGCTCCACATATTGCTGAAGTTACTCCTTTGGAAATATCTAATAATCCGATATCTCTTCTTATTCCCTCTCTGTCCTTTTTTCTAATACTAAGGCAAGTGTGCCCTATATATTTATTAAGTAGCCATGTCCCCTAGATTACAGAGTTAATCTGATCTGAAGCCTGAGTGAAGGGGGGCAGGCATGGCGGCGCAGCACAGGAGCAGGCATGGCGGCGCAGCACAGGAGCAGGCATGGCGGCGCAGCACAGGAGCAGGCATGGCGGCGCAGCACAGGAGCAGGCATGGCGGCGCAGCACAGGAGCAGGCATGGCGGCACAGCACAGGAGCAGGCATGGCGGCGCAGCACAGGAGCAGGCATGGCGGCGCAGCACAGGAGCAGGCATGGCGGCGCAGCACAGGAGCAGGCATGGCGGCACAGCACAGGAGCAGGCATGGCGGCGCAGCACAGGAGCAGGCATGGCCGCGCAGCACAGGAGCAGGTATGGCGCAGCACAGGAGCAGGCATGGCAGCATAGCACAGGAGCAGGCATAGCGGCGCAGCACAGGAGCAGGCATTGCGGCGCAGCACAGGAGCAGCCATGGTGGTGCAGCACAGGAGCAGGCATGGCCGCGCAGCACAGGAGCAGGTATGGCGCAGCACAGGAGCAGGCATGGCAGCATAGCACAGGAGCAGGCATAGCGGCGCAGCACAGGAGCAGGCATGGCCGCGTAGGACAGGAGCAGGCATGGCGGCGCAGCACAGGAGCAGGCATGGCGGCGCAGCACAGGAGCAGGCATGGCCGCGCAGGACAGGAGCAGGCATGGCGGCGCAGCACAGGAGCAGGCATGGCGCAGCACAGGAGCAGGCATGGCGGCATAGCACAGGAGCAGGCATGGCGGCGCAGCACAGGAACAGGCATGATGGCGCAGCACAGGAACAAGCATGGCGCAGCACAGGAGCAGGCATGGCGGCGTAGCACAGGAGCAGGTATGGCGCAGCACAGGAGCAGGCATGGCAGCATAGCACAGGAGTAGGCATAGTGGCGCAGCACAGGAGCAGGCATGGCGGCGCAGCACAGGAGCAGGCATGGCCGCGCAGGACAGGAGCAGGCATAGCGGCACAGCACAGGAGCAGGCATGGCAGCATAGCACAGGAGCAGGCATAGCGGCGCAGCACAGGAGCAGGCATGGTGGCGCAGCACAGGAGCAGGCATGGCCGCGCAGGACAGGAGCAGGCATAGCGGCGCAGCACAGGAGCAGGCATGGCGGCGCAGCACAGGAGCAGGCATGGCCGCGCAGGACAGGAGCAGGCATGGCGGCGCAGCACAGGAGCAGGCATGGCGCAGCACAGGAGCAGGCATGGCGGCATAGCACAGGAGCAGGCATGGCGGTGCAGCACAGGAACAGGGATGGTGGCGCAGCACAGGAACAAGCATGGCGCAGCACAGGAGCAGGCATGGCGGCGTAGCACAGGAGCAGGCATGGCGGCGCAGTACAGGAGCAGGCATGGCGGCGCAGCAGCACAAGAGCAGGCATGGTGCCTATGGTGCTGTAACCCTCATGGCACGAGCTATGCCTGTACCCCCCTAGATAGGCCACTGTGTAGACATCTCTACAGAGCAAATTATACTGAATGGTTTAACTTATACTGAGCATGGGATGTTTGGTGGTAACCAGTTACACTTTGATATGGTTTAGTGCCAATTTGCCTGCATTTGAGTAGGACCTATGCCTTACCTGTCCCATGTAATCTGTGAAGAACAGCATGTTGGAAAGGAATGCAGTCCAGCCGATAAGATGGCTCACACACAGATAACGGTAGTGAGATGGCATGGTTAGTAACGCATGAATCAGGGATTTAAGAGTCATTCGTTTCTGAACCTGAAATATAAAAATAACAATTATTAAATAAATCATAGGGCTAGATTTCCTTTCCCTATCTTCTGCACATATGAGTGAGTGTATACTACCACCACTGCTAGCACAGATGCAGAGCCTGCAGAGAAGCTGTGCTAGTAATTTCCTGTCTTGCAGTGTCTTGTAACCAGTGATGTCACTTCCTGCAGAAGAAGGGACTTCCTACTAATCAATCAGAGCGTTTCTTAGAGATGCAGCAATCCACAGCACAGCTCTGATGTAGTGTTGGGCGAACATCTAGATGTTCGGGTTCGGGCCGAACAGGCCGAACATGGCCGCGATGTTCGGGTGTTCGACCCGAACTCCGAACATAATGGAAGTCAATGGGGACCCGAACTTTTGTGCTTTGTAAAGCCTCCTTACATGCTACATACCCCAAATTTACAGGGTATGTGCACCTTGGGAGTGGGTACAAGAGGGAAAAAAAAATTAGCAAAAAGAGCTTATAGTTTTTGAGAAAATCGATTTTAAAGTTTCAAAGGGAAAACTGTCTTTTAAATGCGGGAAATGTCTGTTTTCTTTGCACAGGTAACATGCTTTTTGTCGGCATGCAGTCATAAATGTAATACATATAAGAGGTTCCAGGAAAAGGGACCGGTAACGCTAACCCAGCAGCAGCACACGTGATGGAACAAGAGGAGGGTGGCGCAGGAGGAGAAGGCCACGCTTTGAGACACAACAACCCAGGCCTTGCATGAGGACAAGAAGCGTGCGGATAGCAATTTGCATTTTGTCGCCATGCAGTCATAAATGTAATACAGATGAGAGGTTCAATAAACAGGGACCGGAAACGCTAACCCATCACAGATGTTCATTGTTCATGTTACTTGGTTGGGGTCCGGGAGTGTTGCGTAGTCGTTTCCAATCCAGGATTGATTCATTTTAATTTGAGTCAGACGGTCTGCATTTTCTGTGGAGAGGTGGATACGCCGCCGATCTGTGACGATGCCTCCGGCAGCACTGAAACAGCGTTCCGACATAACGCTGGCTGCCGGGCAAGCCAGCACCTCTATTGCGTACATTGCCAGTTTGTGCCAGGTGTCTAGCTTCGATACCCAATAGTTGAAGGGTGCAGATGGATTGTTCAACACAGCTACGCCATCTGACATGTAGTCCTTGACCATCTTCTCCAGGCGATCGGTGTTGGAGGTGGATCTGCACGCTTGCTGTTCTGTGTGCTGCTGCATGGGTGTCAGAAAATTTTCCCACTCCAAGGACACTGCCAATACCATTCCCTTTTGGGCACTAGCTGCGGCTTGTGTTGTTTGCTGCCCTCCTGGTCGTCCTGGGTTTGCGGAAGTCAGTCTGTCGGCGTACAACTGGCTAGAGGAGGGGGAGGATGTCAATCTCCTCTCTAAAGTCTCCACAAGGGCCTGCTGGTATTCTTCCATTTTGACCTGTCTGGCTCTTTCTTCAAGCAGTTTTGGAACATTGTGTTTGTACCGTGGATCCAGAAGGGTATAAACCCAGTAATTGGTGTTGTCCAGAATGCGCACAATGCGTGGGTCGCGTTCAATGCAGTCCAAGGCCGAAGAGGTCATAGCCTAGGGTCACAAAACCTGTTTATTGGGCAATTTCAATGGTGGCGAGTCTGACGTACATAAATCGCAGCAATGGCCGTTAGCAACGTCTGAATCTCACGAAATGTCTCATGCAGGTAGAAGACATATTGTTAGACTTGGGCTCCAAAGATGGGTTCCCTACATCTCTGCAAACCAGAGTTACAGGGCTCCAAATTTGGTAAAATCCCCCATAGGCTTTCATTGGGCCTCCTATTTACAGTTCCAAAATCTCACATCTTTTCAAAGGGCAATTACTCAGCAGTGGCAAATTTTCTAGCATTGTAGGGACCCTTAGGGGGAACATGACTGGTGAGTTTCGGGCCCCTAGGCCAAAGAGGTCATAGCCTAGGGTCACAAAAACCTGTTTATTGGGGCTATTTCAATGGTAGTGATGGTGACGTACATAAATCGCAGCAATGGCCGTTAGCAAAGTCTGAATCTCACGAAATGTCTCATGCAGGTAGAAGACATATTGTTAGACTTGGATTCCAAAGATGGGGTCCCTACATCTCTGCAAACCAGAGTTACAGGGGTCCAAAATTGGTAAAATCCCCCATAGGATTTCATTGGCTCCCTATTTCACTTTCCAAAATCTCACATCTTTTCGAAGGGCAATGGCTCAGCAGTACCAAATTTTCTAGCATTGTAGGGACCCTTAGGGGGAACATGACTGGTGAGTTTCGGGCCCCTAGGCCGAAGAGGTCATAGCCTAGGGTCACAAAAACCTGTTTATTGGGGCTATTTCAATGGTAGTGATTGTGGCGTACATAAATCGCAGCAATGGCCGTTAGCAAAGTCTGAATCTCACGAAATGTCTCATGCAGGTAGAAGACATATTGTTAGACTTGGATTCCAAAGATGGGGTCCCTACATCTCTGCAAACCAGAGTTACAGGGGTCCAAAATTGGTAAAATCCCCCATAGGCTTTCATTGGGCCTCCTATTTACCGTTCCAAAATCTCACACCATTTCAAAGGGCAATGGCTCAGCAGTGGCAAAACTCACCAGTCATGATCCCCCTAAGGGTCCCTACAATGCTAGAAAATTTGGTACTGCTGAGCCATTGCCCTTTGAAAAGATGTGAGATTTTGGAAAGTGAAATAGGGAGCCAATGAAATCCTATGGGGGATTTTACCAATTTTGGACCCCTGTAACTCTGGTTTGCAGAGATGTAGGGACCCCATCTTTGGAATCCAAGTCTAACAATATGTCTTCTACCTGCATGAGACATTTCGTGAGATTCAGACTTTGCTAACGGCCATTGCTGCGATTTATGTACGTCACCATCACTACCATTGAAATAGCCCCAATAAACAGGTTTTTGTGACCCTAGGCTATGACCTCTTCGGCCTAGGGGCCCGAAACTCACCAGTCATGTTCCCCCTAAGGGTCCCTACAATACTAGAAGATTTGGTACTGCTGAGCCATTGCCCTTTGAAAAGATGTGAGATTTTGGAAAGTGAAATAGGGAGCCAATGAAATCCTATGGGGGATTTTACCAATTTTGGACCCCTGTAACTCTGGTTTGCAGAGATGTAGGGACCCCATCTTTGGAATCCAAGTCTAACAATATGTCTTCTACCTGCATGAGACATTTCGTGAGATTCAGACTTTGCTAACGGCCATTGCTGCGATTTATGTACGTCACCATCGCTACCATTGAAATAGCCCCAATAAACAGGTTTTTGTGACCCTAGGCTATGACCTCTTCGGCCTAGGGGCCCGAAACTCACCAGTCATGTTCCCCCTAAGGGTCCCTACAATGCTAGAAAATTTGCCACTGCTGAGTAATTGCCCTTTGAAAAGATGTGAGATTTTGGAACTGTAAATAGGAGGCCCAATGAAAGCCTATGGGGGATTTTACCAAATTTGGAGCCCTGTAACTCTGGTTTGCAGAGATGTAGGGAACCCATCTTTGGAGCCCAAGTCTAACTATATGTCTTCTACCTGCATGAGACATTTCGTGAGATTCAGACGTTGCTAACGGCCATTGCTGCGATTTATGTACGTCAGACTCGCCACCATTGAAATTGCCCAATAAACAGGTTTTGTGACCCTAGGCTATGACCTCTTCGGCCTAGGACTGCATTGAACAAGACCCACGCATTGTGCGCATTCTGGACAACACCAATTACTGGGTTTATACCCTTCTGGATCCACGGTACAAACACAATGTTCCAAAACTGCTTGAAGAAAGAGCCAGACAGGTCAAAATGGAAGAATACCAGCAGGCCCTTGTGGAGACTTTAGAGAGGAGATTGACATCCTCCCCCTCCTCTAGCCAGTTGTACGCCGACAGACTGACTTCCGCAAACCCAGGACGACCAGGAGGGCAGCAAACAACACAAGCCGCAGCTAGTGCCCAAAAGGGAATGGTATTGGCAGTGTCCTTGGAGTGGGAAAATTTTCTGACACCCATGCAGCAGCACACAGAACAGCAAGCGTGCAGATCCACCTCCAACACCGATCGCCTGGAGAAGATGGTCAAGGACTACATGTCAGATGGCGTAGCTGTGTTGAACAATCCATCTGCACCCTTCAACTATTGGGTATCGAAGCTAGACACCTGGCACAAACTGGCAATGTACGCAATAGAGGTGCTGGCTTGCCCGGCAGCCAGCGTTATGTCGGAACGCTGTTTCAGTGCTGCCGGAGGCATCGTCACAGATCGGCGGCGTATCCGCCTCTCCACAGAAAATGCAGACCGTCTGACTCAAATTAAAATGAATCAATCCTGGATTGGAAACGACTACGCAACACTCCCGGACCCCAACCAAGTAACATGAACAATGAACATCTGTGATGGGTTAGCGTTTCCGGTCCCTGTTTATTGAACCTCTCATCTGTATTACATTTATGACTGCATGGTGACAAAATGCAAATTGCTATCCGCACGCTTCTTGTCCTCATGCAAGGCCTGGGTTGTTGTGTCTCAAAGCGTGGCCTTCTCCTCCTGCGCCACCCTCCTCTTGTTCCATCACGTGTGCTGCTGCTGGGTTAGCGTTACCGGTCCCTTTTCCTGGAACCTCTTATATGTATTACATTTATGACTGCATGCCGACAAAAAGCATGTTACCTGTGCAAAGAAAACAGACATTTCCCGCATTTAAAAGACAGTTTTCCCTTTGAAACTTTAAAATCGATTTTCTCAAAAACTATAAGCTCTTTTTGCTAAATTTTTTTTTCCTCTTGTACCCACTCCCAAGGTGCACATACCCTGTAAATTTGGGGTATGTAGCATGTAAGGAGGCTTTACAAAGCACGAAAGTTCGGGTCCCCATTGACTTCCATTATGTTCGGAGTTCGGCCATGTTCGGCCCGAACCCGAACATCTAGATGTTCGCCCAACACTACACGTGACCCGTTCGGCCAATCACATGCGCTCTTAGTTCGGCCATATGGCCGAACAGTTTGGCCGAACACCATCAGGTGTTCGGCCGAACCCGAACATCACCCGAACAGGGTGATGTTCTGCAGAACCCGAACAGTGGCGAACACTGTTCGCCCAACACTACTCTGATGCAAGCTCTGCTTCCGTTACTGTTTTCCCCAGCCTGTTCACTACACAGTTCCTGCACCTCCCACCTTGAGCTTCACCACAATTTATGTCCAAGTGCCTGGTGGTCCTAGGGACACGGAACACAAACATTATACAGTGAACAGGTTAAAGGTCACCTGAAACTAGAGTGATATTCCCTTTTAAACAATCCCAGTTGCCCAGCAGTTCTGCTGATCTTTCATGCATCAGTAGTATCTGAATCATACACCCGGAACAAGCATGTAGCTAATCTTGTCATATTTTTGTCGGAAATGTCTGATCTGAATGCTTGTTCACAGTCTATGGTTAAAAGCATTAGGAGGCAGATGATCAGCAGAACAGCCAGGCAACTGGTATTTTTCAAAAGGAAATAAATAATGGCAGCCTCCATATTCTCACTTAAAGGAATGATCCGCGGTACAAAAAAAAAAAAGTTCCACTTACCTGGGACTTCCTCCAGCCCGGGGCAGCCCTCCTGTGCCCCCGCCGCAGCTCCGGTGGTTCCCGGTCCTCTTCTCCAAATGTGCCCTACAAATGTGCAGAGCTACTGGGCCTGCGCAGTAGCGTCCAGATGACGTCGGCAGGACCACGTGACCCCCGCGGTGGAACGCAGCAGAGGCCGACCCGGAACCCAACCTGGCGAGGTCGGCTCCGCCGGCGAAGAGGACCGGGAACCACCGGAGCTGCGGCGGGGGCACAGGACGGCTGCCCCAGGCTGGAGGAAGCCCCAGGTAAGTGGAACTTTTTTTTTTATTTTCTGCGGATCATTCCTTTAAGTTGTTGTTTAAAGCAGCAGGGCCATCCATATTATCCCAGGAAACACGCACAGTAGATAACTTACACAACATATGTATTTTACTGTCCATGTTTTCATTTCAGTACATTTTATATAGTAAATAAAGAGACAATGGTTTCCGGCATTTTCCATCTTTACTGCCTCTGACTGATGCCAATCCTGAGGTCATTTCCTCCTTTACTGTTTTTTTTTACTCCTAGAAACTGAACTGCCATATCTAGCTTGCTTTGTAAACACATGAGAGCACAGCATAGATCGTATTTCATCAGTTTCTGCAGAGGGATGAGGTGCATTCTCCTTCTCAGCCTCATGTCACACTTAACTGCTCTCAGCCAATCAGTAAGGAGCAGGAATGTGGGAGGGGCGATGACAAGCTTCCTTCTCCTGGACAATGTTCCAAACAGAGCCAGGCTGACTAAGATACAATTTATTACAACAGAAACATTTATGATCATACTGAAATGGGCCAGGTTGTAGACTGCATATAAACACAGTGCAGTGGGTAAAGGGGATTTTATTTTATGGCTGACAATCCCACTTTAAGGATCAACCCACCGCGCCCACCTCCACATGTGCCCCATAACGGCTACTTATGGCTACTGCTACACTTGTGCAATTTCCCCTTTACCCCAACATGCACAGAGATATAGGCAGCGCTAGCAGTGGTGGGAGTCTTTATACTGGAGACAATACATCTATTTATAGTATGGACTACATACTTCTGTAGCTGTGCATTCATCAGCATTATGAATCAGCATTGTAGAATAACTTATTTCAGCTAAATGCTCCCCTTTCTTTCACGCAGTAGTACACCGCTTGCCATTTTTGTTCTGTTCTCAGCAGTCTGAACAGCAATATACAGTAATTGTTACTTGAAGGAATACACATTTTTCCATATTGAAAGCATTTCTTTTGATGCCTCGACAAGAACAACAAAAAAAGGCTGCTGATGCAAACCTATTACAATACTAAAAGCCTGGGGGAAGACAAAACAATCGGACTACTTTCCTTTCCCTCCACAGTGAAAACTATGGTGTGCTTTCAATGGCTACATATCAGGCAATCAGTAAAAAATAATGTAGGATTTGGTTTTTTTTGCAGAGGACTGGAAAACCTGGGATTTTACAGAAAGTGGAAAAAAGCACAGAAGGGTTAGGTGGCCAAGAGGGGGTGATCTTAAGGCTTTGTTCACATAGCAAACGCGGACGGCCGTGCGTTCGGAACGCAACGCATACGAACGCACGCCATCCGCATTTGTATGCGTTGCGTGGCTGATCCCATTCACTGAAAATGAATAGGACAGCCGCGCTTTTGGGAAAAAAATGCGTGCAGCATGCACAGGTCCGGAATGCATGCAGTGTGAACACCTCAAAGATTATCTAAAAGATTATTTACAGCATGTGTTTACTTAAAGAGAACCCGAGGTGGGTTTAAAGAATGTTATCTGCATACAGAGGCTGGATCTGCCTATACAGCCCAGCCTCTGTTGCTATCCCAAACCCCACTAAGGTCCCCCTGCACTCTGCAATCCCTCATAAATCACAGCCGTGCTGTGAGGCTGTGTTTACATCTGTAGTGTCAGTCTCAGCTGCTCCCCACCTCCTGCATAGCTCCGGTCCCTGCCCCCGTCCCTTCCCTCCAATCAGCAGGGAGGGAAGGGATGCAGGCGGGGACTGGAGTTCTGCAGGAGGCGGGGAGAGCAGCAGACTGACACTATAGAGATAAACACAGCCAGCTCTGACAAGCTGTTTGTCAGCAGCGTGGCTGTGATTTATGGAGGGATTGCAGAGTGCAGGGGGACCTTAGGGGGGTTTGGGATAGCAACAGAGGCTGGGTTGTATAGGCAGATCCAGCCTCTGTATGCAGATAATATTCTTCAAACCCACCTCGGGTTCTCTTTAAAGGGATACTTAAGTACAGCAGGAGCTGTAATCGGAATTATTTGTGGTTAACATGGCATAGACAGAGTATAAGACAGACGCACAGCACGTACAATTTAAAAAATGCAGTTATCAGTTCAATATTGTCCATTTCACTGTGGTGCAAAAACCGCCCAGTAAATAATAACAATAATAATAATAATAATGATGGTAATAATAATAAGGATGCAGGTAGTAGCCCTGAGTATATCCGGATAGGCCAGGCAGGCCGCAGCGGGGAATGGGTCATTCGACCCAGCTAGAGCGCGATGGTATGCGGGCCTGACAGGGGGAGGTTGGAGTTCAGTAGCCGAACAGCTTGGGGGAAGAAGGTGTTCTTCTGCCTGGTGGTTTTGGATGGTATAGTCCTGTAGCGACGGCCCAGCGGGAGGAGCTTGAAGTAGTGGCTGCCTGGGTGAGAGGGGTCACGGGAGAGCATGGTGGCCCTCTTCTTCATCCTGGCGGAGTGGAGGAGATCGAGAGGTGGAAGAGGAGATCAGATGATCTTCTCCGCGTCCTTTATGACTCTCTGAAGTTTGTGTTTGTCGCTAGCCGTTGCGCCAGCATACCAGACAATGACTGAGGAGCAGAGGATGGATTCTATGGTGGAAGTATAGAAGCTGGTCAGCAGCCCCCTGGGCATGCCAAATCTCTTCAGTTGGCGCAGGAAGAACAGCCTCTGCTGAGATTTCTTCTGTATTTTGGTGGTGTTTTGCTCCCACTTCAGCTTGTTAGTGAGAGTTGTGCCGAGGAACCGAACAGATGTCACCTTAGATACTTCTGTACCCCCAATGAGGACAGGTGGGAGGGGGGTAGGGTTCCGCCTGAAATCTACCACTAGTTCAATGGCCTTTGCTGCGTTGAGGACTAGGTTGTTGTCTTTGCACCAGTTGCATATTCTCACCTGGGGCTTCCCTCAGCCCCCTGCAGCTGATCGGTGCCCTCGCAGCCCCGCTCCGATGCTCCTGGACCTGCCGGCAAAGATGTCCGGTTTCGCCGTCACCGGCCAACAGGCATGGGAACGCGAGTGATTCTTCGCGTTCCCAGCCACAATAGCAGCACCCCCTATGCTGCTATTGCGGCAAGAAGGCCACAATGGTAGTATAGGGGGTGCTATTGTGGCAGGGAGGTGAGGGAAGCCTCAGGTGAGTTAAACTCATTTTTTTACCTGACTTAAGGTTCCCTTTAATTGTATCAAGTGAGGAATGTAAACACTTCTCTGTGCAGACACTCGAGAACACAGAGAGGCACTCAGAAATCATTCCTGGTACATTACAATAGAAATACCGCCCGTCCCCCACGCTGCCCGCCTCTGTGCGCTTCCTCCAATCGGAATCGAAGCCGCGACCCAGGAAGTACTCCCCAGGTCGTGGCTTAGGTTCCGAATGGAGGAAGCTCACAGAGGCGGACAGCGAGGGGGACAGAGGCGGGGGAGTGCAGAATGAATGACAGGCTGCAGGTAAAAAGAAGGCTATCGACAAACAGTTTGTTGCTAGCCTGGCGCTTTTTTCAGGGGGGCACAGCTGACCTGGGTGGGGGGGTTTCTGGGGGGGGGGACTAGAGGCAGCAATACAGAGACACAGAGGCATGTCATTATGCACAGAACATGCCTCTGTGTCCGCTTAAGATTTAAATGACCTGCCTCAGGTTTTCTTTAAGGTTAGTTCTAGGTATTAAGAGTGAGGGTTAGGTTAGGCCATAGTAAAATATTTGGTAAAGTTACCGATAGTTTACTATAGTGGATAAAAGAATATATATCAGTAAAATGTCCAATATTCTATATTTGTGCCCATTTCTACATGCCGTGTTTTCATAGGTATGCCCCCCTTATGGTGGAGTGTGTTATGCAAATGGTATAAATAAGACCGACGAAAATGGTATTCTCAAACCCAGGTTGCGGACCAGCAACCAGCCAACCACTGTATATAAAGGGAACCTGAGATGACGATAATGGTTATATTTATATTTACCTGTCGCTTCCTCCAACCCATGTGGTGCACGAGCTCCCTCGTCGTCCTCTCTGGCCACTCCGTTGTCTTCCGCACATGCTCGGACGCGCATGCACCTCGTCGCGCTCCCAGCAGCCAGGGGCGTTCTGCGTCTGTGCAGTAGTACTGCGCTGGCACAGAACACTTCAGGGCACGGGGCGTGTGTGGCAGGGACATACAGTGGTGTGAAAAACTATTTGCCCCCTTCCTGATTTCTTATTCTTTTGCATGTTTGTCACACTTAAATGTTTCTGCTCATCAAAAACCATTAACTATTAGTCAAAGATAACATAATTGAACACAAAATGCAGTTTTAAATGATGTTTTTTGTATTTAGTGAGAAGAAAAAAAACTCCAAATCTACATGACCCTGTGTGAAAAAGTGATTGCACCCCTTGTTAAAAAATAACTTAACTGTGGTTTATCACACCTGAGTTCAATTTCTGTAGTCACCCCCAGGCCTGATTACTGCCACACCTGTTTCAATCAAGAAATCACTTAAATAGGAGCTATCTGACACAGAGAAGTAGACCAAAAGCACCTCAAAAGCTAGACATCATGCAAAGATCCAAAGAAATTCGGGAACAAATGAGAACAAAAGTACCGTAATTGAGATTTACCAGTCTGGTAAAGGTTATAAAGCCATTTCTAAAGCTTTGGGACTCCAGCGCACCACAGTGAGAGCCATTATCCACAAATGGCAAAAACATGGAACAGTGATGAACCTTCCCAGGAGTGGCCGGCCGACCAAAATTACCCCAAGAGCGCAGAAAAAAACTCATCCGAGAGGCCACAAAAGACCCCAGGACAACATCTAAAGAACTGCAGGCCTCACTTGCCTCAATTAAGGTCAGTGTTCACGACTCCACCATAAGAAAGAGACTGAGCAAAAACGGCCTGCATGGCAGATATCCAAGGCGCAAACCACTTTTAAGCAAAAAGAACATTAAGGCTCGTCTCAATTTTGCTAAAAAAAACATCTCAATGATTGCCAAGACTTTTGGGAAAATATCTTGTGGACCAACAAGACAAAAGTTGAACTTTTTGGAAGGTGCGTGTCCCGTTACATCTGGCGTAGAAGTAATACAGCATTTCAGCAAAAGAACATCATACCAACAGTAAAATTTGGTGGTGGTAGTGTGATGGTCTGGGGTTGTTTTGCTGCTTCAGGACCTGGAAGGCTTGCTGTGATAGATGGAACCATGAATTCTACTGTCTACCAAAAAATCCTGAAGGAGAATGTCCGGCCATCTGTTCGTCAACTCAAGCTGAAGCGATCTTGGGTGCTGCAGCAGGACAATGACCCAAAACACACCAGCAAATCCACCTCTGAATGGCTGAAGAAAAACAAAATGAAGACTTTGGAGTGGCCTAGTCAAAGTCCTGACCTGAATCCTATTGAGATGTTGTGGCATGACCTTAAAAAGGGGTTCATGCTAGAAAACCCTCAAATAAAGCTGAATTACAACACTTCTGCAAAGATGAGTGGGCCAAAATTCCCCCAGAGCGCTGTAAAAGACTCGTTGCAAGTTATCGCAAACGTTTGATTGCAGTTATTGCTGCTAAGGGTGGCCCAACCAGTTATTAGGTTCAGGGGGCAATTTCTTTTTCACACAGGGCCATGTAGGTTTGGAGTTTTTTTTCTCACTAAATGATAAAAACCATCATTTAAAACTGCATTTTGTGTTCAATTATGTTATCTTTGACTAATAGTTAAAGTTTTTTGACGAGCAGAAACATTTAAGTGTGACAAACATGCAAAAGAATAAGAAATCAGGAAGGGGGCAAATAGTTTTTCACACCACTGTACATGCACAAGACCACACGGCCAGATTACCGGGGGGGATAATTAGAAGTCAAGTCAATGGAGCAGCCGGAGAGGATGGAAATGGAGCTCAGGCACCTCAGGCTCACTTTAAAATTTGTGAGTGCACCTGAAGTATTACCATTCACCACTTCTAGTCAACAAAAGTTAGAATTGCTGAAGGAAGTCAAATCCAGTGGTGCAGCAATAAGGGTTGCAGAGTTAGCCACCGCATCGGGGCCCTTGGGCCAGAGGGGCCACGTAAGGCCCTCCCACAACTGCAGTATTAGCTCTTTACTGGTCCTGTGCTTGTAATAATCACTTCTATAGATGCTTTGAATAATGATAATTAAAAAGCTGCTCCCCATGCCCGTCTTGCACCTCTGACAGTGTGGTTGTCTTTGGCAGGTTATGTATAAATTGCTGGGGGGGGGGGGGGGGCATGTATAACTCACCCTGGGGCCCCTAGCTCCTAACCTACACCACTGGTCAAATCACAACAGTTCTACGGCAATAAGTTCTCAATCTCGGAATGAAGATCGCCGAGTTGGTAATCCTAAACTATTAAGAGAAGGGTATTTAACTAGAAGGGGCCATTCACACTTATTAGAATTACAGGCATCATGCAGAATTGTGATGTTGCGTTTGTTGCAAATCTAATGTATTTCAAAGGCATTGCATTTGTCCCACTATTTTTTTATGGTGGTGCCCCACTATAGGTAGTCTGGTATACAGTAGTTGGTGCCCCAGTATAGATAGTCTGGTATACAGTAGGTGGTGCCCCAGTATAGGTAGTCTGGTATACAGTAGGTGGTGCCCCAGTATAGGTAGACTGGAATACAGTAGTTGGTGCCCCAGTATAGGTAGTCTGGTATACAGTAGGTGGTGCCCCAGTATAGGTAGACTGGTATACAGTAGTTGGTGCCCCAGTATAGGTAGTCTGGTATACAGTAGGTGGTGCCCCACTATAGGTAGTCTGGTATACAGTAGTTGGTGCCCCAGTATAGGTAGTCTGGTATACAGTAGTTGGTGCCCCAGTATAGGTAGTCTGGTATACAGTAGGTGGTGCCCCAGTATAGGTAGACTGGTATACAGTAGGTGGTGCCCCAGTATAGGTAGCCTGGTATACAGTAGGTGGTGCCCCAGTATAGGTAGCCTGGTATACAGTAGGTGGTGCCCCAGTATAGGTAGTCTGGTATACAGTAGGTGGTGCCTCAGTATAGGTAGTCTGGTATACAGTAGGTGGTGCCCCAGTATAGGTAGCCTGGTATACAGTAGGTGGTGCCCCAGTATAGGTAGCCTGGTATACAGTAGGTGGTGCCCCAGTATAGGTAGTCTGGTATACAGTAGGTGGTGCCCCAGTATAGGTAGACTGGTATACAGTAGTTGGTGCCCCAGTATAGGTAGTCTGGTATACAGTAGGTGGTGCCCCAGTATAGGTAGACTGGTATACAGTAGTTGGTGCCCCAGTATAGGTAGTCTGGTATACAGTAGTTGGTGCCCCAGTATAGGTAGTCTGGTATACAGTAGGTGGTGCCCCAGTATAGGTAGACTGGTATACAGTAGTTGGTGCCCCAGTATAGGTAGTCTGGTATACAGTAGGTGGTGCCCCAGTATAGGTAGTCTGGTATACAGTAGTTGGTGCCCCAGCCCCCAGTATAGGTAGCCAGGTATGGATGGCGTCCCAACATATTTTGAAGTAAATAAGATACATTTTCATGTACAATTAATTTCACTGGTGGTATGTACGATACAAATATTTGTAATCCAAAAAACTGCATAATAAGCATGTGCAAAAACTTGAAATAGCAAAGGGGAAAAAGAGAAAATGGCAAAGGAAAAAAAAATCAAAAGAACAAAACCCCCAAAAATAAAAACACAAAACGGAGAGATCAGATGTGTGTTAAAATGTGGAAAATTGCTGGAGGAATTAGTATGGAGATGTGACCGCTGCCAGAATTCCAATGGTAAAGTCACAATTCAGAACTCCGCAAGATCCGTGCGCTAATCCCTAGTGAATAATACTCGCTTGGAGCGGAAGAATAAATGGGGAGTAGAAAGAGTAGAGAGAGTGACATCAAGACAAGGCAAAGAATATTTATATCGCGCTTTTCTTCTTTCTTCACTAGGGCAGTAGGCAGTAGCAGTGTTAGGGAGTCTTGCCCAAGGTCTCCTCACTGAGTAGGTGCTGGCTTACTGAACGCGAAGAGCTGAAATTTGAACCTTAAACTGGAACTGAACTCTTGCACAGGACAGAAGGAAAAGGGAGATAAATGCACCCTGTATGTATTCAGAGAGTTTGGCCAGCCTCATTCTCACTGATCTGTGTCACATCTCAAGTTGTAATTGGATCTCTCCCGTGTGTCAGGTGACTGCCATGGCAGATCAGCTCATGGGAAAGCACAGGATGTTAACAATATGTCTGCTTCCATGAAACCAAAAGTATACACATTGTAGATTTATTGCCGGATTTCTATCAGCTGTAACATGGAAATGTTTTTGTTTAAAGGTTATGAATGATGCTGTTGCATATCTTATAGAGCAGAGAGGAAGTTCTGAGTACAGGTCCACTTTAAAGTGAACCTTAAGTCAAATAAAAAAAACGAGTTTTACTCACCTGGGGCTTCCCTCAGCCCCCTGCAGCTGATCGGTGCCCACGTAGAGTCGCTCCGATCCTCCTGTCCAGGCTGGAAACGCGAGTGATTCTTCACGTTCCCAGCCACAATAGCGCCCTCTATGCTGCTATTGCAGCCTTCCTTGTCACAAAAGCAGTATAAGGGGGTGCTATTGTGGCTGGGAACGCGGAGAATCACTCGCGTTCCCAGCCTGTCGGCGGCTGTCGCCGAAACAGGAAGTAGCCGCCGGCGGGGACAGGAGGATCGGAGCGAGGGCACCGATCAGCTGCAGATGGCTGAGGGAAGCCCCAGGTGAGTAAAACTCATTTTTTTATTTGACTTAAGTGTCACTTTAACCAGTACATCCCTGGGGTTTGAAACGCCCCTGAATCGTCTGAATTTATTTTACATCTGTTTGTTTCATTAAATCAGCTAAGCTTATATTTCCATTCTGTTATCATAAACATCATTTATCATTTATAATGTATTTGCAATCATTATTTATCCATTGTGTCATGGGAAAGACTTGAACTGAATTTAAAATAGCGCGTCAGATCGGTATGTTATAAACAGATCTACAAGTGCTTCCGCAAGTCCCGATCTCTGTGTCACACAAACCCAGGAAGGTCCCTTTGTGGGACAACAGCTGAGAAGATACGGTCGCAAGATTTAAAGCGGACCTGAGATGAAATACTAACTAGAACAAGTAGCTGGTCTATATATCTTATCTAAAGTTTAGATAGTTTACACAGCAAATCTGGCTGCATACAGCTTCAACAGTTCATAATGGTGTATTCCTGTGAAACAATGAGAGCGGCCATGTTCTGTTTGTCATCATTACACAGGTAATCCGCAACTGCATCTCCACCCCTCAGCCTGTGAAATATTCACCCCCCCTCCCCTCTGCCTCTGAAATCTCTGGCTAGTAACCTCCTCCTTCTCCTGCCCAGACAGAGCTCCCATAAGCCCTTCCTACATGGGTCTGAGTGCCTTGGCGTTTTGGAGCTTTGCGCATGTCACCACAACACCCAGCATGCCCCATAGAGGCACCACAGCACCCAGTATGCCCCACAGAGGCACCACAGTACCCAGCATGGCACCACAGCACGCAGCGTGGCACCACACAACACCCAACATGCATTTGTTTTTATATTAATGGAGAGGGGAGCTTCATTCAATATTTTGCTGGGCAGGCCTACTTAGACCACTGTTACATTCACGTAAATTTAGCTCCACCCATAACCACACCCATATTCAGGTGCATGGCCACACCCATTTTTGATTGGTGTGACCAAAAGTGCCCCGGATTTCTTAGGATCCTAGCAACACCCCTGGTGCAAGGTAATGACCATGTCTTCCTATGGCACAAGTGGGCGATATTACCATTTAACAGTGTGCTGACCAGGAAGCGGTTATGGGGTAATGACCATTTTTAAAATGGAGGATGGAGAATTCCATTGATCACAGTGGACAAATGGGACGCAGGAGAGAGAAAGAGCTTGCAGGTATTGACAGTATGGATGGGAAGGCCATGCTTTTAAAGGGATACTGTAGGGGGGTCAGGGGAAAATGAGTTGAACTTACCCAGGGCTTCTAACGGTCCCCCGCAGACATCCTGTGTTGGCGCAGCCACTCACCGATGCTCCGGCCCCGCCTCCAGTTCACTTCTGGAATTTCAGACTTTAAAGTCAGAAAACCACTGCGCCTGCGTTGCCGTGTCCTCGATCCCGCTGATGTCACCAGGAGCGTACTGCGCAGGCCCAGTATGGTCTGTGTCTACGCAGTACACTCCTGGTGACATCAGCGGGAGCGAGGACACAGCAACGCAGGCGCAGTGGTTTTCTGATTTTAAAGTCTGAAATTCCAGAAGTGAACTGGAGGCGGGGCCGGAGCATCGGTGAGTGGCTGCGCGGGCACAGGATGTCTGCGGGGGACCATTAGAAGCCCCGGGTAAGTTCAGCTCATTTTCCCCCGACCCCCCTACAGTATCCCTTTAAATACATGTTGCCAATGTGCATAAACAGACCAATATGGCAAATCATGACAGGAGGAGATGGAAAGGCTCCATGCATTTGGACAAGGAAAAAAAAGTAAGGATATGCACTGTTACTTAAATATATTGTCACCCTAGAACAGGGGTTCTCAAACTGGGTGCCGCGGCATGCATCCCCATCCTTTATGTAATACCATCAGGTAATGCAACCGCACATTGATACACAATGTGGCTGCATTACCTGCTAGTTAACCTTTAGTCCCCGCATCCATGGTTGAAGTTGAACATGAGAGGAATCATGGTGCCTAATAAGCATCACTAGCTACTTGGAGTACTTGGAGTGAGTCGTTGCCTGATAAGGGTCATAACAGCATTTCTGTAGTTGAATTTGCCGAGGGGTGCCTTGAGAAAATTTCAAAGCCATCAAGGGTGCCCTCACCCAAAAAAGTTTGGTAACCACTGCCCCAGAAAATTAGCGAAAAAAAAAGTAAAATGGTCAAGTCCAAAAATTACGTGCATGTATATACATCTGCAGTGGCCCAACATCTCCATGCATATGCATATGGCAAAGGACCGCCATTAGGGCTTGTTCACACTATGAGTGCTTTTCGATTTTGAAAAGCGCTGGAGATTTTTAAAAGTGCTTTGAAAGCACTTGACCAGTGTTTCTCAATGTGAGTGTTCTCACATGAGCAATGAGCTTTCTTTCCAATCGCAAACACGGATCCTGCACCATTTCCTTAGCGTTACCGATTTTTCCTATACCTTGCATTGAAACACAAAGAGTTTGGAAAAGCAATTTTCTGAGCGGTTTTTTTTTTTTTTCAGAAAGTAAATTATAGCTATTAATTTCCAGGTTAAAAGAGTTCACTTCCTGTTTGCAGCCAAGAAGAAAAGTTCAAATTGCCTAACAAAAAAGCACCCAGAAAGCGCTAGGAAAAGTGCTTACACACACAAAAGTGCTTACACAGCTAACTTTAAATAACCCTAAGTACCCCCTTCTGAACACCTAACCTTAACCAATTCCCCACTCACCTAACCTTAAAGAGACACTAAAGCGGAAAAAATTATGATATTATGATTTGAATGTGTAGTACAGCTAAGAACATTAAGATCAGATACATCAGTCTAATTGTTTCCAGTACAGGAAGAGTTAAGGAACTCCAGTTATTTCTATGCAAAAAAGCCATTGATCTCTACGACTTTCAAAGTCATGGAGAGTGCTGTCTTCTGACTTTTATTATCTCAACTGTTCCTGAACTATTTACCTTTTCTCTGCCAGAGGAGAGGTCATTAGTTCACAGACTGCTCTGAAAGAATCATTTTGAATGCTGAGTGTTGTGTAATCTGCACATATTATAGAATTATGCAATGTTAGAAAAACACTATATATACCTGAAAATAAAAATATGAGAATATTTTCTTTGCTGCTAATCTTCTAGTAATTATTCATAGTACACAACCAATTCACAATATCATATTTTTTTTCACTTCAGTGTCTCTTTAACCGACAAACTTCCCTCGCTGCCAATCGCCTGCAAAATGAATTTTGGGTGCCACCACAGGCAATAGTATTGGCAATAGTATGAAATTTGGCTGCCTGCAATGCTTAATATGCTAAAATACAGCTTTAGTTGTAGCCGTATTAAAACTCATTTTGCAATGTGAGCGGCCCCGGCATCCGCTATTTAACAAAATTCACACTATGACCGATATTCATAAAGGTGCCTATGGCAGCGGCCAAACTTTTGCCATTATCTACTACTATCTTTCGGTAAAGATGAAAAACAAAAGCTCACTCTATTCATAATAAAAAAGAAAAAAAATCTTTGCATTGGGGATCCCCAGAGCAACAAAAACTCATTAACCCATTCAGGTTCCGTCGTTTTCACGTGAGAAATGTTCACCTCCCATTCATTAGCCTATAACTTTATCACTACTTATCACAATGCACTGATCTATATCTTGTTTTTTCCGCCACCAATTAGGCTTTCTTTGGGGGGTACATTTTGCTAAGAGCCACTTTACTGTAAATGCATTTTAACAGGAAGAATAAGAAAAAAATTGAAAAATTCATTATTTCTCAGTTTTCAGCCATTATAGTTTTAAAATAATACATGCCTCCATAATTAAAACTCGCGTATTGTATTTGTCCATATGTCCCGGTTATTACACCGTTAAAATTATGTCCCTATCACAATGTATGGCGACAATATTTTATTTGGAAATAAAGGTGCATTTTTTCCATTTTGCATCTATCACTATTTACAAGTTTAAAATAAAAAAAATATAGAAATATTTCATCTTTACATTGATATTTAAAAAGTTTAGACCCTTAGGTAAATATTTACATGTTTTTTTTTTTTTTTATTGTAATGGTTTTTTTTTTTATACTAAACATTTTATTTGGGTACTTTTGGGAGGGTGGGAGGTAAACAATAGATTTATAATGTAAGTGTGTGTTAATTCTGTTTTTTTTTTTTTTTTTCAGGTGTAGTATTACTTTTTGGCCACAAGATGGCGGCCATGAGTTTGTTTACATGACGTCACTCTAAGCGTAGCACGCGCTTAGAGTGACGCATCAGGAAGAAGACGGCCAGAAAAAGCTCAGCTTCCGAGAGAAGCTGTCGCTTTTTCAGCGGGGGAGAGGAATCAATGATCGGGCTCCGTAGCCCGATACATTGATTTCTTGGCTACCGAATCCGCGGCCGGGAGTGCGCGTGCACGCGCACGATCGGCCGCGGGGGCGCGCGGTAGCGCGCATGGTTCCTGGACGTAGAAACTACGTCCAGGAAGCAAAATAGGTTAAGGAAATGTTTTTTAAAAAATGTCAAACTGCCTAAGAAGAATTCAGTTTTTAACACTTCAGGGAAGTTGAAAAGGCTTGAGATCATCTCTCAATTCTGGAGCGGAGAGAGATCCACTAACACATTGGCCAATATGCTCCATCACAAAGATACTACAGGGAAGTCTAAAAACCCCATCACAACACAGATACTACAGGAAGTCTAACAACCACACAGATCTCAACACTAGCAATTACTTGTCATCAACGTACTTTTTTCCCAGTTTTCCCTCACATTTGCTTTTCTTCTCAGAGCCCCTGATGAGTCTGTATTGATGACGAAACGCGTAGGGCGGAGCCAGTACGCCTGACGCAGACACGCTCTCTAGCGGTGTGTGGAGAGAGGAAGCACGGAGTGGCGTGGGGACTGCGGATAGCGCGACGCCGCACGGCAGATACCTTTTCGCCTACAAGGGCCTTAGGAGCACCGGTCTGATATGCTCATCTCTATCTTGGAGCTTGTGAGTTTTTAATTGGCGCGAGAAGCGCGGTTATGTATCAAATGTTTGAACATACTGCGCAATGAGTTTTTTACTTGTATTTTAGTGATTTTTTAATGAAGAAATTAAATATCTTATCTTACGAATGGGTGTGCCTTATTGATGTGCTGGGGTGAGGCACAAATACAAAGCGAGAGATCCACCTGAAAAGCGAGGTGGCAAGAGTCTGGTGAGCCTCTCCGATTACGGGTGGTGGTAACACGAGTGGATACACTGGTTGCTCACACTGCACGGGTTTTGAAGAGTGGACTTGTGAAATCAGTATTACGCTATGTATAGTGTGCTTGTCTTTTTATAGGTTTATTATTCTGGAATGGGAACGCAGTGGACTTATTCTGTTTGCTTTTCTTCTCTGACTATTTCCTTCACTTCAGCTACATGTGGCAGGCTGCTATAAACTGCTAAGCGTACAGGAAATTGTTGACATGGGATTACAGGCAGCCTAATGAAGACAAACCCCTGAACAGTCATGAACAATAATTACAGCAATGTAGACTGGCAGCCCTGCATTAAGAGTAATTACACTCTTAATTGATGAAACAAAGTTAGAGCAAATAACAGCGACAGACGCCGTTTCGGAGGTAGTCTTCCTTTTCTCGAGCTGTGTTGGCTCTCTCTCTTGATAAAGGAGGACTACCTCCGAAGCGGAATCGGTCGCGGTTGGCTCCTTTTATGTACTAGGTTTCATCAATTTAGAGTATATTTACTTGTGGTGCTGCCAGTCTACATTGTTGCATTTACTGACTCCTAAGGGTTACAGAGTCCATCTGGCTTTAGCACACGTTGGTCAACTTCTCTGGATCCTAATAACACTAATTACAAATAAAAATGACTATTAAAGTGTAAGAGCGATGGGTCAGAGATATAGGGGAGATAACTGATGAAGAATGGGAGAGGGTGGTGAGCAGAGGGGCTGCAGTTTTGATCTCGTCCAGGGACAGACTAATACATCTGAAATATCTGCATAGAATATATTTAACTCCCAGTAGGTTACATAAATTGAAGAATACTCATTCAAACTTATGCACCAGATGCGGGATTATGGAAGGGTCTTTCATACATACGTTTTGGACGTGCCCGGAATGGACAAGGTTTTGGAGGCAGGTAGAAACAACTATTGGGGAAGTGCTAGACCTTCCATTTAAACTTGAGACTAAAATGGCGACACTGGGAATTTGTGATAAAGGCACCTTTAACAAATATAAACAAGCAATGATCCTTACACTTTGTCATGTTGCCAGGAAGGTGATCCTGGCTCATTGGAACCAACCAGTGATACCCTTCAAAACTGAATGGATCTCCACTATCAATCACATGCTCCCTGTAACGATCGGTGTCAGCCAGAACAGATGTTCTGAGTATTGGTGATCTGCAGTATCACCAATAATACAGATGTTATACCTGATTATGTGGTGATCTGCAGAATCACCAATAATACAAGTATAGCAAGACACACAGGATACAAAGATGTAAGATGGTGTTTGGTGCAACAGTAAATATAGATGGAGATACCCACTGTCCAGAGGAGCTGGTGAAGGGGGTATCTCTCATCAACACAGTAACCAGTATTCCAGCAAGCTGGAGACTCAGAGGAGTAATGATAGGTTCACCCGAGGAGCGGGTGATGCACAGTAAGACAATGTAGCGAGAACACTCGAGGAGCGAGTGATTTAGACTGTACTGCAACAGGTGATCCCCTGAGGGGCAGGAGACGCAGACAGAATATAATGATAGCTTGTCACCTGAGGAGCAGGTGATTAAGACTGTACTGCAACTATCAACCTGAGGAGCAGGTGATTCAGACTATACTGCAGCTATCAACCTGAGGAGCAGGTGATTCAGACTATACTGCAGCTATCAACCTGAGGAGCAGGTGATTCAGACTATACTGCAGCTATCAACCTGAGGAGCAGGTGATTCAGACTATACTACAGCTATCAACCTGAGGAGCAGATGATTCAAACTATTCTGCAGCTATTAACCTGAGGAGCAGGTGATTACTAAACTGAGAACCCCTCACCAGGACTAGCTCCCTGGTGAGGGCAGAAGAGTCAGACTAGCAGGTTCGGCAACACACGGACAGATACGGTACAAAGGCGAAAGACAGAATCAGAGTGAGGGATAGCCAAGTCGGCAACTGGATCAGATAGGCAAAGGCACAGAATCACAAGACAGAAGAGTAATCAAGGCTAGCAGAGGGTCATAACAAATAATAAAATTCAATTAGTACTTTAAGCTATCAACAGAATCTGTCTAAGTGTGGATCCCCAGCTCCTGCTGGTTCTAGGCACACTTTCGGATCGGACTAAGGGTTTGAGTGCTAACACGTAGCATATGCAACAGCAGACGAGGAACAACTGTCAGGCCTGTTCTATATATACTGGGAGCGCTCCTAAGCACCACCCCCGTCACTCAGCCAATCAGGATCAGTGCTGGGGTCAGCTGACCGGCTGATCAGCTGACTCCCCTTCTGCTTGCATAAAGATCCTGTCTGCGCGCGCGTAGACCTCAGTCTATGTGCGACTGAAGGAGCAGGCAAAGTTCCACCATGCGACCATGCGGCGAAAGCCGCTGGCTGAGACGCGGAGACAGCCGCCATGCCACTCGGCGCTGCGGCGGCTTCCTCCTCGTTCCCCACAATCTCAGGCATAATTCCATCATGTATCTGCGCGGCGGAAACCGCCGGCTGAGACACGGAGATAGCCGCCTTGCCACTCTCTGACGCGGTGGCATCTCCGAAATTCCTTACACTCCCCTTATGTAAATTAACTTATAAAAGCAGGAATTGCCCAAATAAATGTGATAATATTTTCTCAGGATGGTATGATAAATACTGTAAAGGTGTTGTGGTAGATGTCTGATGACTATTGTACTAATGTATACCTCTTTTTCTGTAAAATAATATGAAGACAATTATCGAATGTAAAACTATTTTATGTACATGTAACGCTATCATTCGCTTTTATCTCTATATGTCCTTTCCTGACTGATCCTACATGGATCGATAAGGTAGAAATGATCTTCTTTCCTTTTCTTTTTCTCTCTTTTCCTTTTTGCTCTCTTCTGGTCTAGACCTACTGATAGGTTACCAATTTGTTCTGTAATGTTAGGTTATGGTTGTAATAAACTGTTATGCTGAAATGAAAAAAAACTCAATAAAAACGTATCTGTTAAAGTGTACCTAAGAGTCCTGAGACCTTTACTATTGGTATAGTTGTACTCACCTGGGCTCACTCGCTGCCCTCTCAGTTTTCTTATTGCTGCTGGTATTCTGGCCAGTCATGCAGAACGCTCCTGGGAGCGCAGTGAGGGGTATGCACAGAAGAGTGTGGCCTGCCAGGTCACCGGCAGCAATAAGACAATGGAGCAGCTGGAGAGGATGGCAAGGGAGCCTACGCACCTCATGGGGCTGGAGAAAGCCCCAGGCGAGTAAAAACTTTACCAACACTTAGTTAAAGAGAACCCGAGGTGTGTTTAAAGAATGTTATCTGCATACAGAGGCTGGGTCTGCCTATACAGCCCAGCCTCTGTTGCTATCCCAAACCCCACTAAGGTCCCCCTGCACTCTGCAATCCCTCATAAATCACAGCCGTGCTGTGAGGCTGTGTTTACATCTGTAGTGTCAGTCTCACCTGCTCCCCCGCCTCCTGCATAGCTCCGGTCCCTGCCCCTGTCCCTTCCCTCCAATCAGCAGGGAGGGAAGGGATGCAGGCGGGGACCGGAGTTCTGCAGGAGGCGGGGAGAGCAGCAGACTGACACTATAGAGATAAACACAGCCAGCTCTGACAAGCTGTTTGTCAGCAGGGTGGCTGTGATTTATGAGGGATTGCAGAGTGCAGGGGGACCTTAGGGGGGTTTGGGATAGCAACAGAGGCTGGGCTGTATAGGCAGATCCAGCCTCTGTATGCAGATAATATTCTTCAAACCCACCTCGGGTTCTCTTTAAAGGACTAAAAGTTGAACTTACTTGGGGCTTTAAATGGTCCCCCGCAGACGTCCTGTGCCCGCGCAGCCACTCGCCGATACTCCGGCCCCGCCCTGGTTTTCTGACTTTAAAGTGAACCGGAGGCGGGGCCGGAGCATCGGTGAGTGGCTGCACGGCCACAGTACGTCTGCGGGGGACCATTAAAAACCCCAGGTAAGTTCAACTCTTTTCCCCTTCCCCCTACAGTACTCCTTTAAATGTGACTAGAAATGGCCGTGGTACTTTATTATGAGTATACAATCTTTACAATAATATTTTAAAGAGAACCTGTCGAGAACATAATGTAATTAAACTTTATTTTTTAATTTTTTATATATTTTTTACAGTAAATATTTGTAAATGATTTGGTCAGTGTTTACCCTGATTTACAGTATATCACGATGCTAATAGTCTGCTGCGATAGGAATACAGCAGCAGTGAACATCTTACACAGTACTTCAGTAAGCTGTGCCTTCTGTCTGTATTGTTTAGCGCCAGTTGTCAGCAGTCATTTGTTCTGTGCTTTGTGATTCTTAGCAGAGAATGTACAAGTGTTGTGCTCTACAGCAAGAGAAGACCGTACTGCTCCAGTCACATTCTGTACTTTGGTGACATCCGTGCATCAGGTCTTTTACAAATGCTGACCATACTTGCTCCTCCCATTTGTGCTATTCCAGGCAAGCTACGTATATTCAAGATAATACAACCAGTCACCCGCTCTGTTTGATAGGTGTCTGAACCATACAGATATAAATCCTGGAAATGTCAGTCAACTTAAAAGTCACTTGAATTATGTGTGGCAGTTTCAGGGAGAACCTCCAGACATGCTATGCACAGTGCCTGCCCTAGAAGGCAAAAAAGCACCAACTAACTATGCCGCGTTACTTATGTAAAAACTTTGGTTAAAATGTTTTTTGTTGCTTATTGTATAAAGATGACGCACATTAGTAAAGTCATTAGGAGCCAATTTAGCAATTTTGTTAACTGAAGGGAGGAGGATAAACATGACAACTGCCTTGGTAAAAACTGTTTGCATGGAGGGGTGGGGGGAGAGAAAAAAAAGGAAAGGCGAAGAGAAAAAGTGGAGAAGGAGGGAGAGAAAAAGGAGAGGAGAAGAAAAGAGAGAAAAAAAAGAGAAAAGGGAGCAGAAGAGAGAGGAAAAAGGAGGGGGAAAGAAAGAGGGAAAGGAGAAGACAAGAGAAAGGAAAGGAGAAGAAAAGGCAGGGGAAAGGAGACGAAAAGGCAGGGGAAAGGAGAAGAAAAGGCAGGGGAAAGGAGAAGAAAAGGCAGGGGAAAGGAGAAGAAAAGGCAGGCGAAAGGAGAAGAAAAGGCAGGGGAAAGGAGAAGAAAAGGCAGGGGAAAGGAGAAGAAAAGGCAGGGGAAAGGAGAAGAAAAGGCAGGGGAAAGGAGAAGAAAAGGCAGGGGAAAGGAGAAGAAAAGGCAGGGGAAAGGAGAAGAAAAGGGAGGGGGGAAAAAAGAAAAGAAAAGGGAGGGGAAAAGAAAAGGGAGGGGAAAAGAAAAGGGAGGGGAAAAGAAAAGGGAGGGGAAAAGAAAAGGGAGGGGAAAAGAGAAGGGAGAGGAAAAAGAGGGAGGAGAAAAGAGGGAGGAGAAAAGAGAAGGGAGGTGAAAAGAGAATAAAAGGGAGGGAAAAGGAGAAGAAAAGGGAGGGGGAAAAGAATTGTTTACATTCCTTTGTCAGATAAATAGTAAACATTAACAAACTCCCAAAACTGAGCTGTACTGAGCTGAGTAGCAGAAAGTCTGAGAAGTGATCACTAGATATATTTTAATATATAAATACAGCAGCTATGCAATAAAATGTAATGTCAGCTTTCAGAGCAGATGAATTCTACTTTGGGAATGTGTAATTTGTAGACAATATTACTTGTGCACAAAAGCAAATTTGATAACTATGGGTAATAAAAAGTAGGAAAACGCATTTTTATTGCATGTTATGTCAGAGTTTTATCCCACTTTAATTTACTCACTGCAGATGCAATAATTTTTACATGTAGCCGAACCGCTAATACAGGGCACTCCCACCATGGTCATGCCTCTGAAATATGGATTGGCTACGCTGAGTGACGGCGGGGAATGGAGTGTGCTTGCTTGCATCATTCTGATGTCAGAGGTGAGTCGTCCTTCTGCAGCCCCATATCATAAGCACATGAGATGCACTTAAAGGGGAACTTCAGCCTAAACAATCATACTGTCATTAAGTTACATTAGTTATGTTAATTAAAATAGATAGGTAATATAATCTCTTAGGGCTCGTTTCCACTAGTGCAATGCGAATCGCCGGGATTCCACCGCTGACGAAATCGCATGCGGATGCGATTCCACGTGCGTTTTTTGCCGCGATTTCGCATAGGCAGGGTATATGCGAATTTAACCATGTCACTGCCTGATTTAATTTAGATTACTTTTGGTGCGAATTCGCATGCGAAATCGTGGCAAAAAAACGATTGTGCGATTTCCTGTATTAAATACATTGCCTGCGAATCGCCTGCATTCCACACGCAGGCGAATTCTGCAGGCTCTACCGTGCAGAAAAATCCTGCACAGAAAAACGCACCAAAAAACTGACAAGTGGAAACAGGGCCATCCACTTGTATTGGTTATTCGAATCCGCATGCAGACAACGCATGCAGATTCGCTCTAGTGGAAACGGGCCCTTACCCACCCTGTTTTAAAAGAACAGGCAAAGGTTTGTGATTTCATAGGGGCAGCCATTTTTTTGGCTGAAAGAAGGTGACAGGGAGCATGAGACACAGTTCCAACTTTCCTGTGTCCTGATCACCCCTCCCAGCTGCATGCACTAGGCAACAAGAACACCAACATCAGAAATCCCATCATGCTTTGCACAGCATTAGGGGAAAAATGCCCGGGCAGTTTTCTTCTGTGCAGCTAAAAATGAGGCTTGGGTAAGAAAAACAAAGCTCTGATGCTGTGAAACTGTTAAAGAAACACCAGGCCTTTTCAGTGCTGCTGAGTAGATTTTTAGTCTGCAGTTTCACCTCCTGAGCGGTATGCCCGACACTGTGTTGGACAAGGAATTTTGCTGAAAGCGGTGTGCCCGACACAGTGTCTGGCATGCCGCTCAGGGGGGTTTCCCTAGCTACAGGAGCCCCACTGTACACTATCTGCAGCATTAGTCATATAAGGCATAGTGCCCCCCATCCCCCGATCCACCCCTAATGCCCGCAACGCAGCCGCTGCCTTGCTAGATACATACCAAGTCTCCTTCCAGCGAGCGCCCCATCTGTCTTTACAGCTCCGCATATCCTCCGGTATGCGGAGGATCGGGACTGAAGTCATGTGACGTCTAATGGGCCCCTCCTCCTGCCATCTGCATTCAGAGTAGCACAGGACGCACTAGATTTACCTGTTTTTTTTTCAGCATCGGGAATCTCCGGGCATCACAGCAGCAGCACTCTCTGCTGCCCTTCGCCGAGTTCCCGATCACATGACTCGCATTGGTCATGTGATAGGGAGCCAGTTAATGGCAGCAGAGAGAGAGTGCGTGCATGGAGGAGACCCGCTGCACTGGAAGCAGGTAATATTACACACATTACCCTGCATGGTGGGAGTAGGCAGCAGGGATATTTGTTTACTGCCTGCCTGGTCCCATAGCTGGCCCCATGCTATCTTTTTTTGCAGGGAGACCCCATACATGGTAGTTACACCCCTACATCCACCGCCACCCTCCAGATCACAGCACAGCAACGATAAGTAATAATACAGCTTGGCTACATTTATGTTTCACCACTTTGGATGCCATCCTTTTTATGCATTTGCACTAAGGGCCATTCCAAACTGCCATTTTCAGACAAACAGATCTGGTAAACGGATCCGGTTTCCGCTTTACCGGATCTGTAAGGCTTGCTTCACACTGGCAAACGGATCCATGAAAAAAACAATCACCAGTCGAACGGATCTGTTTTTATTCCGTTCCACCGATCCGTGCACCTGAGCGGGCGGGTGAGGGAGGGTTACCTTACCAGGCTTCTGTCTTCTGCTTTCAATTGTGTCCAAGGTCGCGTTCCAAGTCGCATCACGTGACTACCACGCGTTTCCCTAAACCCGGAAGAAGGAAGCGTGGTAGTCACATGACATAACTTGGGATGCAATTGAAGGGGAAGAAGACTGAAGCCTGGGTAAGAAACCCTCCCTCCCTCACCCGGCCTCTCAGGTTCATTTCGTCCCCACATCCCCCCCAGACCCCCACCCAAACTGGAGCATCCCCACATCCCCTCCCAGACCCCACATTCCCCCTAAACCCCAGTGGAGTGTCCCCACATTCCCCCAGACCCCCACATCCCCCCACCCACATTCCCCCAGACCCCCACATCCCCCCACCCACAGTGGATTTTGCCCTTAGAACGGGCCGTTTCTTCACTTGTTCATGTACCACTGCTTCTATGTCTTGAGCACATGCAATTGCCGCATCACTGCTGAGGAACTTTCTTTGTTTTGTCCTGGTTATTTTGAGTGTCAGCCCCACCCACAGCAGTGGTTGTATAGTGTACTGGTTAAAGGCTCTGCCTCTAACACAGGAGGATCGAGTATCGGCTCTTTCTGTTCAGTAAGGAGAACTTGGGCAAGACTCCCTAACACTGCTACTGCCTACAGCTCTGGCGCTTTGAGTCTGCTAGGAGAAAAGTGCAGCGCTGTATAAATGTTCAGTGTCTTGTCTGTTCAGCTTACCAAGTATTACGATGACGGTAATAAAGAAGAGGATCACTCTGCACCATGGTTACACCCGGGAATCTGCCTTGTTGTTGCTGGACTGACTGTAATAAAATGGCCTTGTGCAAATATTTTCTCCACTGAAAACTATTAAAACACCTCTTAAAATCATAAAAGGAAATTAGTGTGAGATAAATACTGAATAGCAGCTACCATTTGTGACCCCTATAAAAAGGCCTCCGGCTCATCCTTTGCCTTTAGTGATATGCAAATTACGCCAGATAGCTACGTCACACACCTGGAACAAGCATTCAGCAGGCTGAGTCACACACCTGGAACAAGTATTCAGCCAGACAAGTCACACACCTGGAACAAGCATTCAGCCAGATGAGTCACACACCTGGAACAAGCATTCAGCAGGATGAGTCACACACCTGGAACAAGCATTCAGCAGGATGAGTCACACACCTGGAACAAGCATTCAGCCAGATGAGTCACACACCTGGAACAAGCATTCAGCAGGCTGAGTCACATACTTGGAACAAGCATTCAGCAGGCCGAGTCACACACCTGGAACAAGCATTCAGTAGGCAGAGTCACACACCTGGAACAACCATTCAGCAGGCAGAGTCACATACCTGGAACAAGCATTCAGCAGGCTGAGTCACACACCTGGAACAAGCATTCAGCAGGCTGAGTCACACACCTGGAACAAGCATTCAGCCAGATGAGTCACACACCTGGAACAAGCATTCAGCAGGCCGAGTCACACACCTGGAACAAGCATTCAGCCAGATGAGTCACACACCTGGAACAAGCATTCAGCAGGCTGAGTCACACACCTGGAACAAGCATTCAGCAGGCTGAGTCACACACCTGGAACAAGCATTCAGCAGGCTGAGTCACACACCTGGAACAAGCATTCAGCAAGCTTAGTCACACACCTGGAACAAGCATTCAGCAGGCTGAGTCACACACCTGGAACAAGCATTCAGCAGGCTGAGTCACACACCTGGAACAAGCATTCAGCAGGCTGAGTCACACACCTGGAACAAGCATTCAGCAGGCTAAGTCACACACCTGGAACAAGCATTCATCGGGCTGAGTCATACACCTGGAACAAGCATTCAGCAGGCTGAGTCACACACCTGGAACAAGCATTCAGCAGGCTGAGTCACACACCTGGAACAAGCATTCAGCAGGCTGAGTCACACACCTGGAACAAGCATTCAGCAGGCTGAGTCACACACCTGGAACAAGCATTCAGCAGGCTGAGTCACACACCTGGAACAAGCATTCAGCAGGCCGAGTCACACTCCTGGAACAAGCATTCAGCAGGATGAGTCACACACCTGGAACAAGCATTCAGCAGGCTAAGTCACACACCTGGAACAAGCATTCATCAGGCTGAGTCACACACCTGGAACAAGCATTCAGCAGGCTGAGTCACACACCTGGAACAAGCATTCAGCAAGCTTAGTCACACACCTGGAACAAGCATTCAGCAGGCTGAGTCATATACCTGGAACAAGCATTCAGCAGGCCGAGTCACACACCTGGAACAAGCATTCAGCAGGCTGAGTCACACACCTGGAACAAGCATTCAGCAGGCTGAGTCACATACCTGGAACAAGCATTCAGCAGGCTAAGTCACATACCTGGAACAAGCATTCAGCAGGCTGAGTCACACACCTGGAACAAGCATTCAGCAGGCTGAGTCACACACCTGGAACAAGCATTCAGCAGGCTGAGTCACACACCTGGAACAAGCATTCAGCAGGCTGAGTTACATACCTGGAACAAGCATTCAGCCAGATGAGTCACACACCTGGAACAAGCATTCAGCAGGCTGAGTCACATACCTGGAACAAGCATTCAGCAGGCCGAGTCACACACCTGGAACAAGCATTCAGCAGGCAGAGTCACACACCTGGAACAAGCATTCAGCAGGCTGAGTCCCATACCTGGAACAAGCATTCAGCAGGCAGAGTCACACACCTGGAACAAGCATTCAGCAGGCTGAGTCACACACCTGGAACAAGCATTCAGCAGGCTGAGTCACACACCTGGAACAAGCATTCAGCAGGCTGAGTCACACACCTGGAACAAGCATTCAGCAGGCTGAGTCCCATACCTGGAACAAGCATTCAGCAGGCAGAGTCACACACCTGGAACAAGCATTCAGCAGGCTGAGTCACATACCTGGAACAAGCATTCAGCCAAATGAGTCACACATCTGAAACAAGCATTTAACCAGATTTGGTATGAATTGTTAGTATTTTTTTTTTTTTTTTTTTATAAACAGTGTAGACACACCTCTCTTACCATTTATAGGAAGGATTTTTTATGTGGGTTGACAGAGTTTGAGCCAGTGAGTTGGCAGGTATAGAAGCCCCCAAGTATAGGAAGCCAGGATGCTCCCAGTATAGGTGGCAGGTATAGATGCCCCCAAGTATAGGAAGCCAGGTATAGGTGCTCCCAGTATAGAAAGCTAGGTGTAGGTGCCTCCAAGTATAGGAAGCCAGGTATAGGTGCTCCCAGTATAGGAAGCCAGGTATAGGGGCCCCCAGTATAGGAAACAGGTATAGATGCCCCCAGCATAGGTAACAGGTATAAATGCCCCCAAGTATAGGTAACAGGTATAGATGTCTCCAGTATAGGAAGCCAGGTATAGGTGCCAACAGTATAGGAAGCCAGGTATACAGTAGGTGCCCCCAGTATAGGAAACAGGTATAGATGTCCCCAGTATAGAAAACAGGTAAAGATGCCCCCAGTATAGGAAGCCAGGTATAAGTACCCCCAGTATAGGAAGCCAGGTATAAGTACCCCCAGTATAGGTGGCCGGTATAGATGCCCCCAGTACTGGAAGAAATGTATAGATGCCTCCAGTATAGGAAGCCAGGTATAGGTGCCACTGGGTGGGTGAAGGTGGGTGACAGTGACACTGCAGCGAGGGAAGCCGAAATCATTCCTCTCTATGGGCCCGCCTCCTGTCCCCCTGCAGAGCTGGCACAGCTTGTAATTAACTCACCTGCTCACTAACTCCATGTGATGCATCCACTCCGGCTGCCGCCTCCTCTCTGGCTGCCCGATCTCTGTATGAGCTGCGTAATCCCACGTCATACAGAGGAACAGGAAGTAGAGAGGAGACGGCTGCTGTAACCAACGCATCTCAATGGAGTGAGCGAGCAGGTTAATTACTAACTGCATCGCTGTGCCAGCTCTGCAGGGGGACAGGAGGAGGGACATGGAGAGGGAGGGAGGAATAATGTCTGCCCCCACCATACCTCTGCCAGGCATCCCGGTCCCCGTTACCCCCAACGCTACCCCGAGGTTGACACCGCCTGAAGAAGGTGCATCAGACGATGGGCGTTCGCAGAAAATTTTCCAGGGGGGGGGCAAAAAGGGGAGAGGAATGTGGGTGTTGTCGTGGGTGGAGACAAGTTTACATGAACTAAGCAATGGTGGGACATTAGATTAGGACAGTGGTGGCGAACCTTTTGGAGGTCGAGTGTCCAAACTGCAAAGTCACTTTACTATCACAAAGTGCCAACAGCAATTTAAACTAAATACAAACGTTTTAACTCATACATGAACATTATGGAAAATCCAAATTGAAAATAAACTGTGAAGATAAACAATTTCATCCATCCTACTCCTGAAAAATGTATTCATTTTTTTAGAACCACCCAGTTTCATTTTCTGTTTTAAAAAGCGGAAAAAGTAGGTTTAATGCTATTGTCTCATATGATGATGATTCAGCTTTTTCCATAGTCTCGCAGTTAGCAATCATGTGACCCCCAACAAGACAAATTCAGCAATCATGAGGCCCCCCCAACAAGACAAATTCAGCAATCATGAGGCCCCCCCAACAAGACAAATTCAGCAATCATGAGGCCCCCCCAACAAGACAAATTCAGCAATCATGAGGCCCCCAACAAGACAAATTCAGCAGTCATGAGGCACATAAATAGACAGCATTTCACATAAATAGGCAGAATGCCCCCTTAATATGGTAGACACCTCTCACCTGGCAGCAGTTCCCTAAAATACACTCAATCTGATAGCAGTGGTTCCCCAAAAATAGGTAGCCCCAGGTCTATAGGTGTCCCCAGAACTAGTGGCCAGCGGTATAGATGTCCCCAGAACTGGTATCCAGGGGTAGAGATGTCCCCAGAACAGGTAGCCAGGGGTATATGTGCCCAGTATATGTAGGCGAGGTATATGTGCCCAGTATATGTAGTCAGAGGTATACTGTATGTGCCCAGTATATGTAGTCAGGGGTATATGTGCCCAGTATATGTAGGCAGGGGTATATGTGCCCAGTATATGTAGGCAGGGGTATATGTGCCCAGTATATGTAGGCAGGGGTATATGTGCCCAGTATATGTAGGCAGGGGTATATATGCCCAGTATATGTAGTCAGGGGTATATGTGCCCAGTATATGTAGTCAGGGGTATAAGTGCCCAGTATATGTAGTCAGGGGTATATGTGCCCAGTATATGTAGTCAGGGGTATATGTGCCCAGTATATGTAGTCAGGGGTATATGTGCCCAGTATATGTAGTCAGGGGTATATGTGCCCAGTATATGTAGGCAGGGGTATATGTGCCCAGTATATGTAGGCAGGGGTATATGTGCACAGTATAAGTAGGCAGGGGTATATGTGCCCAGTATATATAGCCAGGGGTATATGTGCCCAGTATATGTGGGCAGGGGTATATGTGCCCAGTATATGTGGGCAGGGGTATATGTGCCCAGTATATGTAGCCAGGGGTATATGTGCCCAGTATATGTAGCCAGGGGTATATGTGCCCAGTATATGTAGGCAGGTGTATATGTCCCAGTTTATGTAGCCAGGGGTATATGTGCCCAGTATATGTAGCCAGGGGTATATGTGCCCAGTATATGTAGCCAGGGGTATATGTGCCCAGTATATGTAGGCAGGTGTATATGTCCCAGTTTATGTAGCCAGGGGTATATGTCCCAGTTTATGTAGCCAGGGGTATATGTGCCCAGTATATGTAGTCAGGGGTATATGTGCCCAGTATATGTAGCCAGGGGTATATGTGCCCAGTATATGTAGCCAGGGGTATATGTGCCCAGTATATGTAGGCAGGGGTATATGTGCCCAGTATATGTAGGCAGGGGTATATGTGCCCAGTATATGTAGGCAGGGGTATATGTGCCCAGTATATGTAGGCAGGGGTATATGTGCCCAGTATATGTAGCCAGCGGTATATGTGCCCAGTATATGTAGCCAGGGGTATATGTGCCCAGTATATGTAGCCAGGGGTATATGTCCCAGTATATGTAGCCAGGGGTATATGTGCCCAGTATATGTAGGCAGCGGTATATGTGCCCAGTATATGTAGGCAGCGGTATATGTGCCTAGTATATGTAGGCAGGGGTATATGTGCCCAGTATATGTAGGCAGGGGTATATGTGCCCAGTATATGTAGTCAGGGATATATGTGCCCAGTATATGTAGTCAGGGGTATATGTGCCCAGTATATGTAGGCAGGGGTATATGTGCCCAGTATATGTAGGCAGGGATATATGTGCCCAGTATATATAGCCAGGGGTATATGTGCCCAGTATATGTAGGCAGGGGTATATGTGCCCAGTATATGTAGGCAGGGGTATATGTGCCCAGTATATGTAGCCAGGGGTATATGTGCCCAGTATATGTAGCCAGGGGCATATGTGCCCAGTATATGTAGCCAGGGGTATATGTGCCCAGTATATGTAGGCAGGTGTATATGTCCCAGTTTATGTAGCCAGGGTTATATGTGCCCAGCATATGTAGCCAGGGGTATATGTGCCCAGTATATGTAGCCAGGGGTATATGTGCCCAGTATATGTAGCCAGGGGTATATGTGCCCAGTATATGTAGGCAGGGGTATATGTGCCCAGTATATGTAGGCAGGGGTATATGTGCCCAGTATATGTAGGCAGGGGTATATGTGCCCAGTATATGTAGCCAGCGGTATATGTGCCCAGTATATGTAGCCAGGGGTATATGTGCCCAGTATATGTAGCCAGGGGCATATGTGCCCAGTATATGTAGGCAGGTGTATATGTCCCAGTATATGTAGTCAGGGGTATATGTGCCCAGTATATGTAGGCAGCGGTATATGTGCCCAGTATATGTAGGCAGGGGTATATGTGCCCAGTATATGTAGGCAGGGGTATATGTGCCCAGTATATGTAGGCAGGGGTATATGTGCCCAGTATATGTAGTCAGGGGTATATGTGCCCAGTATATGTAGGCAGCGGTATATGTGCCTAGTATATGTAGGCAGGGGTATATGTCCCCAGAATAAGTAGCCAGGTGTGCCCCAGCAGGAGGGGAGCGGCGCAGAGAAGAGAGAGAGCTATGGGCACAGTGGGGAAGGGGGGCCATCTCCCCCCCCCCTTCCCTCACCTAATGGGGCTCTCTCTCCCTCGCAGCCTCGCTGTCCCTTCCGGAACGAAGTGTGCAGCGGCTGGGCAGCGGGCAGAACTTACCTCGTCTCGTCGCACACGCCGGATGGATTAGCCGCTACTCTTGTCTGGTCCAGACCAGAGTGCGGCACCAGAACTTCCGGCGCAGGAGCGAGACGAGGTAAGTTCCGCCCGCTGCCCAGCCGCTGCACACTTCGTTCCGGAGGGGACAGCGAGGGAGAGAGAGCCCCCTAAGGTGAGGGAAGGGGGGGGGGGGAGACGTCCGCCCTTCCCCACTGTGCCCATAGCTCTCTCTCTTCTCTGCACTGCTCCCCTCCTGCTGGCTGCACGGGAACGCGGCCGGGGGGGCAGCGGGCGGCCAGGCAGATGCCCGGTTTTGCCATATGGGCGGACGCCCATGCATCAGACTGCGTCATGGGAGGTCCGGCGCTGAAAATATGCATAAATTCTATCACACTCGCTCCACTCTGCTCGTCAGCGAGATCTCTACTCTAGAGATGAGAAGTTCGGATCTTTTCAATGATTCGGATGATTCGAATCGGATCATTGAAAAGATCCGGATCTTTGATCCGAATCTCGAATCATTTTTACTAGGGAAGCATCCGGGGGTGAAATGACTAGCAGGACAGGACTTTCCCTGCAGTGGACAGAGAAGGGAGGGGGGTGGACAGACAGAGAAGGGGGAATGGAGGACAGAGAGAGGCAGGGAGTGGACAGAGAAGGAAGGAGGTGGGCAAAGAGGGGTGAGCAGAGAGCAGAAATGTTTTTTGGCACATATTACCCACATGTTGCAATCATACAATAGCTTTAAATAGATTTCACCTATATGTGCATCTGTATACTCTGAATGCAAACGTCTCACAGTAAAGGAAAGCATTCCCCTTTTCTCACCTCCAACCAGAGGCGGGACAAGGTCCTCCAGCACCCAAGGCTGAGACACAAAGACACCAAACCATCCCTGACACCCCAGCCCTCACACACTGATTGCTATTAGACTAAGAGGTGCCACAGGGCCCACAACCTCCCCAACACCTTAATCTCTAGTTATCTGGCTTGCAGTCACTGCTATGTATCCCCTTTTCTGATTTCTTTCTGCTTCAAACACAATTAGGAATGACAGCTGAGTGAATTGTGTGCCCCCTCCTACACTGCGCCCTGAGGCTGGAGCCTCTCCAGCCTATGCCTCGGCCCGGCCCTGCCTCCAACACTCATCATAAATTTAGGGAGAAGTGAAGTGCAGCTGTTTAGAGCCGAGTGCAGGAGGATCATATTGCACTGCAATCACAGTGCCTGCCCTGTCATTCTAGCCCAGCACGCTGTCTGCAAAGTTACTGAGCTGTACTTCTGAGCCAAAACTTTCCCATTTGTTCACAACTACGGAACAGAAAGCCTAAAATCAGCAGTACATTGCAGCCAGTACAGTGCTCCACACATATCTGGCAGTGGCACCGATGTCCCCTTTCTCATTTACCTGTCCCTGTGCAAGGCTGGCTCCCCTCCAACAGAGCGATCCATCACTGTTCTGCTTCCAGGACCCCGCTGCCCGCTGAGAGGAGGGGGGCGTGCCGATCCTGGCTCCACCCCCTTTGTGAACCGAATCGTTAGTTTTGATAATCCAGATGATTCGACTCACAAAAGAGATTCGGATCAAAGATCCGAATCGTTCATGATCCGGACAACACTACTCTACTCCATTAAAGAAATCTGAAGAGTCGCAACAACCCGCTAAAAAAAGGCGTTAAATTTGTTTTTATACAAACTTCTAAAAAAAATAACCGTGAATGATATAGCAAATACATTTTCTGGGTCAGACAGCACCCCGCCGTCACGCTGCAGAAAGCATCTCTGTTCCGCTCTCATTGTGTCAGAAGACAGTGAAATATTATTTTATCAGCTTCTTAAGAGCTCCATGCCAACACGGCATTGTATCTATGAACAATGGCCGCCCACTAGGACACATCCTTTATTCTATCACTCAGACATGTAGACAATGATAACACACAGAAGGAACATGTCTGTTATATGTCAGACTTTTTGCTAACAGCAGGATACAATAGGAGACTAAAACCCGCGTGATAAAAATGACAACAGAGAAAAAAAATCACCACTTTAAAGCAAAGTTCTTTGGGTCATTTTTTGAGCAAGTTTGTCAACTGATGTTTTGTATTTTTAAATGGGGACACACAGCACCGTGGAGTTTAAAGTGAAAATAATGTAATAGATAAGTGCTTCATTTTTTCAATAATTATGTATAAATGATTTAGTCAGTGTTTGCCTGCTGTAAAATCTTTCCTCTCCCTAATTTACATGATGACATTTATCACATGGTGACAGTTTTACTGCTGGCAGGTGATGTCAGTGAAAGGAGATGCTGCTTGCTTTTTTTGGGGCAGTTGGAAACAGCTGTAAACAGCTATTTCCCACAATGCAATGAGGTTCACAGACCGGAAACTGTCAGGACCTAGGTCCTGACATCACACTGTGGGAAGGGTTTCACCACAATATTAGCCATACAGCGCCCCCTGATGATCCGTTTGAGAAAAGGAAAATATTTCTCATGGGAAAGGGGGTATCAGCTACTGATTGGGATTAAGTTCAATTCTTGGTTACGGTTTCTCTTTAAAGCGGTATTGTCACCATAAAAATCAAATTTCAACAGCAACTGGTCTGAGTGTATTAAGTGATAAAGATGCTAATCCTGCATTCAAAACTTTTTATGCCGTTATGGTTTGTATTTATCACATACTTTATGAGCACTGTCCCTAGTGCCAAACGGTGCCAAAGAGTTGAATGCTGGGAGTTATTTTTATCTATAATATATTCCTCCTCTTCCATGTATTTACCTGCCTTCTGCTTATTAGAAACACCCTCTGATTACTTGTTTTTACAAGCAAGGCTGAGGTGACTCAGTGATTGGATGTGTAAATTAAAAAAAACAGTGCAGTTGTTAGTATACACCTCAGTGGTAGTGTCTGAAGACTCTGGGAGGAGGGCAGCTAATGAATACACAATGAGCAAGAGAAGGGAGGGGGGAAAACAAGAGTCAGGGAGGATATGATGTGAGCATTAGCTTGGCAAGATGGCCACTGCCTAGAATAGGATTTTCTGCTTTTCCTTTATAAAATTCACAGGAATCATTACGTGGATAGCACAATACATCTGTTATGTAAGTAGAACTAGTATTTATCTACTTATGTGTTTTTTATTTCTAGGCAGGGACGGATCTAGGGGGGGGGGGCAAGCGGGTATCTTGCCCCAGGCGCAGTTTGTTGAATACTTAAAAAGGCGGCAAAATGAATGGCAGTTTAGGCGCCAAAACCTGACCTTTAGGCACCAAAACCTGACCTTGCCCCAGGCGCAACTTGGTCTTGATCCGTCCCTGTTTCTAGGTTAGTGTGGGTGTCGCTTGTTCTTTAAAGGGAACTCGAGGTGAGAGGAATATTGTTTAAAGAGAATCTGTATTGTCAAAACGTCCCCTGGGGGGTACTCACCTCGGGTGAGGGAAGCCTCAGGATCCTAATGAGGCTTCCCACGCCGTCCTCCGTCCCTCAGGGGTCTCGCTGCGGCCCTCCGTACAAGATGACGTCATTTACCTTCCCGGCTCCTGCGCAGGTGCTCTGACGGCTGTCGGCTCCGAAGTAGGCGGAAATACACGATCGCCGTCGGGTCCACTTTACTGCGCAGGCGCAAGTCTCCGGCGCCTGCGCAGTAGAGCGAACCCGACTGAGATCGGGTATTTCCGTCTACTTCGGAGCCGAAAGCAGCCACAGCGCCCCCGCTGGAGCCAGCAAAGGTAAATATTGAATTGACAGTCGGGTCTGTTGCCGGCTGTTCGGAGGGCTGCAGCGAGACCCCCGTGGGACAGAGGATGGCGTGGGAAGCCTCATTAGGATCCCGAGGCTTCCCCCACCCGAGGCGAGTACCCCCCAGGGGATGATTTTGATGTTACAGAGTCTCTTTAAAGGGAAATAAATATGGCAGCCTCCATATAGCTCTTGCTTCAGGTGAGCTTTAAAATAGACCTGAACTCTTGCACATGACAAAAGGAAAACCAGAGAGATGCACCCTGTATGTATTTAGAGAGTTTAGCCTGTCTAATTCTTCCTTGTCTGTGACTAATCATAAGTTGTAATTCGATCTCTCCCCAGGTCACCTGACTGCCATGGCAGATAAGCTCATTTAAAAGCACAGGATGTTAACAATATCTCTGCTTCCATGAATCGGGAAGTAGAAACACTGCACATGTATTTTAGGATTTGTATCAGCTGCAACAAAGAAATGTTTTTGTTTAAAGGATATTATGCTGTTGCATACGGAATCTTAAGGATTAGGGAGGGAACTCAATGGTGGATGACCAAGGTGTGGCGGAGCTATTAAATGCTTTCTTTGCTTTTGTCTTCACAAGGGACTGTTGCAAATTACAGATTCAGAAGGGTCTCAATCTTCCAACTGTAACATTAAATACTTAACGCATGAAGAGGTGAAGGCAAGACTAAAAATAAAAACAGATAAGGCAGGCACCTGGCCCGGATGGCCTACAGGCCCATACACACGTCGGATTTCCGCGGATCGCTCAAACTCACCCTTATCAAGCGAACCACAGCCTGTACACACGCCTGATTTAGTGGGCGAACGACGGAACGACGGGATGTTCAAATGACCCGTCGTTCGCGGAAATCCGACGTGTGTATGGGCCTTACATCCTCGGGTCCTAAGGGAATTAAGTTCAATTATCGATAAACCACTTTATCTTATCTTTTGTGATGCGCTTTCAATTGGCATAGTTCCAATAGATTGGCGTACAGCCCACATTGTCCCATAATTTAAGAAGGGCAAAATATTAGATCAGTGAAATTATAGACCTGTAAGCCTAATGACAATTGTGTGCAAACTATTTTAGGGGTTACTAAGAGATACTATACAAGACTTCATAGCAGAAAAGAATCTTAGGCCGGGTTTCCACTGCTGCGAATCCAGGCCGATTCCCCGCCCACGAATTCGGATGGATTTCAGCAGCCTATAGAAGTCTATGAGAGCCATCCGAATTCGTGGCCGAGGAAAAATCTGAGGCCCTGCAGCATAATTTCGTCCGTAGCTGTCCGAATCCCATAGCCGTGCATAGCACGGCTAGAGGGATTCGGCTGTGAGAGGCAACAGCTGTGCCGGCATCGCGTCTCGCAAGACGCATGCCGCCGCACAAATGGAAACCTAGCCTAATTTCTCAGCATCAGCATGGGTTTACTAAGGACAGGTCCTGTTTGACTATCATGATCAGCTTTTAAGAGGTGGATATTGGGAATGCTGTAGATGTGATATACTTGGACTTTGCAAAGGCCTTCAACACTGTTCCCTACAAAAGTCTGGTGCAAAAGTTGAGGATGCAAACACTGGGGAAGAGTCTGTGTGCATGGATAGGGGACTGGCTAATGGACAGAAAACAAAGAGTTGTGGTCAATAGATCATATACCAAATGGGTGACTGTTAGTAGTGGGGTCCCACAGGGGTCTGTACTGGTTCCAGTGCTCTTCAATTTATTTATGAATGACCTAGTAGATGCAGTAGTGAGCAATGTTGCTATTTTTGCAGAGGATACAAAATTGTGCAGAATCATCAACTCTCAGGAGGATAGACATATCGCAACAGGATCTGGATAGGATGGCTATATGGGCACATACATGGCAGATGAAATTCAATGTTGAAAAATGTAAATGTAAAGTCATGCATTTTGGTCGTACCAATTGTCTAGCACAGTGATGGCTAACCTTGGCACTCCAGCTGTGACAAAACTACAAATCCCATCATGCCTCTGACTCCCCGATGTATGCTTAGAGCTGTCAGAGTATTGCAATGCCTCATGGGACTTGTAGTTGCACCACAGCTGGAGTGCCAAGGTTAGCCATCACTGGTCTAGCACTACACAAAATAAACGGGATACAGTTGGGGACATCAAACTTGGAGAAGGACTTAGGAGTACTCATTAACAAAAAGTTAAATAATCGTACTCAATGCCAAGCCGCTGCAGCTAAAGCGAATACATTTTTGGGATGCATTAAAAGGGAAATAAAAAACTTGAGATGCTAGCATAATATTGCCCCTGTTTAACTCTCTAGTAAGGCCACATCTGGAGTATGGAATTCAGTTCTGGGCACCACATTACAAAAAAGATATTGCAGTTTTAGAGCAGGTGCAGAGACGAGCAACAAAATTGATATGAGGGATGGAAGGTCTCACTTATCAAGAAAGGTTAAATTAGAGTGACCAGACGTCCCGGATTGCCCGGGACACGTCCCGGATTCGGGGTCCGCTGTCCCAGGCTTAATGAGGTCCCGGGAAACGTCCCGCTTTCAGCAGCGGGACGTCCCGGCCTCGGGACTCTGGCCACTCTCTCCTCAATGAACTGGCAGCGGCGTCTATAGACGCCGTGCCAGTTCATTGCCCGCAGCCCCGCTCCAGCCTCCTCTTCCGGTGTCTGTTTCCGACACCAGCAGGCGAGCAGGGCTACGGCAAGATGGCTGCCGGAGCCCTGTACTGGAGACCTATTTGTGTCACTAGTACAGGGCTTCGGGCGCCATCTTGCCGTAGCCCTGTCAGCGCGGGAGACCAGAGCAGGAGGAACAAGACGGTCCCGGGACGGAGCAGCGCGCCAGAGGCCGGACACTTCTGCCAGGTGAGTAAATGCTTTCTTTTCCAGGTGAAATGTTTGCCCGCATTGTTTCTTTTCCAGGTGAAATGTTTGCCCGCATTGTTTCTTTTCCAGGTGAAATGTTTGCCCGCATTGTTTCTTTTCCAGGTGAAATGTTTGCCCGCATTGTTTCTTTTCCAGGTGAAATGTTTTCCCGCATTGTTTCTTTTCCAGGTGAAATGTTTGCCCGCATTGTTTCTTTTCCAGGTGAAATGTTTGCCCGCATTGTTTCTTTTCTGGTGAAATGTTTGCCCGCATTGTTTCTTTTCTGGTGAAATGTTTGCCCGCATTGTTTCTTTTCTGGTGAAATGTTTGCCCGCATTGTTTCTTTTCTGGTGAAATGTTTGCCCGCATTGTTTCTTTTCTAGTGAAATGTTATTGTTTGCCCGCATTGTTTCTTTTCTGGCGAAATGTTTGCCTGCAGTGCGTTTCTTTTCTGGCGAAATGTTTGCCCGCAGTGCGTTTCTTTTCTGGCGAAATGTTTGCCCGCAGTGCGTTTCTTTTCTGGCGAAATGTTTGCCCGCATTGCGTTTCTTTTCTGGTGAAATGTTTGGCCGCAGTGCGTTTCTTTTCTGGTGAAATGTTTGCCCGCAGTGCGTTTCTTTTCTGGTGAAATGTTTGGCCGCAGTGCGTTTCTTTTCTGGTGAAATGTTTGCCCGCAGTGCGTTTCTTTTCTGGTGAAATGTTTGCCCGCAGTGCGTTTATTTTGTACTGACATGTTGCCCGCATTGCGTTTATTTTGTACTGACATGTTTGCCCGCATTGCATTTATTTTATACTGACATGTTGCCTATTGCGTTTATTTTCTGGTGTCCGGGGTAACTGTTACTGCATTTATTATTTAATGGTCATAGATGGCTATGTTTGCTGCTTTGTGGTTACGGTATACTATTAGCATCACACAGTTTCTGCACACCCATGATACAAAGTCTCGTTTGTCCACATCATGGCGTAAACACTGCTTTCTTATGCCTCGCTGTTACATCATTACGTTAGCTCCGCCCATACAATGTCATGGCCACGCCCATTTTTCGGCGCTGCGCGCGCCGCAGCCCCCCTCCCCCAGTCTTCGCCGCTGCGTGCTCCTCACTCCTTCCCACTTTTCGCCGCGGCGCGCTACGCGCGCCGCCCCCCCCCCCCCCCTCCCGTCCCAGGTTGGACCCACAAAAATATGGTCACTCTAGTTAAATAAACTGGGTTTATTTAGTCTGAAGAAAAGACGCCTCAGAGGGGATCTAATTAGCATGTATAAATACATCAGAGGGCAATATAAAAGCTTGGCAGATGAGCTTTTTGTCCCTAGGCCTTCTCAAAGGACTAGAGGACATGATCATGGAGGAAAAACGTTTTACCTATTTAGGAAAGGGTTCTTTACAATAAGAGTGATTAAAGGGACTCTGAGCACCTCTCATGGGCATGCCTTTAAGCCAGACGACTTCCAACAAAGTCGTGCTATGACCCCTCTGGAGCAGGGCCGGATTTCTGGAAAGGCCAGAAAGGCCACGGCCTAGGGCGATAAAATTAGATAAGATAAGAAGGGCGGCATGACTTGGAGAGAGAAGAGGTCATATGTCAAAGTAAATCATCTCTTCTGGTCCCGCAGCACAGCCAGCCAGCGCCCTGCTCTGCACTAATAGCTGAATTCCACAGTTCCTCAATCCCTGCATCTCTCTCTCTCACTTCCTGATGTGTTAAAACAATCAGGATCAATCATATCGGTCATCTGATAATCCATTCCTTTCTTTGTATGATAGACTTACAGATCGATGTGAGAAATACCAGGGATTTACATTACAAAGCAGATAGAACTAAGTTCCACTGAGTTTTAATGCCAAGCATTCCCAAACATCAGAGAGCTCTGCAGTTTCTTCACCACTTTTACAACTTTGACACTGACCTCAGCTAATTTATCTAATCCTAATTTATGACTGTTTTTAGCAGTGGTCGCTTCTCTTCCTTGGTTAACTCTTTCCTGACTCATTTTCTGTCTTCCAGCTCCTACCATCTATGAGACTGCAGGATAAAAAATGCTGTTTTCTTCCCTTTCATTGCTAAATTGTCATTTTAAATGACACCTGAGCAGTGGTGCTCATCCAATATTTGGGTATCCGAACTACCCAGATAATCTGAACTTTTTCCACTATCCGAACTTTGAATAGCAATTCGGATATTTTTTTTAAAATCTGCACTATCCGAGAAAACTCGGATTTCCCATCTGAGAGAGAGATTTTAAGTCCCCACATCATTAAAAAAACATGTTACATGCCTCATTTACCCTAAAAAACGTTTTAAAGGCAATTTAAATAAGCCTTCTTTGTTCCCGTATACTGCCAATATGTTAGAGCACACCACCATATGTACATTCAGCATTCAAAAGAGATGCATAGATTTTTCAGCAAATATAAATAAATGTCATTCAGATGCTTTAAAGTGAAGCTGAACTCTTGCACAGGACAGAAGGAAAACAGAGAACTGTACCCTGTATGTATTTCGAGAGCCTGTCTAATTCCCCCTCAGTGTCACAAGTTGTAATTTAATTTCTACACTGTCACCTGACTGCCACAACAGCTAAGCTCATTTGAAAGCACAGGATGTTAAACATATGTCTGCTTCCATAAAAGCAGGAAGTAGACACACTGCAGATTTATTGCAGGATTTGTATCAGCTGTAACAAAAATGTTTTTATTGAAAGGTTATGTTGTTGCGTATCTTTTAGAGCAGAGAGGAAGTTCTGAGTTCAGGTCCACTGTAATTACAACAGAACATCCAAAGTGGGTCTTGACAGGATGTTTTCTACTTACCTGTTCTCTGTTTTGGATGGGCTTCTCTCCATTGCACTGCCCTGCCACCTGTTGGTGGCTCCGACTGCAGCCAGTCGCACAGAGGACAAAGAAGCAGCGCATTCTCTGTCCACTCGCACTCCCTGTCACCTGTATGTGGCTCTGACTGCAGCCAGTCGCACAGAGGACAAAGAAGCAGCGCATGCTCTGGCCACTCGCGCTCCTTGTCACCTGTATGTGGCTCTGACTGCAGCCAGTTGCACAGAGGACAAAGAAGCAGCGCATGCTCTGGCCACTCGCGCTCCCTGTCAGTCACCTGTATGTGGCTCTGACTGCAGCCAGTCGCACAGAGGACAAAGAAGCAGCGCATGCTCTGGCCACTCGCGCTCCCTGTCAGTCACCTGTATGTGGCTCTGACTGCAGCCAGTCGCACAGAGGACAAAGAAGCAGCGCATGCTCTGGCCACTCGCGCTCCCTGTCACCTGTATGTGGCTCTGACTGCAGCCAGTCGCACAGAGGACAAAGAAGCAGCGCATGCTCTGGCCACTCGCGCTCCCTGTCACCTGTATGTGGCTCTGACTGCAGCCAGTCGCACAGAGGACAAAGAAGCAGTGCATGCTCTGGCCACTCGCGCTCCCTGTCACCTGTATGTGGCTCTGACTGCAGCCAGTCGCACAGAGGACAAAGAAGCAGCGCATGCTCTGGCCACTCGCGCTCCCTGTAATATCTCGCTCCTGCCCAGATGTGCTCAACAACTGAGGCCGGTACAGTGTTATGCATTCTTGACAAGTACCGGTCATACATCAGCGTCATTTCTCAAGTATGCATGCCCAGAACACTATCGCGTGCACATTCGGGCAGGAGCGCAAATTACAGGAATTATTTGTTGAATGGGAGACAGAGCAGCACAACTGAGATGAGCCCATTCAAACCAATGATCGCTAGTCAGAGTGTTGGACAATTTTTTTTTTTTTTTGGGGGGGGGGGGGGGGGGGGCTTGGTGACAGCAGGCCTAGGGCACTGGAAAGTACAAATCCGGCCCTGCTCTGGAGGAGCCTCTTGCAATGGCCATGCGTGTCACTTCCTCATCCTACTGGACATGTGCCGGAAGCTATGTCAGGACTGATGCAGCTTGGGGGACAGAGGAGGCACAGAGAGATACAGAGTGGGCACAGAGACAGAGCGGGCACAGGGAGAGACACAGGAGACACAGAGGGGACACAAAGAGAGAGACAGAGAGAAACAGAGCGGGCACAGAGACACAAAGGGGGCAAGAGAGAGACCCAGAGGAGGCATAAAGAGGCAAAGGGGAGACAAAGAGAGACAGGGGGACAGAGGAGGAACAAACAGGCACAGAGGGGGAACAAAGCTCGATTTGAATGAAATCGTGAATCGAAATATATTTCGGACAGAAATCGCTCAATTCAATTTTTTCCTAAAATTGTTCAGGCCTACTTTGCAGTACTGGTCAGAGTCTTAAAGGCATGCCCATGAGAGGTGCTCGGAGTCTCTTTAAAATGTGGAATGTATTGCCACAGGAAGTAGTTATAGCAAATTCTCTATTTACTTTTAAGCAGGGATGCTCGGATGTGCCTCATCCACGAATTCGGAAATCCGCGTGGTTGCAAAAAAAAAAATCCGCATTCGGCCCCGCCGCATGCGGATTTTCGTCCGCGTCCACGCAACCACGCGGATTTTTTCCCGCGAATGGCGTAATCACGCGCGGATTCACGCCCGGAGGCGGATTTTCTTTTAACGTTAATAACAAAGCCCCCATACATGCTACAGTCCCCCAAATAGCATGGATTATCGAGGTGATAAGGGGCAACATAACTTCAACATAAAAAATTCCCCCCCAAAATTTTTTTCTAGAGAAAATGGATTTTAAAGTGAAATCAACACTTTAAATGGGGCTATTAATTGGTAATAAGTGGTTTTAAAAAGGGATATACGCGTTAAGCAGTCAAAGAGGTGAAGGCGAGTTCCAATGGCACTTGGCGGCGAAGGTACCGCTGGAGGAGGATGAGTGGCTGACGGCAAAAAGGCTCCAGAGAGGTTTTTGTAAATTTTTTTTTTTTTGCAGCAATTAGCAATGACATCGCAGCAGAGTTGTCAGTGGACACGGGCAGTGTGAACGCAGAGTGCAGTGGTGGTAGCGACTGAGTCAGGAGAAGGACTATGCTGGCGGTCAGTTCAGCAGCACAGAAGGACCACGGCAACATACTGGTGGTAGTAGTAGCAGCACAGCGTCATAGTGCTGGCCAAAAAATTAAATGCACCCGGTGACCCGGGCAGTGTGAACGCAGAGTGTAGTAGCGACTGAGTCAGGAGGACAAAGCGGGCGGTCAGTTCAGCAGCACAGTAGTAGTAGCACAGCGTCATAGTGCTGGCCAAAAAATTAAATGCACCCGGCGACCCGGGCAGTGTGAACGCAGAGTGTAGTAGCGACTGAGTCAGGAGGACAAAGCGGGCGGTCAGTTCAGCAGCAGCAGCACAGTAGTAGTAGCACAGCGTCATAGTGCTGGCCAAAAAATTAAATGCACCCGGCGACCCGGGCAGTGTGAACGCAGAGTGTAGTAGCGACTGAGTCAGGAGGACAAAGCGGGCGGTCAGTTCAGCAGCAGCAGCACAGTAGTAGTAGCACAGCGTCATAGTGCTGGCCAAAAAATTAAATGCACCCGGCGACCCGGGCAGTGTGAACGCAGAGTGTAGTAGCGACTGAGTCAGGAGGACAAAGCGGGCGGTCAGTTCAGCAGCAGCAGCACAGTAGAAGTAGCACAGCGTCATAGTGCTGGCCAAAAAATTAAATGCACCCGGCGACCCGGGCAGTGTGAACGCAGAGTGTAGTAGCGACTGAGTCAGGAGGACAAAGCGGGCGGTCAGTTCAGCAGCAGCAGCACAGTAGAAGTAGCACAGCGTCATAGTGCTGGCCAAAAAATTAAATGCACCCGGCGACCCGGGCAGTGTGAACGCAGAGTGTAGTAGCGACTGAGTCAGGAGGACAAAGCGGGCGGTCAGTTCAGCAGCTCAGAAGGAGGACCATGGCAACTTACTGGTAGTAGTACCATAACACCAAAAAATTAACCAAGGTAGGCACTAGGCAGGTAGTAAATGTCTTTATAAAGGCAGGCATAGTTAACAACAGCACATGCAGCAGCCACTTCATGTCCCCCTGTGTCCGACAATAGGGGCCAGGAACTCACCTTCCACCCAAGCCTGGTTGATTTTCAGGAAGGTGAGTTTGTCCACATAGGCGTGGGAGAGCCGAGAGCGCTTCTCTGTGACCACGCCACCGGCCGCACTAAAGCATCTCTCTGAGAGGACACTGGAAGGAGGGCAGGATAGGAGTTCCAGGGCGTACTGGGAAAGCTCGCTCCAGATGTCCAGTCTCTTGACCCAGTACTCCAAGGGGTCCACGGGGCTGTCGGTGTCATTGAGCCCGCTGGATGACCCCATATAGTCAGACACCATGGTGGTCAGTCGTTGCTTGTGCTGGTTGGTGGTGGATGCTGTGGCGGGCACCTCTGTTCTGGGCTGCTGCACTGCATACAGGCTCTTGCTTAGGCTCTTCAGGTCTCCGGGGCGCCAGTTGCTGCTGCTGCTGCTGGTGGTTGTTGTTGTGCTGCTAGTGGCAATGGCAGGCACCTCTTGCTGGCTTGGCAGAGCAGTTACAGTGGGGGTGGAATGCTGGGGGAATGCTTCCAGTAGTCTGCGCACAAGGGCCTCCTTCAACTCCCTTGTGCGTTGCTCGGTGGTGGATGGCGTCATTAAGTCTCCCAGCTTCCCCTTCAGACGGGGATCAAGCATCAAGGTAATCCAGATGTCCTCCCTTGAACGCATCTGGATCACCCGGGGGTCCCTGCGAAGGCAGCGCAACATGTGCACAGCCATGGGAAACAAGTGGGCCCTGCCAGCAAGATCTTCCTCGTCCTCGCCATTGTCCCATAACGCATGCCTGTCCTCTTCCTGTGCCATGTCGTTGTCCTCCTCAAACCGCCATCCACGTACAACGCCTGCTGCACTCTGCTCCTCCTCCTCCTCCTCATTCAGGTTAGGGACCTCCAACTCTCCCACTACCTGCTGTGAGCCCTCCTCTGAGCTGGACTGTGCTGCCATCTGCTCCTGTTCTTCCAACTGCCTCAGGGCTTCATCCCCACGCTCAATTAAATTGTCCATTGCCTGCTCCAGTAGACAAACCAAGGGCACCCACTGGCACACAGAGGCCCGCTCCTCACTGACCATCTTGGTTGCCTCCAGGAAGGGACTCAGCACCAGGCATACTTGCTGCATCAGTGTCCACTGAGTGGCAGTAATCATGGGGACTTGCTGGTTGCTGGGGACACTTGGGTCTAGCATGTAGGCCCTAACAGCCAGCCTGTGCTGACACAGCCGCTCCAACATGGCCAAAGTCGAATTCCAGCGAACTGGCATGTCGATGATCAGCCGGTGTTGTGGCCTTCCATACTGCTGCTGTAAGGTGGACAAGAGTGCAGAGGCAGTGGCTGACAGGCGGAAAAAGCGTACCACCGCCCGGGCATCCTGCAGCAGCTCGCTCATCCCCTGGTAGGTGCGCAAGAAGCGCTGCACCACAAGATTGAGCACGTGGGCCAAGCAGGGGATGTGCTGGAGGTTTCCCTGCTGCACTGCTGCCACCAGGTTGGCCCCGTTATCGGCTGCCACATACCCCACTTCCAGGCCTCTGGGGGTCAGCCACCTCCGCTCCTGCTTCCTGAGGGCGGCCAGGACGTTGGTGGCCGTAAGCCTCTCCTTCCCCAGGGTCACCAATTTTAAAAGGGCTTGGCAGTGCCGAGGCTTGGCGCTGCTGCTGCCGAGGCGGGCTTGCTTTCCGGGTGCTGAGGGAGTGTCGTGACAGGACCCTTCTGCATCCCCCCTGATCCCGCGTGGTGGCACCACTAGCTGGGCTGATGCGCTCTTGTCCTCCCTCCCTTCCATCAGTGTCACCCAGTGGGCCGTAAAGGACAGGTAGCGACCTGTCCCAAATCTGCTACTCCACGAGTCCATGGTCACGTGGACCCGCTTGCCCACAGAGTAGTCCAGGGAACGGGCCACGTTTTCCACCGCAAACTTGTGGAGTGCTGGGATCGCGCTCCTGCTGAAATAGTGGCGACTGGGGACTTGCCACTCGGGGATGCCAAATTGGAGCAGCGTCCGCATGGCGCTCCCCTCCTGCACCAGGGCGTAGGGAAGCAGCTGTGATGCCATGGCCCGGGCCAGCAAGCCATTTAGTTTGCGGATCCGCCTGTGGCTTGGAGGCAGAGGCTTGGTCAGACCCTGAAAGGTGTCGCTCAGCAGGGTCCGACGACGCTGGGATGCAGGGGAGGCAGAGGAGAGAGACGAACACTGGCTGCCAGCCTCAATGTCTGTGTCCTGAGCAGCCGAGGTGGAAGAGCGCTTGCGTGCTACTACTGCTGCTGCTGTGGGGGATTCACGACCCTGAGGGAGGGAGGATGCTGCTGCGCTGGTGGGCCTTCTGCTCTCAGGAACCCCTGCCAGCAGTGCCTGCTTCCTCTTAAAGTCCGCATACTCGCGGCAGTGGCGGCTTCTCAGGTGGCCCTGGAGGGATGAGGTACCCATCTTGCTCAGACTTTTCCCACGGCTCAATCTTTTGCTGCATAACCTGCACACCGCATACCTTTTGTCATCAGTACATTCCTCAAAGCAATCCCACACTGGTGACTTTAATTTACTGCGGCCCCCACTAGCAGAGGGTGCAGCGGAGCAATGTGTGGTAGTAGTTGCCGGGGGTTGCATGGTGGTGGTGCCGGCTGAAGCAGTGTCCTGTCTACTTCCTCCACGCCCACTACTGCCGATGCCCCTGCCCCTGCCTGACATATGGCGATATCCTTGCCTAGGCCGAGGTGACTCGTCATCCTGCTCTGACCATTCTTCCACGGACTCAGCAGGCTGCACATAGTTAGGGTCCACAACGTCATCATCAGCAGCATCATCATAATCCAGCTCTTCCTCTGACTCCCCCGCCTCCTCTTCTGTCCCTACATCCCCAGACACAGACCCCTCTTCTTCATCACCAGAACTCAACAACGCTTGTGATTGTGGCCCGATCTCAATCTCTGTCACATCAGTCCCCAGTAAGTCCTGTGCTTCTTGCATCAGCAGGTTCCCAGATGCCGGACTGAGGGACAGAACGCTGTCATCCTGGGAGGGCTGCTGACCAGTGGGTGCTGGGGTGGATGTCACAACAAGCGTGGGATGTTGGCTGCTGCTGCTACTGCTTGGAGTGGTGCTCACAGTAGAGGTCTGGGAGGAAGTCATGATGTCCATGAGTACGTCAGGTTCCATTTGCTCAACCACCACACGGGGACCAGAAACTTTAAAATATTTGGACAATGGCGTCCGCTGACTCGGCCCAGGCTTTGCTGCCCCCTTTTCTGCTGCATCACGACCACGTACAGCTGGGCGTCCTCTCCCTGGACGTGGAGCAGTCCCAGAAGTGGCTGAGGCAATTGAACTCCCTTTCCTCTCACCCCGCGAAACCCTGCCAGACATGTTGCTAGTAATGAATCACTGGATGCAGTGGGCACAGTACAAGGTCACTGAAGGATGCAGTGGGCACAGCACAAGGTCACTGAAGGATGCAGTGGCCACAGTACAAGGTCACTGAAGGATGCAGTGGGCACAGCAGTGGGCACTGGATATACAACTAGGTCACTGAAGGATGCAGTGGCCACAGTACAAGGTCACTGAAGGATGCAGTGGGCACAGCAGTGGGCACTGGATATACAACTAGGTCACTGAAGGATGCAGTGGGCACAGTACAAGGTCACTGAAGGATGCAGTGGGCACAGTACAAGGTCACTGAAGGATGCAGTGGGCACAGTACAAGGTCACTGAAGGATGCAGTGGGCACAGCAGTAAGCACTGGATATACAACTAGGTCACTGAAGGATGCAGTGGCCACAGTACAAGGTCACTGAAGGATGCAGTGGGCACAGCAGTGGGCACTGGATATACAACTAGGTCACTGAAGGATGCAGTGGGCACAGTACAAGGTCACTGAAGGATGCAGTGGCCACAGTACAAGGTCACTGAAGGATGCAGTGGGCACAGCAGTGGGCACTGGATATACAACTAGGTCACTGAAGGATGCAGTGGCCACAGTACAAGGTCACTGAAGGATGCAGTGGGCACAGCAGTGGGCACTGGATATACAACTAGGTCACTGAAGGATGCAGTGGGCACACAAGGATGTCACACTGTGTAATGAGATGCTCATATGCCAGCGAGCGAGCGAGCAGTGGGCACTGGGCACGGCACAAGGTCACTGACAGAATGAATGAACAGCGCTGGCAGAGAGTGGCGGCGCCGGCGGTGTGACTGGCTGCCTACAAATAGTACAAGTGTATAAACTGTCACTGGAATATACAAGTGAACACTGCAGCTGCACTAACCTGCCTGCCTGCACTCTACACACAGATAATCCCCACTCCCACTACACTGCAGCACTGAACCTGCCTGCACAGCACTACACACAGTTAAATAATCACTAGACTCCCACACTCCCACTACACTACACTGACTACAACTAACTACAGCAATCACTCACTGACTAGCTAACTGTGTACAGTATAAGAGCAGTGTTAGCAAAAAAAAAACGCTTTGTTTTTAACACAATAAATGCACTTGCTCAAACAACAATGGCCTGGAGATAATCCTCTCAGCACCACAGTCTAGTAGCAAGGACAGAGCTTTTCCATCATGGCCGCCGCTTTATATTCAGGAGGGGAGGGCATAGCTCCCCTCCTGTGATTGGTTGCTAGGGCCTGGCTGGGGCACTCTGATTGGCCTGCAATGTGTCACTTCCGCATAGTTTGACGCATTTCCGCAAACCACGACTTCAGCCCCGGGTTTCACGAGCGTGAATGCGGATTTCTGTCCGCATTCACGCGAAGCCGAAGTAGATTTTCGTGGTTGAAAATCTATTCACGGATTTTCGTGTCCGAGGCGGAATGCGTCAAAATGGTCGTGATTCCACGCGTAAGCGTGATCACGACCTGGCGGTGAGCACCACTGCTTTTAAGGGGGGCTTAGATGCTTTCCTTGCGTTGAAAGACATCCATGGCTTTAACTACTAGGTAATTCCCGGTGGTGTTGATCCAGGGATTTTATCTGATTGCCGTCTGGAGTCGGGAAGGAATTTTTTCCCTTTTGGGGCTAATTGGACCATGCCTTGTAAGGGTTTTTTGCCTTCCTCTGGATCAACAGGGATATGTGAGGGAGCAGGCTGGTGTTGTACTTTATTTTCTGGTTGAACTCGATGGATAGGTGTCTTTTTTCAACCCAAATAACTATGTAACTACATATTTTAGAGCCAAGAGAACGTTGAGTTCAGGTCCGCTTTTCTACCTGATCAGATAATAAAAGCAATCATACATTACTCAGTTTTCTGTTTAGATCAGAGGGTAAGGTGGCCATACACATTGAGATTGCCACCTAATGTGGCAAACAGATCATTCCCTCTCCGATCTTAATCCGATTAGAGAGTGGTTACATACGGCACACAGATTGCCAAGAGATTAGCAAGAAAATCTGTTTAACCCCAGGGCTGCACTGTTCGATACAGTGCAGCGCTATGGGCTGTCAATCTTCCACTACTCCCCCGCCATGTCCAATCAACAACATTTTCCATCTGATTGTAATTTTGAACAATTTTTGCCACTAATCATTTGAAATTGTAATTAAAGCGGATCCGAGATGAAAAACTAACTATAACAAGTAACTTGTCTATATATCTTATCTAAAGTTTAGATAGTTTACACAGCAAATCTAGCTGCAAACAGCTTTAATAGAATGTGATTATTTCTTCCTGTGATACAATGACAGCAGCCATGTTGTTTGTAAACATTACACAGAGGCAGGCTTATCTGCATCTTGAGCAAAAAACCTAATACCCCCTCCTCCTCCCCTCTGCCTCTGAAATCTCTGGCTAGTAATACCTCCCCCTCCTCCTGCCCAGACTGAGCTCCCATGAGCCCTTGCTACTGTCTGAAAGTGCCTTGGCTCTCTGAAAACCTGTGGGCGTGGCTTGTTAAGTTTATAGGGAATTAGAGTATTAAAACAAAAACAAAAGTATTTGGCTTGAGGAATGCCCTATAAACAATAGGAAAGTTCATCTCGGATCCACTTTAATGTAACTCGTAGAGTTATCGATTCAATCAGGGAAAATGGCCTGCATTCATTTCACTTTAAGGCCCCTTTTACACTGGCAGGTTAAACCTGCATTGCCTTTGGCTACTGCAACGGGCTGCAAACGCAATGCAAGTCTATGGAGACTTGCCCACTAATTGCGATCCATTGCGATGTGCCGGAAGTATCAGATTTGATGCAAGGGCTGCAGCACGTTACCGCAAACATAGTGCTTAACGCACGGAGCTTGCTGTAATGCAAGTCTAAGGGGACGCACGTAGTGTAAACGGTGCACCGCGCATGCGTGGGCCAATGGAAATCTCAGAGACGTACTTTCTGCCCAGCAGGGAGTACGTCACTGAGCGGGGGGGAGACCCACTATGCATATGACCCTGTCGGCGCACTCTGTTACAGGGTCATATGATTGACATTTTATTGCGTTGCGAGGTAGCAGGAGCATCACACAGGGGAACTTAACCTTTTGGGGACCACCTGCATTGGATCCTACTTGTGGCTGTTCTAGCCTGATGCGGCGTAGGAACTACGTCAGCCGCCATTACTGCTCCCCGACGCGATCGTGTGCCCCCCCCCCCGAGAGGAGATTAAGCTGTCATATGACAGCTGGCATCTCCCCTCAGTGATCAGGAGCCATCGTGATTGGCTCCTGATCACTACAATCGCTGGCAGAGAAAGAAGAGGATCCACTCACCTCCCTGCCGTTCCTGCGACGATTGGCGCTCCCTTCTGCTCTGGCTGGCATCTCTGCTCCCTCTGACATCAGCACCAGGTCCCAGCTTGATGACATCATCAAGCCGCGACCCGGAACTGAGCAGCAGTAGGAGCAGAGATGCCGGCCGGAGCAGGGGGCGTGATGAATAAAATGGCATATCGCGCCCACCGATGACGCACATCGATTGCGCCATCAGTAGACGTGACATTCTCGCTTAAAAATGACAATCAGAGTGGTTTTCTACCTTTCTCGTTTCCCCCCTCTGAGAGCATTGCAGAGTACAGTACCTTCCCCCCATGCCCTGTTAGGCCAGCGAGGAATGTCACACGTGGCTGACCCCCTGATGACACCAGTTGGTGACTACAGCTCATGTCCCAAAAACCAGTTACAACTAGCCGAGATAAGAAATTCCCTCCAAATCTCAGACCCGGACAAAGAGCACTTTTATGTATTAATAATTCAAAATAGGCTTGTCCCAGAAAGGCAAGAAATACATTTTCTGATATCCATTAACCAGTTCTATAATTTACCTGAATTACAATTTTCCAACTGTCAGGGGTCAGTCGGGAAACCGCTTTATTCAGCCTGCGCATACCGAACGATAGAATAGCCATGTGTAGCCTCATTTCATACAGGGTCGCAGGCCGCTTATGAATATAGTCTCAGATTTTCGATGCGCCAATCTGGGGCGGAGTCACACAGATAATTAATAAATGTTACATTTTCTGCCTCTGAGTTCTGGGCGCGGCAACCTGCTGATTAGAAGGTAACCCCGCCTTAAACACACCTACTTTCCAGGTAAAGACAGCCCAAAACTCAATTCCTATAAAAGTTGGGGCAGGAACAAACCCGCCCAGTTCTCCACATTCCATCGACCAGGACTGTCCATGCATGAGTTCAAGGAGAACCGAACGCATGCTGTGTTTCAAGGACTCTTAACATAAATGCCTACTTTAAACCGGACTCTGTTTCTTCATTCTCCAAATGGACTGCTCAGCCGTAACTAAGTAAGAACATTCTTATTTTATCACTTTTATTTTTAGCTATGTGTCTATGTGTTAATCTGTATAAATGTATGTAATGCAACTTTGTTATAAAAACGTTTAAAAATCGTTATGGTTACAATCTGTTCTGAATATACACAAATGTACCTATTCTCCTGAAACCGCTACCCTGTGCTTAATAGACGTGTACCTTTATAACCCGTATGTGAGGACCCGGCCCAGATATAAAGATCTGACCCAGGTTCCTGCATACTGCTAAGGGTTAATAGCGCGTTCTCGAAGTACTAGTATAATTACAGTAGTGGGCTGTGTAACCCGCTTGGTGGCAGATCTTTGAATTGTATGTGTGAGGTGAATCCTTTGGCGTCTGAATGCTCCCTCTGCTAGTCAGTTCATCAACTTGTGAAGTCAGGTTACGCTTCGTGATGAGCAAAATGACAGTGTGAGAGGATTTCTGACTCCGATCGATTGACCTTGCTCACAGACCGGCCCTTGCGGTCTGTGACAGAGGGGTCCACTGCCGCTCATTGCTGGAGTCTGGAGTCTGAAAGGTGAGTGAAGGCTGCTGCACACGGGGGGGCGGGGGGGGGGGGGGCATAGGGGTGTGGACACCTGGACACCATTGGGACACAGACCCCAGCACGCAAAACTAGGGATCCAGCTGCCTGACCCCCCCAAGCGCGCACCATCCCTCCCTCCCATGCAGAAACACTTGGTCCTTAAGGGGGTTAGGTGGCCGGTCCCCAAATGGTTAAGTACTGATCTTCACCTCCTGTCAGCTGCTCTCCTGCACCGGATGGGCTCGTCGTTAGCACTCGGTACATGGAGTCAGAACTGACAGCAGCTGCACCAAGTACCAACATGTCGCGTTCCTCTGCAGCCCTGTAGTACCAGCACATGTCAGCGCTTGACACACGTGGTGTTACAACCGCTGCAACTCAATTGCATTTAAGTTGCACCCGAATTGCACTGGCGGGCAGCAGACAGGACACTGAACAGCTCGGCAGGCCTATCTCAGTGTATCGGAAATCGGCCTTATAATGACCTTTAGAAATTTTTTAGCACTCTCTTAGTTTTAGGAGTGTTTGTTCAGCCAGAGACAAGTGTTTTGGCTTTTCACTGTTTGTGAATCATTTTACAGCCTATGAGTTTCGGAAGAGAAGACCTGGGCATCGGACATAGCTGTGTCGCCGAAAAACGCTCTCTAAATATGCTATAATAACAATAATAATAACAAACACACCGTAAAGTGCAATGTTCCCTCAACAACACAAAGGTTACAGAACATTGCATGGTATTCAGCAGAGGCAGAACAATGTATGATTTTCACAAAACACTTAGTACTGTTGCTATAGATCTTAATGCAATGGCAAATACAAAACCACAGGCTACGTGCAAGCAGTCATCTGCGGGGCCAGACTCATTTCAGGCAAGTAACTCTGATCTGCTAAAGGCAGGGGCGTAGGAATAGACCCTGCAGCCCCTGCAGTTGCAGGGGGGCCCCTAGCAAGTCAGGGGCCCGGAGGAGGAAAGGCTGTCACCACCGGCGTACCTACCGGGGATGCGACTCTCTCAGCCGCAGGGGGGCCCGGCCGCCCGGGGCTGCTCTGGGGCCCGCTCACTGTGCGTGGGGGGAGCGCTGCTCTGGACCCCCCAGCAAGGTGCTCAACTGGCCGCAGCGTCTGATAGACGCTGCGCCAGTTCATTCCCCGCAGCCCCGCTCCACCAGCAGCCTGCATAGTCTCCGGCAGGCAGAGCAGGGCTACGGCAAGATGGCCGCCGAAGAAGCCCTGCACTGGAGACTATTTGTGTCTCTAGTACAGGGCTTCGGCAGCCATCTTGCCGTAGCCCTGCACTCTGCCTGTCAGCGCGGGAGATGTGCTGCAGGAGGACTCGGGGAGCTGCGAGCCAGATGCCGGGAGAGGAGAAGACTTCTGTCAGGTAAGTGAATTGGTTTTTTTTCACAGGTGCATTTTTTTTTCTAGTGTCTGCTGCCTACATTGTGATTTTCTGGTCACTGCTGCCCACATTGTGATTTTTAGGTGTCTGCTGCCCACATTATGATTTTCTGGTCACTGCTGCCCACATTGTGATTTTCAGGTGTCTGCTGCCCACATTGCGATTTTCTGGTGTCTGCTGCCCACATTAGGATTTTCTGGTGTCTGCTGCCCACATTACGATTTTCTGGTCACTGCTGCCCACATTGCGATTTTCTGGTGTCTGCTGCCCACATTGCGATTTTCTGGTGTCTGCTGCCCACATTACGATTTTCTGGTCACTGCTGCCCACATTGCGATTTTCTGGTCACTGCTGCCCACATTGCGATTTTCTGGTGTCTGCTGCCCACATTGCGATTTTCTGGTGTCTGCTGCCCACATTACGATTTTCTGGTCACTGCTGCCCACATTGCGATTTTCTGGTCACTGCTGCCCACATTGCGATTTTCTGGTGTCTGCTGCCCACATTGCGATTTTCAGGTGTCTGCTGCCCACATTACGATTTTCAGGTGTCTGCTGCCCACATTACGATTTTCAGGTGTCTGCTGCCCACATTGTGATTTTCAGGTGTCTGCTGCCCACATTACGATTTTCTGGTCACTGCTGCCCACATTGCGATTTTCTGGTGTCTGCTGCCCACATTACGATTTTCAGGTGTCTGCTGCCCACATTGTGATTTTCAGGTGTCTGCTGCCCACATTACGATTTTCTGGTCACTGCTGCCCACATTGCGATTTTCTGGTCACTGCTGCCCACATTGCGATTTTCAGGTGTCTGCTGCCCTCATTACGATTTTCAGGTGTCTGCTGCCCACATTAGGATTTTCAGGTGTCTGCTGCCCACATTACGATTTTCAGGTGTCTGCTGCCCACATTGCGATTTTCAGGTGTCTGCTGCCCACATTGCGATTTTCTGGTGTCTGCTGCCCACATTACGATTTTTTGGTGTATGCTGCCCACATTAGGATTTTCTGGTGACTGCTGCCCACATTGCGATTTTCTGGTGACTGCTGCCCACATTGCGATTTTTCTGGTGACTGCTGCCCACATAAGGATTTTCTGGTGACTGCTGCCCACATTAGGATTTTCTGGTGTCTGCTGCCCACATTACGACATTCTGGTGACTGACTGCTGCCCACATTAGGATTTTCTGGTGACTGCTGCCCACATTAGGATTTTCTGGTGACTGCTGCCCACATTAGGATTTTCTGGTGACTGATGCCCACATTGCAATTTTCTGGTGACTGCTGCCCACATGGCGATTTTCTGGTGACTGCTGCCCACATTGCGATTTTCTGGTGAACTCTGCCCACATTATGATTTTCTGGCCCACATTACGATTTTCTGGTGAACACTGCCCACGTTACGATTGTCTGGTGAATGCTGTCCACGTTACGATTTTCTGGTGAACGCTGCCCACATTACGATTTTCTGGCCCACATTACGATTTTCTGGTGAACACTGCCCAAGTTACGATTGTCTGGTGAATGCTGTCCATGTTACAATTTTCTGGTGAACTCTGCCCACATTACGATTTTCTGTCCCACATTACGATATTCTGGTGAACGCTGCCCACATTACGATTGTCTGGTGAATGCTGCCCACGTTACAATTTTCTGGTGACTGCTGCTCACGTTACTATTTTCTGGTGACTGGTGCCCACATTACGATTTTCTGGTGAACTCTGCCCACATTACGATTTTCTGGCCCACATTACGATTGTCTGGTAAAATGCTGCCCACTTTACAATTAATTTACAGTGAAACGCTGCCCCATTACGATTATTTGGCACCTATGGGGGGGGGGCCCCATCCAAATATTCGCAGGGGGGCCCAGTGATTTCTAGTTACGCCCCTGGCTAAAGGCTTGCTTTATTGGCAGACACCCTCTGCTAACCATTTTAATGTGTTTACATGAACTGAAAGATATACATTGTGTACAAGAGAAGCGTAACATTGTGTGCATAACAGTCTAGTCTGCAGCAGGATGGTCACAGTTGTGGAAATTAAATCTATTCAATCTTCCTGTTCAGTTAGCCAGCATCTATCCAGTAATTCCTTGGACTAGACTCCCTAACACTTCTACTGCCTAGTACCTACTGAGTATTAGTGTTGTAGGCAAACAGCTCGCTGCGAACAGCTATGGCCCTGTACTACTCCCGGGTCACTGTCTATCAGTAGTATGCATGCCCTGGCCCAGACGCGTTTATTAGTACGCATGACCTGGCCCGGCAGTAATCGTCCTTGCTTACGCACCTGTGGCCGGGAACCCTTCGTAACGTCACACACATGCGCAAAGCATGCTTGGCCACAGTGGCGCAATCAAGGACGCGCACCGCCGGCCCAGACATGCGTACTATATTTTGCATAGAGGGAGATATGAGAGACAATATCCTTAAAGGTGTGCCACAACACCCACATAAACTTTATACCAATACAAGGATACACAGAATACTGCTGCCAGACTGCTAACCAACCAACCCCGTCACTGCCACATAACGCCAGTACTGCACTCCCTTCACTGGCTACCAGAGCCGGGACAAGGTCCTCCAGCACCCAAGGCTGAGACACCAAAGTGCGCCCCTCCATCCCTGCCTCCCCAGCCGTCACACACTGATTGCTATTAGACTAAGAGGCGCCACAGAGCCCACAACCTCCCCAACACCTTAACCTATTTTGGTTCCTGGACGTAGTTTCTACGTCTAGGAACCATGCGCGCTACCGCGCGCTCCCGCGGCCGATCGCGCGCGTGCACGCGCACTCCCGGCCGCGGATTCGGTAGCCAGGGAATCAATGTATCGGGCTACGGAGCCCGATCATTGATTCCTCTCCCCCGCTGAAAAAGCGACAGCTGCTCTCAGAAGCTGCGCCTTTTCTGGCCGTTCCCTTCCCGATGCGTCACTCTAAGCATATGTTACGCTTAGAGTGACGTCATGTAAACAAACTCATGGCCGCCATCTTGTGGCCAAAAAGTAATACTACACCTGTAAAAAAAAATAATTTAAAATTAACACACATTTACATTATAAATCTATTGTTTACCTCCCACCCTCCCAAAACTACCCAAATAAAATGTTTACAATAAAAAAAAAAAACCATTACAATAAAAAAAAAAAACCATGTAAATATTTACCTAAGGGTCTAAACTTTTTAAATATCAATGTAAAGATGAAATATTTCTATATTTTTTTTATTTTAAACTTGTAAATAGTGATAGATGCAAAACGGAAAAAATGCACCTTTATTTCCAAATAAAATATTGTCGCCATACATTGTGATAGGGACATCATTTTAACAGTGTTATAACCGGGACATATGGGCAAATACAATACGTGAGTTTTAATTATGGAGGCATGTATTATTTTAAAACTATAATGGCTGAAAACTGAGAAATAATGATTTTTTCCGTTTTTTTCTTATTCTTCCTGTTAAAAAGCATTTACAGTAAAGTGGCTCTTAGCAAAATGTACCCCCCAAAGTAAGCCTAATTGGTGGCGGAAAAAACAAGATATAGATCAGTGCATTGTGATAAGTAGTGATAAAGTTATAGGCTAATGAACGGGAGGTGAACATTTCTCACGTGAAAACGACGGAACCTGAATGGGTTAATATCTAGTTATCTGGCTTGCAGTCACATGTATCCCCTTTTCTTATTTCTTTCTGCTTCAAACACAATTAGGAATGACAGCTGAATGAATTCTGCGCCCCCTCCTACACTGCGCCCTGAGGCTGGAGCCTCTCCAGCCTCTGCCTCGGCCCGACCCTGCTGGCTACCTATAGAATGGAGGGTCCTATCCAATATCGGCCTACTGACATTTACAGTGGTGTGAAAAACTATTTGCCCCCTTCCTGATTTCTTATTCTTTTGCATGTTTGTCACACTTAAATGTTTCAGCTCATCAAAAACCGTTAACTATTAGTCAAAGATAACATAATTGAACACAAAATGCAGTTTTAAATGATGGTTTTTATTATTTAGTGAGAAAACAAACTCCAAATCTACATGGCCGTGTGAAAAAGTGAAAAGTGATTGCCCCCCTTGTTAAAAAAATAACTTAACTGTGGTTTATCACACCTGAGTTCAATTTCTGTAGTCACCCCCAGGCCTGATTACTGCCACACCTGTTTTAATCAAGAAATCACTTAAATAGGAGCTATCTGACACAGAGAAGTAGACCAAAAGCACCTCAAAAGCTAGACATCATGCCAAGATCCAAAGAAATTCAGGAACAAATGAGAACAAAAGTACTGTAACTGAGATCTATCAGTCTGGTAAAGGTTATAAAGCCATTTCTAAAGCTTTGGGACTCCAGCGAACCACAGTGAGAGCCATTATCCACAAATGGCAAAAACATGGAACAGTGATGAACCTTCCCAGGAGTGGCCGGCCGACCAAAATTACCCCAAGAGCGCAGAGAAAACTCATCCGAGAGGCCACAAAAGACCCCAGGACAACATCTAAAGAACTGCAGGCCTCACTTGCCTCAATTAAGGTCAGTGTTCACGACTCCACCATAAGAAAGAGACTGGGCAAAAACGGCCTGCATGGCAGATATCCAAGGGGCAAACCACTTTTAAGCAAAAAGAACATTAAGGCTCGTCTTAATTTTGCTAAAAAAACATCTCAATGATTGCCAAGACTTTTGGGAAAATACCTTGTGGACCGAAGAGACAAAAGTTGAACTTTTTGGAAGGTGCGTGTCCTGTTACATCTGGCGTAGAAGTCACACATCATTTCAGCAAAAGAACATCATACCAACAGTAAAATATGGTGGTGGTAGTGTGATGGTCTGGGGTTGTTTTGCTGCTTCAGGACCTGAAAGGCTTGCTGTGATAGATGGAACCATGAATTCTACTGTCTACCAAAAAATCCTGAAGGAGAATGTCCGGCCATCTGATCGTCAACTCAAGCTGAAGTGATCTTGTGTGCTGCAGCAGGACAATGACCCAAAACACACCAGCAAATCCACCTCTGAATGGCTGAAGAAAAACAAAATGAAGACTTTGGAGTGGCCTAGTCAAAGTCCTGACCTGAATCCTATTGAGATGTTGTGACATGACCTTAAAAACGTGGTTCATGCTAGAAAACCCTTAAATAAAGCTGAATTACAACAATTCTGCAAAGATGAGTGGGCCAAAATTCCTCCAGAGCGCTGTAAAAGACTCGGTGCAAGTTATCGCAAACACTTGATTGCAGTTATTGCTGCTAAGGGTGGCCCAACCAGTTATTAGGTTCAGGGGGCAATTTCTTTTTCACACAGGGCCATGTAGGTTTTGATTTTTTTTTCTCAGTAAATAATAAAAACCATCATTTAAAACTGCATCTTGTGTTCAATTATGTTATCTTTGACTAATAGTTAACGGTTTTTGATGAGCAGAAACATTTAAGCGTGACAACCATGCAAAAGAATAAGAAATCAGGAAGGGGGCAAATAGTTTTTCACACCACTGTAAATCCCTGAATAATTTGGGCCCTGGATACATGAAAGAAATGTTGCAGCTGCGTAGCAATCCCCGCATTCTCAGACCCACAGGTTCTAATAATCTAGTCTTACCCAGAGTCCACTTGGAAACTTTTGGTCCCAGAGCCTTCTGTCATGCTGCCCCTACGTTTTGGAACGCCTTACCTCAACAGATCAGGACAGCTCCATCTCTGGACGTGTTTAAATCCAGACTGAAAACCCACCTGTTCAGTTTGGCATTTGCAGAAATATAACTTGTTGTGTGAATACTTCATCCTACTATGAATTACTGAATCTGAGAGAGCTTAAGCGCTTTGAGTCCTACGGGAGAAAAGCGCAATAGAAATGTTATTGTATTGTATTATGTATAAAAGATATTGAAGAAACTCAAAAAGGTTTATATGCAAAAATACAAAAAGTCTTTATTGAAGACAAAAGTCGTGCAAAATATTGATAAAAAGGTATCCTTCAAGGAGCAAATTCCATAGCCGAGGATGGCGAAGATTAGTAATCTTAGTCATTTTAGTAACTACTAATCTTGATGTTAATCACTACTGTATATTCATCATCCTCGGCTATGAAATATGCTCCTTGAAGGATAACTTTTATGAATATTTTGCAAGACTTTTGTCTTCAATAAACACTTTTTGTATTTTTGCTTATAAACCTTTTTGAGTTTCTTCAATATCTTTATACATATTCCTTGTAAGGTAGTCCCAGGATAACGAACGAGATAGGGACTGTAGGTTCATTCTTAACCTGAATCTGTTCTTAAGTCAGGACAATGTGCTATCTCTGTCCCCTGTACTTCCTCTGTGTCCCCCTCTGTGTCACCTCTGCCCTCTGTGCCTGCTTATACAAGTTTAAAAGCCTTTTTTTTTTTTTGAATTTTTTTAAAAATCGATTTTCTCAAAAACTTCAAGTCCAATTTGAAAAAAATCTTCTTGGCTTGTTCCCATGGAAACACTGAATCCATGCTGTTCGTATCGGTGGGGCGTTCATAAGTCAGAGACTACCTGTATCGGTATTAAAAAAAACAGGGCATGCGTACTACCAGTGGCGTACGCGTACCTACCATAGGGCTGCAGGTGCTCACAGCACTAGGTGTAGTCATGGCTACGGGTGCCGCTGTGGTGCTCAGCCACTGTGTTCTTCCACTTGGGACCTTTTTTAATACTTTGGGCAACATTCAGGAAAATGTCAGCAGGCAGTGCAGGGGACTTTACTACTTCCTGCACTAGATGTAGCACCCCTCCCCCTTCCTGTCCCGTGGGCAATGTCTCTTCTCGCTCTCTACACACAGCCTGCAGTGGGTGAAGGTGCAGAGCAGCCGGTGAGTAGAGAGAAGGATTGCTGTGCTGCAGCTGAGACATTAGCAGGGAGAGGTGGCAGGATATATTTAGTGCTTTAGAAGTTGGCTATATGCACTGCCTTTTGTAATGCTTGATTATTTACCCTGATCAGAGTAATTAATCAATAATGCAGGGCAGGCTGCTGTTGCAGAAGCCAGTGATACAGGTGCTGACAGCCAACTTCTGTAGTGAGCAGAGAAGCAAGCTCCAGGCAATCTAGATTAGCTTGATTGCAGGTAATCTTATCTCTTTTCCCAGCTCCCCCTTCCACCTTGTTGTCTTCCCCATGACCTTTTCCTCTTATCAGATTTCAGTGGCTGCTTTTAACAGCATGTCCCTGCCAAACAGCACTGGTGATGTCTGCAGTCCTGATGAGAGTCCTTCCTGCCATTTCTCCTCTCCCACCAGGCTCCCTGTCTTGTGCCTCTTCCTTTTTATCCCTCCCCACGCATTCCCCTCTATCGTATGTCTCCCTTTTCTGACTGTCCTCAGGGGAGCTCACAATCTAAATCGTACCACAGTCATAGTCCTACCACATTATTTTTGTGTATTTATAGAGCCCTGATATCTTCTGCAGCACTGTATAGATAGCAAAGGAGAGTGGAAACGCTACTACCACCGTTGTTGCAATCCCAAGGGAGCAGGAACCACAGACCTCAGGAACATGTAGATAAAGAAATGATGTCCCGCTGCACCGAGGGTGGGTGTAAAAAGTATCTTCCTTTATTTAATACATCAAAAGACACACAAAAAGGCTGTCGCGTATCGGAGCTCTAGAAGGCTCCTTAATCATAGCCAGCATATACAATGTCAGCATGGGTTTAAATAGTCGGGCGCCCGCCCACATCGGGCAGGGCCAGCCCACTTAAAGCAACATATACAAAATGCATTTAAAATGGCTGAGCCAACATACAAAAGTTATATGTTAGTTCTTCTAGGTCTGCACCTACTTGGCTAAGCTATAGGGGTTCGTACAGATGCGGGTACAGCACCTGCAGGTACTGTCGTGTCCACAATCAAACGCGGGAGATCGCATCGATCTCCAAAGGTGAGAGATTTGAAATGAAACAATACATTAACTGTAATTCCAGTAATGTGGTTTATCTTATCACCTGTGATGCTTGTGAACTGCAGTACGTGGGGTGCACTACCCGCCCTCTGAGGCAACGGATCTCGGAGCACTATAATGGATCAGGGAGATGCATCAGGAATGAGGCCTTCATTACTCAGGTCTCCAGTGTGGCTAAACATTTTCTGAGGGCACACCAGGGGGATATGACTAGTTTTACTTTTCATCGGGTGGAGAGGGTGGTACGCTCACCCAGAGGAGGCGACTTATACAGACATTTACTTAAACGGGAGGCCCTATGGATATGGAAATTGGGCACACGCATTCCAGCGGGCCTAAATTCAAAAATGGATATTAGCTTAACATATGACATAAGAACATAATTCCCTTTTTGGGTCTCCCCATCTGCCCCTCCCCCCCCTTCCTGTTTCCTTCCCTCCCCACCTCCCCCCCCCTTTCCACCGCTTAGCACTTTATGTCATGCCTTTTGATAACATTTATTGTACCATGTTTTTTGTCAGGCTGTTTTTTCATATTGATGTGGTAAAATGTCATCGGTTTTTTAACTTTTGTATGTTGGCTCAGCCATTTTAAATGCATTTTGTATATGTTGCTTTAAGTGGGCTGGCCCTGCCCGATGTGGGCGGGTGCCCGACTATTTAAACCCATGCTGACATTGTATATGCTGGCTATGATTAAGGAGCCTTCTAGAGCTCTCCGATACGCGTCAGCCTTTTTGTGTGTCTTTTGATGTATTAAATAAAGGAAGATACTTTTTACACCCACCCTCGGTGCAGCGGGACATCATTTCTTTATCAGCACTGTATAGAGTACAGAGTTTCATAATGGTTAGTTCAGTCCACATCCTGATGACTCCTTTTCCCCACAAATCCACCAAAATTTGCAGCAACACACTCGACGCCCCAACCCATCAACCCTCCCATCAAAAAAAAAATGTTTTTTTGTTTTGTTTTTTGGGTCAGTAAATAATCAGCACCGGGTGTCCAAATTCCCTAGGTACACCACTGCGTACTACCCAGGGGTGTAACTATAAGGGAGCAGCCCCTGCAACTGCACAGGGGGCCAGAGCTGTGGGGGGCCCAGCATACTTAACCGTTCTCCCTGCAATTCAGGCCCTCCAGATTAGCATGCCACATGTTACGTGAGGATTACGATTGCCACACTGTTATATGACCCCTGGCAGATGGACATTTTTCTTTTATCAGAGGGGATAGGAAAGGGGTGTAAACGAGAACCAGAATTATCTTTAATCAAATGGGTCGTGTGCCCAAAATCGGTTTAGCGCATACAGTACAATCTCTCTGAGTACATAATACAGCAAGATAATACAACATGAGAATAGATAATGCATCCTGGGGGGGAGGAGGGGGAGGGATAGTAGTGGGCTTTGGAGGTAGGAGGACCTGAAGCGAGTTCAAGAGGATGACTGCAGAAGGTTAAAAGGAGTTCCTGTGCCTCAAAGTTCTTGTGGAGATGGTCCGAAACCTACGACCTGATTGTAGCCGGATGAAGAAGTGGCGGCCAGGGTATGAGAGGTCAGTGGTGATCCTCAGTGCTCGGAAATGGTAGAGGGCCTTGTTAAAGTTTTGCAAGGGGCCCCGTGACTTGTAGTTGTGCCACTATAATTACCCATACATTTTAAAGAGAACACCTTTCAAATCCTAGATCATACCTCCCAACTTATTGAGATAAGAAAGAGGGACAAGAAGTCACAACCCTGCCAGATGTCCTCGACACACTCCTAGTCACTTTCAGAATTCAGAAGCAAAAGAAGCAGTTTTAGAATTCAGAACACATTGGTGCTCTCTCTATCATCATCCGTTTTTTTCTTTATCTTAACATTTCAAAATAAGAAATATCAATCTAAAGGGACCCCGAGTGGTAATTAAAAACAGAATTTGGACTTGCCTGGGGCTTCCTTCAGCCCTCCCATAGCCTGTGAAGGCCCCCAGCATTAACTGGTCTCTCCTGGTCCGGCTGGTGGCTCCAGTAAGTCGGCGACTTCGGGTGAAGTTGCACGTGAGCGCCCCCGCTGCATGCCCATTGCATCATCACGTTAGTGGTGTAAGCCTCCTGCGCATGCGCAGTTCTCTAAAGACTGAACAACACATGCACAGGAGGCTTACACTTGGGGTGCGGTTCAGAGGGGGTTTGTAGGTTCATGGAGGGAGAAGTCTAGGGAGCCAGGACATCTGTGCCTATAGGCTCCTGTGAGGGAAATCTGGGCCTGATTGTTTTATATGGACTACATGGACACAAAAGTACCTTGTGATGGAAGTGTGGAGGAGGAAATCCATCATGATCATGGATAGGGATGATCGGAAAGACCAAATTCCGTTCCGCCGGAATTTGCGGATTCCGCTAGCCCTTTATTCCGTCACTATGAAAATTCAGCCGGATTTTTGAGAAAGTAATCACAAATGGAACCTTGTTTATGCTATATGGTAGCCCATCGAACAGATTAACTGTTCCCTTAGTCCTTTTTCTCCTCCCTTCCTCCCTCCTCCCCTTTTGACATCCTACAAATCCCTAAGCAAGCTCATTTTTCTCTTGGATATATCATAATGGTACATGCTAGGCTGGCTTCAGCATGTAGCATTGTAGTGTGTTGTGTTGGTGGTATAATGGTTAGGATAGCAGCCTACCAAGCGGTAGGTCTGGGTTTGATTCCTGGCCAATGTATGCGAGTTGGCTTTTGACATCCTACAAATCCCTAAGCAAGCTAATTTTTCTCTTGGATATATCATAATGGTACATGCTAGGCTGGCTTCAGCATGTATTGTTGGTGGTGGTATAGTGGTGAGGAGAGCTGCCTACCAAGCACTAGACCTGGGTTCAATTCACAGCCAATGTATGTAAGCTGGCTTTTGGAATCCTACAATTCCCTGGAAGACAAGACCCTCCGGAGGAGGAGGAGGGAGGAAGGGAGGAGGGAATAAGGAAGTCTGTCGAGCAGAAATTCTTATTATTAGGCAGAAATTAGTTTGGTGGGAAAAAAAAATTTGCATTCCGTAAAATTCCGCGGAATTTCACATTTTTCCGTGGAAATTCCACCATAGTGATATAACAATTCCGTTCTATCACAAAGGAACGGAACCACCAAATTCCGGCCGGAATCGTGGAAATCTTAATTCTGCGGAATCCAGCGACCATCCCTAATCATGGACCAAGATATGAAACATCACTCAGGACAGGAAATGGTGGGATGCATTTATTGAGACCCTCTTCTCCAGTGGTAGACACAGAAGTTCATGGACTCAAGCATTAGCTTACGCTATTTGTACATACTGGAGGTTAGAAGGAACGTTTAATGATGTCATGCCCAAATCACATTCATACTCTCTGGCAATAAAACATCGGCATAACGTAGCACCAAAGTCAAAGTTTAAACTTGGTCGTATATTTCTCCTTTCTCATTTGAAAAGAAAATGAAAAGAACCGATAATTGTGAACATGCTGTAGTAAAGCAAATGTGCTCTAACAGCCCAATTAAGGCCTCTATAATTAATCCTCAGATGCGTTGCAATCAAATGATGACAAGCGATAGCCGCTCGCAAACTTCAGCAGAATCTTACAATTAATAGCAGAGTTATGATGGAGAGAGACAGAAGGTCACACAGATGGCAGCAAATCAGCAGCAAAAGGGGATTTCAAAAACTTTCTCATAAATAGAACTGACACAGCAGTGTGTAGGCGCAAGACTTTCTTCTAGATGAAAAAAGATCAACCTCAGATCTACTACATTCAAAGCCATACAACTTTGTTTTCCGTTCACATTATTTATGGGTTCTACAATTATTTCTCTGTTAAAAAAAAAAAAAAAAAAACATTATTTCTCCTTACTAATTTTGCACTTTATCTAGGAGGCCACTTTCAGGGCTGGAACCCACAAGAGCGGTTTTGTGAGCATTTCTGGAGCGATTCAAAACGCTTAGCTAATGTTAATGGATGGGGCAACTTCCACTGGAGCGATTGCGCTTCCTGAAATCGCAAACGCAGGACATGCAGCATTTTGGGAGCGTTAGAGCTTCAATGTAAAGTATATAAATGCTGGCGTAATCGCTCATCAAAACTTGCATGGAGCGATTTTGCTAGCGTTTTAAAGTTACTGCACACTGTAACAAAATTAATTGAAAGGACCAATCAGACTTTAAAACACTAATCGCTAATCGCTACACAACCGCAGGCAAATTGATTCACTTTTTAAAAACGCTCCCTAAAATGCTCATAAAATCACTTACAAACTGCTCATACAAAACGCTAGCTATTGCGATTAGCGATTGCGTTTTGCAGTGGGTTCCAGGCCTCACAGTGGGGCGCCATGTTCCCTGTAAAAACAGGTTTGCAGTGGTGAGGGAGTAGTAGCGTTGCACATTATGCAGCATGCAGCAGAGCATACAGTCCATACAAACAGTGGAGTAACTACAAACCATAGGGCCAATACTTTGATAGGGCCCCCCAAAAATGTTCACACCTCTTTCTTTGCCTCCTATTGGTGACCCTCACAGCCTGGAGGCGGGGGCGGAACAATAGGGGATGCAGCCCACACACCCACGGGGGGCCCGCTCAGGGCCTCTTTAGGGGGCAGGAGGGATCGTAGCATGAGGAGAAAGCATGGCCGCACATCGGCGTGGAGGGGGACAGTCCCCGCCCCCTCCCTCACCTCGGGCTCTCCCCTCAGCGCGCTCCCCTCCTGCGATTATCAGTGGCAGCAGCGGCGGGCAGGAAGGAACACATACCTCCATGCGTTCCAGGCGCCGGAGGTTCCGCTCTCTAAGTGTCTCCCTAGTGACCAGGCTATTTTTTTTCAATGTAGGCCACCGCAGCTTTAAGGCTTTGCTGCAGGGCCGCACAACCCAGCACACAAAGTGCCCCCCCCCTTTTCTGCCCACCAACAGAGCTTTCTGTTGGTGGGCTCTTTCTGTTGGTGGGCTCTGATCGCTCCCAGGATTGTTTATTTATTACAATTAATTTATTTATTACAAATAATTAATTTATTTATACATTTTTTTTTTTTATAAAAATACCTTTTTTTTTAATGCTTTTCTTATCCCTTTCTCCCCCTACCAGCCTATCTTATGACAGCGATTGGCTGTTATACGCTTCAGCCTATGACAGCAGATCACTTCTGTCTCCCCCAGGGGGACAGGCGTGTCACACGGCTGTCCCCAGTACAGTACTGCGATTGCCGCTGGGAGACCGATGGTGGAGTGGAGCTCCGTCATTCAAGCGGAGATGTGTGCGCATCGCCGTGCACGATCTTCTGCAAAACCCCACCCCAGGGCTTGACACCAATTGGTGTTAGGCGGTCCTGGGGCTACCGCTACGCTCACGCCCATTGTTAAACAGGAAGTAGCGTGAGGCACTTAGAGATTGGACCTCCGCGGTGGATGGAGGTATGTGTTGTGTTCCTGCCGCTGCCACCAATAATTGCAGGTGGGGGAGCGTGCTGAGGGGAGAGCCCAATGTGGATGGGGGAGGACTGTCTCCCCTTCCCCGCCGATGTGGGACCATGCTCTCTCCTCATGCTGCTACCCCTCCTACTCCCTAAACCGGCCCTGAGTGGGCCCGGGGGGCTGATAATTTTTTTTTGCAGGGGGGCTTGGTGATTTCTAGTTATGCCCCTGCCTATGGGCCCATTTTGCAAGGGTCAAAGCAAGTGTTGACATCATAATCTTCACACCAATCACACGTATAGCCACAAAAAAACTGATCTGAAGGATAGACCCCTTTATTGGAGGAAGTGAAGTAGTAGTTGGGGGCCCAAACAGCTCTGGGACCCCCTGCGATTGCACAGGCGGCACCCCTGTAGTCACGCCCCTGCATACAAAGTATGCTACACTCCAGCTGTTACCATGCACGGCATTGGGTACGGCACTGAAATGTTTCATACGTAAACAAATCTTTTGTCTAAAGACTTTATTAAAAAAATTGTGTAAAAAACAGCAATTTGTAACTGCTTTATGATTCGGTCCTCTTAGTTTATACTCTGGCTTTAATTCACCAAGGACTGTTTGGTAAAAAAAAAAAAAAAACCTAGGTTGGTAAAATACCACATTCAGTATTTTAAACTTTTTTTTACAACTTCCCTAAGATTTCCACACATGTGGTAATAGTTTGGTAATTTACCCAGAAAAATGTTGCTTCAACTCACCAAGACCTGCTAGGTAATGGTAAGGCTTGGTTTACACATAAATCTGCACATTTCCAGCCCTGTCAGTTTTACCTGACTCGACCAGAAATGTACACAGCCATAGAAGCACATACCAAACTGATGCAACTGTCAAAAACTGACAGGACACCTTTTTATGTGTACCAAGCCTTATGTAGACGTCTCACTGGCTGGGGAGTAGGTCTGGCAGTAAGCGGTAATTCTTCTCCTACAAGTGGTCTGCATGAGCATTCTTGCTTCAGTCTTGTGACAGCCTACTAAAGTAAAAGGCTTCCTGCATCCCTTTAGATGTGCATACATACCACTAGAGGGCTCACCTCTATATATCAGTATATATAGATATGCATGTCTAAAAGGATACCGAAAAGCCTCTTTGACTACTCCTGTTCTCATGTTTTTATTCCTTCTTTCTGACGTCCCTCCCGGCGATGCATCGGATCAAATGGGGTGAGTAGCAGGACCAAGAGGCTCTTCCTATTGGCTGTCTCCTTTAGGCCTCACTTACACCTAAAAACAAAAACACAAACCCAAGCGTTTTGCGTTTTTGTGCACTTTTTTCCCCTCCCAGCGCTCCACCGCGCACTGCGTTTTTTGACAAAGCGCTTTTCTAAGCGATTTGCCAGAGCGGCTTTAGGATTCACTCCCTGGCCCAAGTCAAGTAGTGAACTCTTTTACCCAGAAATGAATAAATACAGTGTATTTAATCTAAAAAACGCAAACGCAATGGCCACATAAAGCGGTTTTGTGAGCGTTTAACGCTCTTCCTATACCTTCCATTATAGCAAAGAAAAACGCCCCTGAACTGCGCTGATATGAGAGATTCATTGCACAAGCGTTTTGTAGGCCATTTTAAAAATCGCCTGTGCTTGAAAAAAAAGCTGAAAAATGTCCCTAGTGTGAGCAAACTCCAAGTCTGTTAATTTTACCGCATGCCAATTACTAGTTACCATACGTCCAGGCCAGTCTTAAAATACTGAACATTTTACCGCATGCTCGAATCTTTGCGAACTTACATTTATTGAGCTATCAAATTGGTAATTTACCTCACTAGTCAGTAATTTTACTTTTCCATGCGGTAACCGCCTTAGTGAATTGTTGTTTGGGGAGAAGTTTGGTAAAATCAGCCGTTTTCTGCATTACCGAATGCGGCAATGCTTAGTGAAATGAAGCCTAGGAGTTTGCATTGAACATTTTCATATATGACTTGTCACTAAACACGTGTCCCAAGGAACAAGCCCTGTATGTACAAAGAACTATGGGCAGCATGTGCTTAACACTCTGGCCTTGGTGTTCGGTCCCCGGTTCGAATCCCAGCCAGGGCACTATCTGCACTGCGTTTGTATGTGCAGATAGTGTTTTGTCTGTGTGTGTTTCCTCCGGTCACTCTGGTTTCCCCCACATCCCAAAAACATACAAATTAGTTAATTGGCGTCCACCTAAATTGGCCCTAGACTACGATACATGCACTACAGGATACATACATAGACATACGACTATAGTAGGGATTAGATTGTGAGCCCCTGAGGGACAGTGAAGTGACAAGACAATATACTCTGTACAGCGATGCGAAGAGATGTTGGCGCTACATAAATACTAAATAATAAGTAAAGCATTAGAAGGTGTACAACTTTATTCATTAAAAAGTAACTTAAATAGTTTTAGGACGTTGTGGTTTAACGCGACGTTAAAAGTCACAACGTGTCTGCATGTAGAGGTAATGCACAGTAAGCAGTGAGTTACCACAATGCAGCGGTTTTCAACGCGACGATAACATTGCACTGTGAACGGCCCGTAGGATTATCATTGCAGTGCGGTAAGCTGCGTTATAAGGGCTCTTCCACGTCTAGAACACGGGCAGGAGCTGTTCTTCTGCACGTGTTATATGCCCTGCGGCGTGTCGTCGGGATCTAACTGTGCGATGCAATCAGCAGAGGTAGTAATTAATTCAACCTGTCGGGTAAACGGCGGCTGCCAACAATTAAAAGCTCCCGGGAGCATCGAACTGCAATGTACCGAAACGCAGCGTCGGGTGTGAAAGGTAAAATGAAAGTCTATGGACTTTCATTTTACCTTGATTAAGGCAAAGTTTCGACTTTGCGTTAAACCACAAAAAACGGGCTCTGGTGTGAAAGAGCCCTTAGACTTTATAACGCAGCTCCGCAACGTGGCACTGTGAATGGGACCTAAAAGTCGGTACACAAAACATGACCTGACTGCCTATTGGCTATGAGATCACCAGGGTACAGGACTTGTGTATGTCCAATCAAGAGCAAAACAACAAAACAGTGATTGTATGTAAACCATCTACACTTTCATTTCCATCACTTACGTCTCTCTCTTCCTCCTCATCTTCTGTGTGGGGTAAAGTCGTTAATTTTGGTTCCATAATTTTGACCGTTCCATTCTGTACTTTGTCTATGGAGCCATATGCAACGAAACCATTTGCTAGGAGGTGTTTGGTCTCCGAGTGGTCTTCATGCCTCAGAGGGACCTCGGGGATGCTGCACAGATGTACGATGAGGAGCAAGACGAAGACTGAAGCTGCAAAGAAAAACATGACCTGGAATTCTGAGCCCATCAGTCTTCCAAGGAACGTGGAGCCCCAATCGATGGCCCCTGTGAGATACCCCAGGGCTCCGCCAAGTCCTGAAAGTAAAGAAGAGGTAACAAATTTAGAGGCATTTTCTAATGACCTACAACTACAGAAAACTACGACAAAAGAAATGTATAATTAATTATGCATGCTGGTTTGACAATTCCAAAAGCAGCAGGGACAGCCATACTATCCCAGGAAAAAAGCACAAATATAACATATACATAAGATATGCATTGTACTGCCCAGGTTTTGATTTCAGTGAATTTTATATAGTAAAAGAGAAAACTGTTCCTGGCAACTTCTATTATTACTTTGTCTGGCTGAAGCCAATCCTGATGTCATTTCCTCCCTTACTTTTTTTCTGTTACTCCTAGAAACAGCACAGTTATATCTAGCTTGCTTTATAAACATATGTGAGCACAGCATAGATCAGATTTCAGCACCTTTTCCCTTCTCAGCCTCATGTCACACTGAACTGCCCTCAACCAAACAGTGAGGAGCAAGAATGTGGGAGGGGAGAGGAGGAGCTTCTTTCTCGTCGGCAATGTACCGAATAGAGCCAGGCTGACTAAGATAAGATTTGTTACAGCAGAAACATTTCTGATTAGATTAGAATGCTTGCAATGCAGGGTCAGGTTGCAGGCTGCATAATTAACACAGAGCAGTGGGTAAATGGAATTTGAATTTGTGGGCTTTTTGGCGCTTGCTGTGCACCGCATAGAGTTGAAGCTTGGAGGGGCGGAGCCAACCATGGCGGCGTAAGGACGTGTCTTTCCAGAGCTCCTCATTCACCCACACATAAATTGCTATAGGAACCATCTCTCAGCACCCAGCCTGCCTTAAAACTATGAGCGGAAGGTCCAAGAACAAGAAGGGGACTAAAGCACAAGAGTCAGAGACCTCTCCAGGGCAGCAGAGAGTCACAAAATACCTAAAACGGAACGAGGCCACACAGACTCCAGCAAAGATGGCGGACGCCACACCCAGCACTGCTGAAATGGCCACGGCTTCGGAATCCGCCGCTGCAACCACCAGATCCCTCAATGAAATGCGGGACTTCCTACACAACCTGCCAACTAAGGTCGACTTGTCCGAACTTGCAGACAGAATTACTGTAGCGTCTAGGGCAGAATTACAAGTAGTACAAGCGGAGGTGGAAGCACATGAGGTGCGGCTGGGAGGCCTAGAGGTAGAGATGGCGTCAGTGAAAGCTGACCTCGCTAAGTTCAAGGAGACCAACAAACAACAATCAGTGGTCCACTCGCTGCTCAGAGCGGGGCTTGAAGATCAGCAAAACCGCAGTCGGCGGTGCAATATCAGACTAAGAGGCCTACCTGAATCCTTAGAGACGCAGCAGATTGATGAAACCCTGGTGACGATCTTTAATATGATCCTAAAACAACCGGACGACCAGGTCATCAAAATTGATAGGGCACACAGAGCTCTGCGCCCTATGCCAGCAACGAATAAACCATCCTGAGATATTATCTGCCGGCTACACCACTATAGCGTGAAGGAGGCGATCATGCAGACCGCGCGGAAGATGGACGCCATAGAGCACGAGGGGACCCAGCTGCAGCTATATCAGGACCTCGCCCCGAGCACCTTGGCCCAAAGAAACGGCCACTTCTGAAAGCCCTCAATGAAAAGGGCCTTAAATATCGCTGGGGCTTTCCCTTCCAACTGAATATCCTGGGGGACGACAAGATACACACTCTGAAGAACCCGGCTGAGCTACCGGACCTGATTAAAGTATTAGGCCTACCACAAGTAGAAGTTCAGTATGAGAAGTTGATTCTGGGCCCTCCACAAAGAAACAAGAAACAACAAAAGAGATGAGGTGATGGGGGGAGTGTTTTGGGCGACCGTTGATACGATCTGCAGATCAGCCGCATGACCACGATAAGGTACTGTAAATGCATATTCCTCCCATACGACACTGACAATGGCTGCCTCCCTGAACTATGACACTGCTCTATCAGATGCAGCACATCTTGTCTCTGGGGCTTCCCCTCTTCTTTTGCCTTCTGCCTTTGACAACGGTGTGACATGTGAACTGACATTGGTGGAATGTACTCCAGTATATGTATACACTATATGCTTTAGCTGATTTGCCATACCCTGTCCTTTAATGCCGGTACACTTATCTTGAAAACCTAAACATGAACTGGTCTTGTTGGTTACATAAGGGGAGTTTTTTTAAGAAAGCCCTATTGATCTGCATAGCCTTAGATGTGAAGAAGCACTTACAACAGGGGCAAGACGGCGCACGTCTTTTGATGTGCATACGCATATACAACATAAGTCATTTTAATGATATCTTTGGTTTCTATCACACTGCTATAAGCTTGTGTACTGTATATAGACAGCTAATCTCAGCAGTAGTATGCTATCATTCGTTATATGGGTTACATGACACACAATGGAACAAAGAGTAGTGCCCTGAGTCTTCCTCATATCTTCTATGCATCCTAGATCGGGTAGGAGCCCAGAGACAAAATGATCCCTCAATATATACACTTGTATAGCGTAAAATGCCACTACCAAGTGGAACATAAGGTAGACGGAGCTATATAAAGCCATGAAGTATGGGAAATTTTCATAAAAATAGAATGCAACTAAGTCTAATAGCTATCTTAGAGGTGGATGCAGGCTGGCAGATTGAGGGAGATTGACGGCAAGGTGATGGTCGCCCCTTTCACTTTCATGCGTCCTGGTTCCTAAATGTAATAAGCATAACTTAAAGGTTAATATGGGTTGAATGAGGGAGAACTACTTCCTCTGGTTGACCATGGTTTCTCCTGTTCCACATAGGCCGACTCAAGTAGTCGTAAATCCGAGAAGGATAGAAGCTTCTTTAGTTATTCTCTTCATGTTGAAGAAGATTAGATGTTTAACAGTTATATGTTCAAAGACCACGAGAGTTATTCATAGGGACCCTGCATATGTACTTAGATTCCATTATCAAAAACAGTCATGGCAGACATGAAATGCATTTCAGTCAACACTAGAGGATTAAATATACCTGAGAAGAGGAGGGTAGTCCTAAAAGACATGTGGAAACAAAGGGCGCATATTGTTTTCATTCAGGAAACGCACTTCAAGAAAGACAACCACCCGGCACTGAGAGATAGGACTTTCCCAATCTCACATCTGAGCGTGTCTCCCGAATCAAAAACAAAAGGGACGGCGATCCTGATAAATAAGAATCTTCCTTTTACAGAAATAGATGTAAAGTCTGACTTGGGAGGAAGATTTGTTCTAGTTAAATGCCTGATAAAAGACGTGAAATACACCTTGGGCTCTGTGTATGCTCCCAACACCGACCAGTTGTCGTTCTTGGCTAAATTCTTAGAGGAACTTGACTTGACATTTGCTGAGGGAAGTGTCATTCTGGGAGGTGACTTAAACGTCCCCTTAGACCCCAAATTGGATACCTCACAAGGCAGGTCCGCTATCCCCTTTGCCAAAATAAATAAAATCAAGAAGCTGCTGTATGAGCGGCAGCTGGTGGATATATGGAGAGTTACCCATACAGAATCTCGAGACTACTCATTTTTCTCAAACGTATTCCAGGCCTATAGCAGGATTGATTACATCCTGATCTCACACAACCTCCTCTCAGAACACATTGGAGCAGATATAGGTATCATTTCTTACTCTGATCACGCCCCGGTCAGCATCACTCTTAATTGTAGAGCTAAAAGAGATGCCCCCTTTACTTGGAGACTTAATGTCTCGACTCTGCAAGACCCAGCAGAGAAATTGAAAGAGAGCTGAATGCGTTTTTCAGGACCAATGATACAAAAAACATCTCCCCTCCTATCCTATGGGAATCGCACAAATGTGTTCTGAGAGGATTTCTAATCCAGATGGGCGCCAGAATCAAAAGAGAGAGAAATGCTAAGATCAAACAGCTTATAGAAGAAATTCATAAGCTAGAAATTAAACATAAAGGCTCTCTCTCTCCGGAGATTCTGAAAGATTTGAACGAACGCAGAACAAACCTTATCAAATTTCTACAAGAATATGCTAAACAGGCAGCACGAAGGTGCCAGAATCTCTACTATATCAATGGGAATAAATCGGGGAGGTTGCTAGCAAAAGCACTTAAAAAACAAATGCAGAGAACATACCCGTATTTTTCGGACTATAAGACGCTCCTGACCATAAGACGCACCTAAGTTTAGAGGACAAAACCAGGGGGAAACATATATACTAAACCTGGTGCACCCATGGTTAAGGGGCATCTTGTGGATGTACCTCATGCCCCCTTGTACCTCTTGTGTCTCCCTAAGCCCTCCTCAGACCCCTTGTGTCCTCCTGTGTCCCCCATGTGTCCGCCTCTGTCCTCTTTGTGTCCTACTTTATGCCCCTTTGTGCCCCCCTGTGTCCTCCATTTGTCCCCGTGTCCTCCTCTGCATGGGCACAGTACAGGGAGACCCGACATGCCGGCAGGTTGGAGGCTCGTATTGGCATGCATTCACAAGTCAGGAACTCTCTGCATTTGGACTATAAGACGCAATGACTTTTTTTCTCCACTTTTGGGGGAGAAAAAGTGAGTCTTATAGTCCAAAAAATACAGTATGTCTCCCAGATTATAGACCAAGAGAGAAAGAGGCATATAAGGAGCGGCTCTATTGCAAATAGCTTCAAGAGATTTTACTCCAAATTATACAATTTGGAGGGATCAGAGGGCAATCCGGAAAAGAGAACCTGATACAATTAATTCAAAAATATATTAAAGAGGCAGACCTCCCGAAACTAGACATTGACACAATAAAAGAGTTAGAAGTTCCTATTACGGAACAGGAAATTAAAAGTGTAATATCTAACATTAAAATAGGCAAAGAGCCGGGACCCGACGGATTCCCAGTGGAATATTACAAAAAATATAAAGACACCATAACACCATATCTTTGTAAACTCTACAATGCATTAGCCGAAGGTAACCCTGAATCACAATTCCCAGCCCAGACCCTAGAGTCACACATATCTGTAATATTAAAACCAAGTAAAGACCCTTCGACATGCGGAAGTTATAGGCCAATCTTGCTTCTAAATTTAGACCTAAAAATCTTCTCCAAATTATTGGCAAACAGAATTGCCCCGCATATGAATCACCTGGTGCACTGGGACCAGGTAGGCTTCATACCAAACAGGGAGGCTCGAGACAACACAATTAGAACCTTGGATCTAGTGCAACACATCCGGTCACGTAATATTCAAATTATGCTGCTGTCCACAGACGCCGAAAAGGCATTTGACCGGGTGGGTTGGGACTGGATAAAGGCCGTATTGCTATGAACAAACATGGGGTCTAGAATATTATCATCCATAGGCGCCTTGTACACTATACCATCAGCGCGTATCAAAGTCAATGGGACATTGTCAGACCCTCTAAACATAAGAAATGGCACCAGGCAAGGATGCCCTTTGTCTCCTCTAATTTTCGCTTTAGCACTAGAGCCGTTCCTTTGCCATGTCTGGAAAAATGGGGATATAATGGGTATTAAAGTCGGGGATATGGAACATAAAGTAGCTGCGTATGCAGATGACCTGTTATTCTATATTAAAATCCCAGTCACAATGCTGCCCAACCTATTAGAAGAGTTTAAAAAATTTACAGAGGTCTCATTCTTCAAGATAAATCTTGAAAAGTGTGAAGCCTTCAATATAAGCCTTCCTGAAGCTGTCAGACTGCAACTAGAGCGCTCTTTCTCCTTTAAATGGAACAAAAAAAATGTATCAGATACCTGGGCACTAATATCTCAAACACCATGAGCGAAGTCTTTACACTAAACTTTCCTCCGATTCTGAGAGCATTGTCAGAGGATCTGAAAAGGTGGGACCTACCACAATTATCCTGGCTGGGTCGTATAGCAGTACTAAAAATGAATGCAATGCCCAGGTTGCTATACCTTTTCCAGACTCTACCAATCCCTATACCGAATTCATTTCTCCGACAGGTACAACTGACGTTCAACAGATACATCTGGAGACATAAGCCCCCCAGACTGAAAAGAGATATACTATTCTCCAATAAGTCATCAGAAGGACTGGCAGTACCTAATGTGACTTTTTACTATCATGCAGCAGTTCTTACTAGAGCAGTAGACTGGAGTAGACATATAGAATGCAAACAATGGACCAAACTAGAACAGGACTTATCTGCATTTCCCCTGACGGACCTATTGTGGATAACTTCCTCAGATATAAACAAGTGGCCCTGCCCCCCACTATGCACCAATACCTTCAAAAGCCTCAATAAGGTTAGACACCTGACAGAGCTATCACCACGGCCATCCCCTCATTTGCCATTAGTGACAAACCCTGATATTCCGATAATTGGGACACAATCCAGATTCTCTGAGGAAGGTAGAAGCCTGACACTCACTCGCTTCAGGGAGCACTCTGAGTGGCCCTCCCTTGACTACCTTAAGGAGAGGTATCCCCGGCTTAATTTAGGTTGGTGGAACCTATTCCAAATACGCTATTACCTGAGACGATTAAAAATCCAACCAGATATGACTAGACCATCAACAACCTTTGAGAATCTATGCACAGGAAAAGAGCCATTGAGGAAGGTCTTATCAGTGATCTATGCCCTCCTGATTGATCAGTCATCCCCAACCATGTTATTCATGGATAAGTGGGAATCAGCATTAGGGGTTACTTTCTCTACCGCAAAAAGGAAAAAAAAATATATTTTCACCCACAAAACCTCCTTAGCAGCGAGAATACAAGAAATTAACTACAAAGTACTGACCTTTTGGTACCTAACACCTTCTAAACTTCAAAGATACTATCCAGAGGCCAATCCTGGAGATGTGGGAG